>NC_052049.1:38857805-39209810 GCF_903992535.2 Arvicola amphibius | reverse complement strand
CCTCCTCACAGGCCCCCTGATCATGGCTCTTTCCTTGCTCCTGTCCTCAGTTTTCCGTCTAAAACTTAGTTTGTATTATTTTTGAAATGTGAGTGTGTGGTGTTTGTTTTTTTCTTGATATGTGCGTGTGAGTGCAGGGGCCATTGCAGGCCGGAGGCACTGGATCACCTGGAGCTGGAGTTAGAGGCTGTTGTTTGTAGCCCCATTTGTGTGCTGGGAACAAAACGTGGGTTCTTTCTAAAACCAGCCAGGCTCTAACCACCGGGTTGCGTCTCAATTCCCACTCTCCCTCTCTCTTTTTAATCTGTCAGTGTGACATTATTTCTTCTTGTGTGTGCCTGGCCATAGGACCCTCCACTGGAGTATGGGCTATGGTAGATGTGATATTAATGTTTGAGCCTCATACTTTTGTATCATTAGAGTTTCTTTATAACGTGTGCCCACAAGTGAGTCTCAGCATTTTTTTTTTTTTTGGAGGGGGGAGGTACCTGACTGAATGAGTATTCTGCTGTAGTTTTCTATACATTTTTAAAGCTTAAATTAAAACAAACTCCTTGAGGTCAAGTACTACCCAAGCATTTTGTATAACCCTTAATGTAACTTTTAGCTTCTCTGCTCACCTTATGTAGATATGTGTATAAATGTGTGTGTACCAATACTTTTAAAAATAATTATTATAGTCATCTGCAGCATATGTAAGCAGATATATTGTGCATAGATGAGTGTCTCTTATTTCACTGAAGGATGTTGTCACTTAATGTTGCAGATTGTGAAAAATTTTGTATTGATAACGGTTCTTTTTGGATAGAAATAATCGCACCCTAATTTTTCAAATTTCAATCTTTGCATGACGTAGTCAAATTAAACCATGGCATGAGTGTACCAACGAATTGTTACAAATGTGGTATTGGGAGGGAGGGATCAGGTAGCTGATCTTAGATTTTGGTGAACAGAACCTCAGAGTTTCTGTCTATATTAGTAACATTTGAAAGGCGGAGATTTAAATTTTAAGGTGCAGCAGAGGCAGTGAGGGGTAGAGGGCCCCCTAAAGCTGACAGTGACAATAGAACTTCTCCACTTTGTACAATCTCAGAGTCCTCCCACCCCTACTAATGGTCTCTAGTTATTTCAGCCTCTAATTTTTGGCTGGATGAAATTTGTAGACCATCCATCAATGATGACCAAAGTGTAAAACAATCTGAAATCTCCAAAAGTCATCAGGCTGCTGGAGACACTCCTGTGCCAGGCTCCTGTTTTTTTTTTTTTTTTTTCCCCCACAACTCCAGGGTCCACAATGCAACTTGTTTTAACATTGTCTTTTACTCTGTTCTGGTACCAAAAAAAAAAAAAAAAAAAAAAGTCTTGTCTTTATTTGAAACTTTCTCTAAATAAGTTTATTGAAGATATATTTTTCACCAAATACAATCTTCTTTTAAAAGGCAATACAAAAATATGAAAAGCTTGATTTATTTTACCCTTTTGTGATTGAATACATCAATTATATATAACATATAAAATGATTGAAACCTTAAAAGTCGTTTTAACTATTCCTATGAAAACAACCTGTACCTTGTGGGAGGAGTTTAACTACAAAGAGATTACAAACACCATTTGTGGGTCTAAATAGTGTTGCTTGGTGCTTTGAAAGAACCATAATTAACAAGGTTGTAAAACCCAACAGTCACCCTGTGTCCTTCCTGTGTAGCGTTTTGAAATCTTTGGTTTCTATCTGGAGGTGGAGACTGTGTTATTCTCTTGTGATTTCTCTCATGGGATGCCTCAGACTGACTTTAGTAAGCACGGAAAACATTCCTCCTTGTCTAGCTACGGGTTGTTTATTCTTTCCTTATTAAAAAGGAAGGAAGGAAGGAAGGAAGGAAGGAAGGAAGGAAGGAAGGAAGGAAAGAAGGAAGGAAGGAAGGAAGGAAGAAGGAAGGGAAAAAAAGAAATAAAGAGAAAGAAAGAAAGAAAGAAAGAAAGAAAAAAAGAAAGAAAGAAAGAAAGAAAGAAAGAAAGAAAGAAAGAGAAACCAAATCAAAGGACTAGCAATTTTCTTTTATGAATGTAGACCATAGGGAGATAAATAGCCACTGGTGGAGCGGAAGGTCAAGTTCCAAGTTTTTCTTTCCTTTGCATTCAGAATAAGCAAATGGAAAGGCTGGCCAAACAGAGGAGTAGCAGGCACGATGGTTAAGCCCTCCCCCCCAGGACTTTTTATGTACATAAGCAGAAGTCACTGGAGCAGCTGCGCCGCATTAGTTCCAATAGTTTAACAGGCTGCTTTGCAGGGCTGACAAAAGCCGAGCTAGCGCGGTGGCTTCCCTCCATGTTCCCGAGCCTCCAGAGCTCGTCAGTGATCTTTGGCTGGGGCTGGGGGAGGAGGGTGACGTTGAGCAGGCTTCGGCGGGGGAGTGCGCTCGCCTGGTCTACACCCAGCAGCCTGCGCGGAGAGACTGAGGCAGGGGCGGAATGAACTAACAGCAGCTGGATCCGACCTGTTTCCCTGGACATTTTCTCCAGACTCGGGCCAAGGGACTCACTGGAAACAGGCCAGGCAACCACGTTGTCCTGGATTGCGGCCAACTGTACAAAGTTGACCAGGAAAATGGCTCAGCAGACGACAAGCCCGGACACCCTTACAGTCCCTGAAGTGGATAATCCGCATGTTCCAAACCCATGGCTCAACGAGGATCTTGTGAAATCCCTGCGGGAAAACCTGTTGCAGCATGAAAAGTCCAAGACAGCGAGGAAATCCGCTTCTCCCAAGCTCTCCCCGGTGATTTCTCCCAGGAATTCCCCCAGGCTCCTGCGCAGGATGCTTCTGAGTAGCAACATCCCCAAGCAGCGGCGCTTCACAGTAGCACATACGTGGTAAGGTCTGCTAGGATCACTGAGATGTTAGCCATGCCGGTTCAGTGCTTTTTGCTCCTACTGCGGCTGTGGGGGTGGGGTGGAGGATCATCTTTCCGCTCCTGTGATTTATGGGAAGTAATCTACCTTCATACTATGTCCCACCAATGCCCAAGTCAGGGCAAGAATCCTAGAGATAGGTAACAGAAGTGGTTGAGGTGGGTGGTTCTCAGAGCTCAGTTGCTATTGCAAGTTCCTACAAGAAAACTGGATTCCAGATGTCAAAAAAGAATGTAGGTTTACTCCCATGCCTAAGTGGTGGCTCTCTTTGATTTCTTAAGCTAACATCCTTGCCAGGTTCTCCTAACTGTCTTACCAGAGAGGACCAGGATGGAGGGAGCGTCATCAGACTTAGCTGTCTGCTTAGCTTCTGCGTGATACCCATTTGAGCAGGGATGTTCACAGTAGTGTGTAAAGATTTGCCCCCTAATCCTATGGCATTGCGTTCATAATCTTCATCACACTTCTGCAGAAAGAGGAAGGGGATTAGGAAGTCTGCAGGAAGTGACAGGCACTGGTACTCTTATCGTGTTCTTTGAATTAGGATGCTTTGAATGTTTTGTGCTTTTTATTTTCTTTATGAATATTTGATCATTGTTATAATGGATGAGATTGTCTTAGGAATTTGCTTCCATGTATTTTTTTCTTCTGGAAGACTTTTGACATTTTCTATAGAGTTCCCCAAACAAGCCAATGTATTTGAGATAGAAAAACAAAACAAAACAAAACAGAAGCAAGACTCAAGGAAGGAAACCATAAGAGGTAGCGAGAACCCAGATCTAACTGAGTGGCATTACTGTACTCAGTAATATATTAATATGACAGATGAGAGTTAATGACAGAGCAAATAAAAGGCATGTCACACTCAAAGACACGTCCAATCCCAGAATGTTAATTTTAAATCGCTAAATGTCTGAGTAAAAAAGGGTTTCTATTGTCTTCAGGCTTTTAACTAGATGACAATGACTCTGAATCCCATTGGCCATACAAGGGCCACAGCAAATGCTGGATTAAGGGTTAAAAAACTTGTTTCCAGAAAATGATGAGCCCCTCCGAGGAAGAGAGATATCGTTGTAAATTTTGCCAGCAATAAGCAGTGGATGAGAGAAAGGCAGGGCACACCATCGGTGATGCTTGGAAGGAAGGGACTTGGCTCAAGACCAGGCACTGAAGGCCAGGCAGGAAAGCTGGCTTCAGTTCACAAACTAGTAGGACCAGCCTTTGGGTATCCTCTGTCGGCTTTCTGATTATATTTCCGAAGACTGTATGTATTGCTGACAGGGTAAGCCTCACTCACGGCTTGATTTCAGTCTACGTAAAGCCTCCTGGAGTTCAGCTGAAGGTTATCTGAGTTATTTGGACATGCTGAGGAGAAGGAAGGCAGGAAATCTCATGAAAACAGGCTTTCTTCTGAATTCTGCAGCACTTCCTTTCCTGGTGCTGTTTGGAGAAACTCCAAGCACAGGGTTTCTACTAGAATTCCTTTCTGGCCTCTAAGTTCTCAGTCAGATCAGGTGGCACAGAGAAAGCGATGGAAGTGGAAAAGATACACATGCTATCGGCCCTTAATTAACTCAGGAGGAAAGGGTTTCCCTCTGGGACGCAAACCAACCCAGAAGGAGTTAGAAGTAGCATCCCAATGCTTTCAGTTCATTCCAGTCAGCCCGAGGCTTTCAAAACGCCACAGGTATCCTCTGACAACCATCCCATCTGTGCCTCAGGCTTTTTGGACCAAGAACGAGACAGAATTTTTTTCAATTATTTATTTATAAATTCATATATGAACACTAGGTGTTTAAGTATACTCTGTAGCATTTTAAAAGTATAATTCAAAGTGCACGTGTGCACACACACCCAATTAGCATCTAACTATATCCACATCTCCTACTTCTTCCTAAATCATCAGCTGCTTAAATATATGCTTTGTACGGCCCTGCCTCAGAATGTTGGTTCCTGCTGGTGGTGTCCCTTCCACTTACCATGCCTATAAATAGTATGCACTTAGCTTGAATGTTTCTATCTGATGTGTAATGTATAAAGTTGAACAAGAGTTATTTCTTGGTTCTAAGTCATTTGCACTCTAGTTGGAAAAAAATAATGTTCGAAGATATCTGTTTTGTTTAGAGCTTGTTTCTCTATAAAAAAAAAAAAAAACAAAAAAAAAACAAAACCTTCCAATCTCAGTGGTTTGATAGAGTGAACGGCATTTGTTTGCCTCTGCCTTTTTTGTGGAAGACAGCTTGCTTTGCAGTGCTTAAGAGACATGGGATCCTATCATCTTGTGGTTCTCTCTTTCAAAACACAGAAGCCCCAGTGTTGTCAGCCAACACTGAATAAGGATAAATAGCATGAAAGATGGTAGTAGTGAGAGCCTATGCGGCAAGACTAGAAGCATGTTGATCACTGAGGCTTGTTTGCCTCTTCTAGACCTTAGCTCTGCACCCATATCTAATTTCCAAAGAAGCATGGCTCAGCTCTGCTCCAAGGAAAAAGTCAGACAGATCTGGTGAACAGTTATATAGTATGTTAATGATGAAGTGGTTCACTCTCTATATTATAGTTGAACTTCTAAGATTGTTAGTCTTTGGTGTTTGGAAACCTCTGAAGTAAGGATCATACCAAAGCAATTCTTTTGTTTGTTAAATATGTTGAGCGAAAAGATCTTCTTTCTATCACCCATCAATCCAGGATGCCCTCAGCCTGAATCTTTGCTTTTTTTCTTCCTTTCCCCCTTTTTGCCTTATATTATATTATATTATTTCTTAATGCAAGGACTTTGGATTTACCCATCAAAAATCCAGAGTTCTGTTGTACCCATTTTGGTAATCCATGTTATGACTGACCAATGGTGAACTGTCAATAAATATCTAATAACTAGTCAACATTTTTTGTCCTCTTATGCTTTTAAAAAAGGTCTTTTCTTTTGTTCAATAACCACCCCATTTTCACCTCCTTGTGTCCCCTGTTTACCAAGCAGATCTTCATTCTGAATCTTCATTTGCATTTCCCAGTCCACTCAGAGTGTGGCTTACACAGTTGACCCAATGCCCTGGTACTGTGAGACATGAGCAGAGAACAGCTAAGCCGTCAAAAACCAGACTGCTGAAACTGAGGGGTTTGACTTTGCCAGCTGTGTGGTTTTAGATAATTGCTTAACATCCACTTCCATTTCCTTGTTCCCCAATTTCCCAGGACTAGTACCTAGGCTTCTGGTTTTCTTCAACACAATTACGTATAAATTAGAGTGTTTTTCATGGGGTAGATGCTTTGAGTATCATTAATAATATTTTTATTTTCATATGATGAATCCTACTAATAACTTTGGTCGGTGTGAACTTTTAGGATTTTGTTTACATTTCTAGATAGTTAACTTGTCACTTGCTTGTGAATAGATTGGATTAAATCTCTTTTAAGATCCCATGAGCTCAGAGAATGAGTGTTTTTTTTTTTTTTTTTTTTTTTTTTTTTTTTTTTTTTTTTTTTTTTTTTAAATCATGGGATAGAAGAC
Source organism: Arvicola amphibius (assembly GCF_903992535.2). NCBI lineage: Eukaryota > Metazoa > Chordata > Mammalia > Rodentia > Cricetidae > Arvicola > Arvicola amphibius. The sequence goes on along the minus strand of NC_052049.1, from coordinate 39,203,392 downwards.
AGACAGAAGAGAGACTGCTGAGGGTGGATGCCTCTCTCTGATCCAGTGTTTGCTCCCTGAGATCTTTACTTCTTCCCAAGCAGAAGTAATTTTGTCCTCTTCAGGTTTCTGTAGAACACTTGACTTCTGCTACTCTCTCAGCAACTGCTGGTAACAATCCCATCACTAGACAACAGTGGCGGTTGCCTGAACCGCCTCCTGTGTGAAGGCTGGAACTCTCATATGTCTGTGCTTGTCACTGACAGTACTGTGGATTCTGATTTCATGTCAGTAGGGAGGAGCCTATGACGTCATCAGGAATTTCAAATCTAATGAATCCCTGCTACAGAAAACTCAATGTCCAGTCTTAGTTTATTTCAGAGAAACCAGTCAGGAAATTGTTTGCATATTTTAGGGTTGTGTTGTTCTGTTTTCCTCACTCAGTTTTAGCACATATCCCTCGTGTCAGGCCTCGGTGGAGTCGTGAAGGGAAAGAATGGCTGATTTCTGTACTGGGGATGCTAACAGCCAGCTTTTAGTCAGAATGACATCACAAAACCTTTGTGCTTCCGTTTCACATTCTAGGTTTTGCTTTGTTTTTGAGACAGAGTCACACTGTGGAGCCACATCTGGCCCAGAATACATTACATAGCCCAATTTGGCCTACAACTCAAACTCTTTCTGACTCTACCCGCAAGTCTTGGGGTGGAATCACTTCTATCCACTTCTCTTTTGATAAGACAAAACTTTATAGTCATTATGCCCACTTAAGGTATAGCATTTTCCTATGAAGGCAGTCTAAACTCACATATCCACCACTCAGATTTTTTTTAAATGTCATCATTTTATCACTTTTTGCATAATGTCCCCCTACCTCATGGTACTGGGGTCCAAACCCAGAGTCTCCCTGTATATGTAGATCTGAAAGCTGTTTTTAAAAATGTATGGATGTTGCAAACCAAATAAAGTTTTTCTCAGACGAATAATCTGGTGGAGATTTCCCTTCCCTATTGAGGACTGAGAAACTTACGTTCAGTGAGTGCTGTGCTCCACACACACTGAGTGCTCAACAGTGTGACATTACAGCAAGCACGCTATCTTTTTAAGTTCCATGTATGCACATGTGCTCCAAGGTAGAAGTAGGTAGACCATCTTTAAACAATAAAACATTCTTTTAGGATTAAGATTTGAACTGTCAGCATGCCTCTTTCAAAGGCCTTTGTGGAATACTAAAGCTTTTTAAGAAGTGAGATAATGCAGGCATATTTATTGATTTATACATTTTCTCTATTAGGTATGTAATTACTCATGATTAAAAGTGACAGCTCACTCCTTAGTCAATCCCTTCTTCAATAACTGCATATTTTACATTTTTATTTATTTATTTTTATTTTATGTGCATTGGTGATTTGCCTGCATGCATGTCTGTGTGAAGGTGTCAGATCCTCAGAATTGGAGTTACAGACAGTTTTGAACTGCCATGTGGGTGCTGGGAATTGAACCTCCTCTGGAAGAGCAGCTAGTGTTCTTAACTGCTGAGCCAGCTCTCCAGCCCCTGAACTTGTTTCTAGAGTGAGACATATACTATGAATTTTATTCAAGTTATAGGAGAGGGAATAAATGGACACCATAAAGAAAATGTCCATCCTTCTAGGATGTGGAGGCTAAATACACATTAGCAGGCTTTTGAAAGCTGTTACTTAATGACTGTGTTTGAGGACCCTGGATTTGTTCTCATGTTACCTCTTGTATTTAGCTTTCGGGTTCTTGCTATCTCCTCTTTCCCTCTCCTCCTCCTCCTCTCTCCCCTCTTCTCCCTTCTCTTCTCCTTCCTCCACTCCCTCCTCTCTATCCTCTCTCCTTCCCTCACCTTCCTACCCTGCCTCTCCTCTCTCTTTCCCTCCCCTCCCTTCTTCTCTCCCCTCCTTTCCTTTTCCACCCTACCTTACCTCTCCCCTCTCCTCCCCTCCCCTCTCTTCCTCTCCCTGCCTTTTCCTCTTTTCCCTTTTCTCTGGTGGAGATACCAAGAGACAAGCATTACTGTTGCTCTCCTTGCAGATTGGAACTCAGGGGGGGACTTCAGGTGAAGATGTAATCTAGGAAAAATCACTGAGGAAGCATATTAAGCACCACAGCCATGTTTGAAGGAGCAGAGAGCCCAGACATCAGCTGTGGCTGTGGTGTTCTCTTAGTGGGCAGGTTGAAAGTGTCTTTAGCTTTTGAAGTGAACATGATAGCTGTTATTAGCTTTCATTCAAACTAGAGGACTTCAGAAGCCCTCTTTTCTCTTATAGAACATGTCAATAGAGCCATAATATTTGCTACATTACAAAAATCTAAATATGGCAATTATTGACTGATGAAGAAAATAAGGACCAATGGACCCAACTTTTATTACTCCTTTGTACTTCCTGTGTCCATTGATGTTTATCTTTTTGGAGATAAGAACCCAACTTTTGCCAGCTGAAGTTGTTGCTCCTAATGGTGACTATGCTTTCAGATGAAAATATGAACTTGAAAACACAGAAGAAAGGTTAAATGAATGAAATATTTTTTAAAGGCGAACCTCAAAGATCATTTAAATAATATAAATGGTAGGTTTAATTTTTAGACTTATTTTCTGCAATGAAAAAGCTCCTGGGAATTTAGGTAACTAGATGAGTGTCAACACTTTGTCGCATTTTTCCCCCAGGCAAGAAGTTACCCATTTTTTTTTTTCTTACAGTAGCTGCTTCAGGAAGAAGCCGATCATCAGGGGAAAAAAACTATGGTTTTTACAAATGCTTTTACTTTGGAAAGGAAAGCCATGTTTTGAAAGCTGCGGCTGACTTAGTAGAGTGGAGCCAAGGCTTGCTGGCCACTGGATATTTGACTTTAGTCATTCAGTCTTTTGAGTTATAGGTTCTCTAGTTCAAAAGTCATATGGCTTCAAGGATATTTGATATTTACAAGTTTAAAAACCTCACTAAATCTACATACTGATCCCAGATGGCACTTTTAAATCATTAAAAGCAAGTCCCAAGGTCAGTGGATGGGCTGTGTGTAAGCCGGGCATCCTGAGCTCCATCCCAGAAATCCACATACAGGGGGAGAGAGCAAACTTTGGAGTGTTGTTCTCCGACTTCCACACTCGCATGGTGGCATGCGCACCCACATACACAGTACACACCAAGGCACAGAAAAATGTCACAAAGCCACACTCATTCAGCTCTCCAGCCATGCGATCAGGGGGAACAATGTGAGTCCAGGTCTTCCTGCCTATCCATCATTTGTTATTACTTTTGATAGCACCACTCTTTGGACTGTCAAATTGCGTTCACATTTACTTCCTTTCCCTACATGTATCCTGAGACTATTGCAAAAGTAAGGGTTTTATAAAATGGTAGTGAGTTAATATAAAGGTATAAGACTTTGCTTGTCGTCTACGTGCTTTGTAGGAAAGTTGCTGTCTTTCATTTCTGATGGAAACGTGTGTAGCTAGAGGAGAAGAGCTTCGGGAGAGAGGGAGGACAATCTGATTCATGGTGGTTTTAAAATAATACTGGCTTAAACACAAAACCAATCAGAATAATTTTATTTTGAATGATTCAGAGAAAAAGGGCACAAAAAGCTTAAAGTCTAAGGAAAAAGATCAAGTTAGAATTCTATTAAGGTTTGGTTCGCTGGTTCCCGAAAAGCCAGCTGGGAAGGATGGTCCACAGACTCAAGTTACTAAGCAACAAAGCAGCAAACTGCTTGGTAACCAGATCTGGCCCTGACTCACAGTCTGACTGCCTGTGACTGGGTGGCCAGACAGGAAGACCAAGGCCCATGCTACCTCAAAACAATTCCCTTCCTTCATCGGCTAGCCTTCCGGCCAAATCCTACTGTTACAGAACATCCCTGGATATAAAATGTTTGATTTTTAAAGTATAAACACCTCTCAGTCGAGGAACAAATTTTACTGTTTTTCTTTAAAGCAGTTTTTATAAGATTATTGTTAATTGCTTAAATGTAAGCTTTAATGAAAATACCGAGAGTAAACAGATTTGGGCTGATGGAAGACCCTGGGGTTTTCATGAACAAGTGGAGACCTGGCCTTAGTTACCTTCTTTTACCTGCTGAGGGTTCCCTTGAGTTCTCATGGTTTAGTGCCATTTATCTTTCTCTTTTCCCCACGGCTCCTGATACACCTGTGAGCCCTGACTGTGTAGCTGGATGGTTCCTTAAAAAAGTTAAACCTCAGCATGCATCAATATTTTTTACATCCATTGTAAAAAAATAGGTACCAGCTCTATATGTGAACATTTGTGGTTTGAGCAGGTGAAGATCAGACAGGCCATTGCTGCAACCCGTACACTGCATCTCCAGAGGCTTGGTGACTTTCCATAGTGGCAAGAAGTTTTAGACTCAATGAGTAACCATTCACATGGACTTTGTCACCGAGAGAGTGTGTGTATATGCCGTTTATACATACCTGTATCAATATAGTTTGACTTTAGTATGTATGAACAAATCTACAAATGATAGCATCATAGTAACTGACCAAATGTATGCATTTTAATATTGACTTCTTTTTTAGAGAAAAATTTTGCCTGTTGTCTTCCTGAAAAAATAGCCCGACATAAATATATTTATGAATCTTGGGAAATTACTTAATAACCAGCTGGTTAAGCTCTGATGACTAATCCTTATCTCTTAGAATTCATACCAGTTAAATTATACACCAAGGCCTAAGCTTATAAAAGAAATGCCAAGATTTTGAGGAGGAATTTGAAAAAGCAGCCTCCATAGTTCCTTTTTTAGGATGACAATTTGGAGACATTTGAACTGGCAGCTACTGAGCCCACTTCTACGGCATGTTTCACGATAACTACAATTCAATAATAGAATATATTTTCGAAGAGGTTTACCATAGAAATCTGATTTTAGTACAAATATTTTGCCCTTGTTCAATTTATATTCATTTTAAGCCGACAAATTTCCTTTGTATTACCTTCATGAGATAGCCCTGGGATCAAATTAGCCATTAGTAGAACAAAGTAGCTTCCTCTTTATATAATTATCAGCAGGGCACATTTCTTTTCGTTTTCATGCATACCTTATTTTTACTTATGTTTAAAATGCTGAGCATATGGAAGCGACCTAAAGCCGGCTGCTCTCTGAGTAATAGCTGCATGATTTGTCATTGCTACATTTTACCTTCCCTTGTTTTACAGTATTTGCTTTGCTGTGCCTTCTTCCACTCAGTGGATTTTTTATGGCCTTCTGTTGAGTGAGTGCCAAATAGAACAGCCTATGATTTATGGGTCGCAATAACTAAAACATATATGAATTAGAGGCTGATGACGCACAAGGCGGGCTTCTGTGGCCCTTTTCTGACTAGATCCCAGCTTACTTTAATTAACCCTCTTCCTAATAACAATGACAGCACCACTGGTGATGTGACCAGCCCCATCTCATCGTCGTGGTTTAAGATTCGTCTATATTTGCATTTAATAATTTAGCAGATTTACATCCTTGCCTAAAAGTCCTTACGTTTGAAAAACCAAGTTTTTACATTATTGATGTAAACTTGAAACAAGCTAACCGGGCGGTGGTGGCTCCCGCACTCAGGAGGCAGAGGCAGGCGGATCTCTGAGTTCAAGGCCAGCCTGGTCTACAAGAGCTAGTTCCAGGACAGGCTCTAGAAAATACAGGGAAACCCTGTCTCGAAAAACAAAAAATAAAAACAAAACAAACAAACAAACAAAAAACAAAAAAAAACTTGAAACAAACCATTTATCATGCATTGATATAATTGAAAAATACATTATAAAAAAACAAAATAGATTCATGTTTACATAGACACTAAGGAAGACTTGGAGCCCCAGGTCTGGTCTCTATTTAAAGTGGCATTTAATAATAAATGTAAGTAATATAGACATGTGAAAGACCAGTTGGATGTTTCTCCTTAAGGCAATAGGAATAACTGAAAAGGATTTGGAAATTCCTATTTATAATCTTCCTATTATTTAATTCACCATTTTAAAATCCAATAATCTATCTACACCAGCTATGCCAAAACCTATCTTATTGTGACTCATCCATCTAAAGTACAAATCTAGTGGTCTTTGGACCATTGATATGTTCAGTATAAGAACAGGGGTTTGGCAGGGTCTCTTTGGGACCTAATTACTTTGTTGGCTGTAAACTTCCTGAGCTTGGACTGGGTGATTCTGAGCCCTTGGATAAGCATAGCATTGGAACTCTACTTCTAAATTCTGGAATGATTGATGTCCAACCTGGGCTTTGCACAGATGGTAAGAAGCATAGACCAGCTCCATGAGGAATACAATAATAACAGTGACTTTCCCATTCTACAGACAAGGGGCACACATAGATGCCCCCTAAGGGTTAGGACCTGCAAGCAAATCAGGAAGAGATGAAGTTGGGAATAAACATTGTTTCCTTCTCTACATCTTGTGGAGGCCTCATTTCTAGAACATAGTAGGCACAAGTTTGCTACAGTTACATAATTATCACAACCCAGGAAAAATGAAAGCTCGTGGAACCATGTTAAAAAAAATACTAAAATTTTTCTGCTGGTGGCATAAGAATGTTCATCTGACATGGGTCCCTTGCCATTCTGTCGGTTATGCCTCTAAAGTATCTTTACACATACAATAAGGTTGAAGTGTGGTCTCAAAAGTCAAGTTTTAAGACAGAAATAGTTAAAGTCATCTTTTCAAAAAGTTAACCTTAAAGGTACATCTTGATTCATCAGTCACTTCCCTTCTCAGTGCGGACAATGTGGGGCACTGGAGTTAAGACAATCAAAGATGCAAGTAAATTCAACAGGGTACCAGCTCTCCGAGGTCAAGAAGTGATGTAACCCAGCATTCACCTTAAGGGATTTCTTTGGAAGACAGTAATTACATATATAAGTAAATTAGAAGCAGGATTGCTTATGCATGTCAAATCACTTTTTGCTGTGGCGGTACCAGCCATGACAATGTCTTGCTAGCATCTGATATCTGTACCCACGCATCCTTCCTAAAGCCATCTCATTTAATAGATTAAGTGTTTCTGTCAGAGTTCTCTTCAACCTCTGTTGGCTTCATCCCCAGCACCTAAATTGTAATGTCTCCAATGCTGTCATTAGCTCTTTGACCATTTAGTTATGCTTTCTATGCTGTAGACATCTGACCTCTGACGCAGCAAATTTAACAAAATCTGATTCATAAGCTTCATGTGCCTCCCTCTAGTCCCAGACGACTCCTCTGGGCATTTCCCTTCCCTTAAGTTTGTGTGTACAAAGCAAGCTTAATGCTTCGCTTCCTTTTTTAATTTTTTTTCTGTTTATGTTCATAGAGCCACTATTTCCCCAAGGAACCAGTTAAACTCACCATTGACTTCCACTTCGGTGTCTCTCTGCCGAGGCCCGTAGGTCATCGCATACAACAGTGCTTCCTGTCCCTTCACATTTCCGCTGTTTTGCTATGTGGCCTGAAGTTTGGATGACTCACCCTATACTGTCAGTCACCGTAGTGCCCTTAGCTACTTAGCTGTAGGACGTCCTGCTTATCTTTATTATCTTTACTGTCTTTATAGTGAAGTTCTGCATTGCATTGGCTGCCCACTATAGCAAGACTGAGCAAGCATTTGTCTGTGAAGAACCAGATAAGACTTTAAACTGACTGTCCTCAACTTTCCCAAGGCTGCAACCCTTTAATACAGTTCTTTTTCTTTTCTTTTTTTTTTTTTTTGGTTTTTCGAGACAGGGTTTCTCTGCAGCTTTTTTTAGAGCCTGTCCTGGACCTAGCTCTTGTAGACCAGGCTGGCCTCGAACTCACAGAGATCCGCCTGCCTCTGCCTCCCGAGTGCTGGGATTAAAGGCGTGCGCCACCACCGCCCGGCTCTAATAGTTCTTGATGTTGTGATGACTCCAACCGTAGCATTATTTTTGTTGTCACCTCATAACTGTAATTTCGCTGCTACTAGGAATCATAATGTAAATATGACTGACCTGTGACCCTTGTGAGAACCACTGATTTAGACTATAGGACCTATATTATTTCTCTTGTAATTCCTTTTCTCAGCAGTTGTAGTACCAAGGTAGTCATATAGCTACAAGTGGGCATACATACCTTCCAGTAAAACCTATCTTTTAAAATAATCTGAATTTGGGACAGTGGCCATAGCTTGTCAATCTGACCTATAAAATAAAGTTTATAACTCAGCCTAGCAGTCATGTGTCATCTATAATTCCAGACTTCTCTCTGTGGGTGACTATTGGTCTTTCCTATGGATCTTTCACTATTTTTTATTCTGGAGACAAATCTCAAGCCTGGTTAATGGAGACACTGTTGATAATCAAGCCACGACAATGCTCGGCCTTAGGGCCTCTCCTGTGTATTGTTAAGAAATTTGGCTCACAGTGGTATGAAAATCCAAAATGTCTCCAAACATTGCCAAAAGTCCACTGGGATGCAAATTCCCTCCAGTTAGGAGTGACTGACCTGGAGAGAATCTTTGTAAAGGAAGGAATCCGTTCACCCCACTGACAGTTGTAGCAGTAGCAGCTAACAAGGCCTTGTTTTCCAGAAAGTGGTCTCAAACACTGTAATCTAGACTGATGCCCATGACCCACTGTGGAATTCCGGGAGCATCATTTACACTCCATGGGCTATAATTAATTTTACCTGTAAATGGAAATTTTTCTGATTCTCACATGCTTTATAGAATTATTTCAAAGTTCAAATTGGATATTTATTTAAAAAGGGGGGGTTATAAAGAATAAAGAGCGATTAAAGACAACATAGAACACTATGCCACTGCCAAGCACAATTTGAACCTGTTGAAATTTAACAGCAAAAATCCACTCCTGGATCATTTTTGGGTTTTTTTGTGTTATTTTTTGTTGTTGTTGTTGTTGTTGTTTTTTGTTTATTTTGTTCTGTGCACATTGCTGTTTGAAATGCTATTGGGTAATATAATTCTGATCTGGTCGGGGATGGATTATGATGGCTTAAAATAGCATTGAATGGTGGAGTCACCAGACTAAATTCAAGGAGTGCTGGGGGTGACAGGACCTGCTTGTAAGAATGACCTGCGACTTCATGTATCGGATGGGGTCGGTGTAAGGAAAGCCGAGGAGTTGTGCTGAGACTTACCTGCTCCAACCTAATTTCATAGTTAGAGCAGTCTAATAAGATTTAAGTTTGATCATATTTTACAAAGGAAAGAATGGGGACAGAATGACATTTGATAGAGGCCAGGTGTCAAGCCTAGAGGATTTCAGCACTGCCTGAAGGAGGTGGAGAGGCGTGCTTGCCAGGTCCCCTCCCTGGGGGTGCAGAATCAATGAACAGGCACGAAGGTCCCATTGCTTTTAGGTGAGTTTGCGTATCCCTGAGCTGTGACAGGCTGGAACGAGATTTTGAAGAAGAGCTGGTATCTTCCCTTTCTCTTTCACCTTCTCTTTCTCCTCTCTCCTCCCCCTACCTTTACCATGAGGGATTTATGGGCTTACATAAAACATGATCGATTTTATCTCCTTAAAGCTTCACTCTACATAAAAGAGAGTAACGTTTTGCGTTATTACCCCACGCTAAGCCACAAGTACATGTGCTAAATGCTTTCAGTAGTTTGAATGTGACACTTAGTCTAATTAAACAAATCTAAACCATCTTTCACCTAGCTAGTGCCCTGCTACTGCTTCCAAAACAATCGCTCTGAAATAGTAAAACGCTCAATTGCGTTTCCATCTAAATCACATGTTTCAATCCCTTGCTTGTGCTTGTCTCCTGTTGCACAGGACAAAGGCATTTTTTTTTTTGTATGTGAAAATGGTGTCAATTTTTTTTACTAAATTGCAAACGTATTGATTAGAAGTCCCTTTGCATTTCTGAGAGTCTGTACACAGAATGTTTTTTGTTCCAAAGCCAACTCGCTGCTTCATGACTAGCTCATCGTAACGAAAGTTTGGAGCTAAATATCCTTTCACCTCTTCAAAACACAATTGCTGAGTGTCTGCTGCATAGCTGTTACTCTCCTGGGGAGAGAGATTCAATAGGAGACAGAATCTTGTCTCCATGGAGTATATACCATAATGATGAAGACAGCATCTACATAAACAATCCAACAGACCAGAGAGTGGCAGATGCAATCAGGAAAATGAATTATGATGAGGCTATGCAGACTTTCCTTGAAGATGTTGTAAGAAGACTTTCTATGAGGTGACATTTGAGGAAAGATCTGAAGACATGATTATCTAGGAGAATAATATTTGAGGCAGGAGAAAGAACAAGAATAAAATCCCCGAGGAAAGATGTGATTGGCATATTTGAGGGAGGAAGAGAGTTATAAAAATGGATCAGAGCCATAGAAATGAGTCAGACCACATAGTAGTTTGAGGCTGTATTAGGACTTGGGATTTCCTTGGTGATGATTGTGATATATCAAGGTGAAAAGAGTTAGTAGTGGGAGTGTCTGCCTCAGGGGAAATAAAATATATCTTAAGTTTTGGAATAATAAATCTCGTTCTTGTATAGGAAATATTAATGCAGAGAAAGAGAAGAAAAACTAAGACCTATTAAGAAACTATTGGAATAATCCAGATGACATAGGATCATGGTGGTATGGACTAGAGTAGTAGAGGAAGATGTGCCCAGAGTCATAACAATTTGGTCTACAGTTTGAAAGGCTAGGCAATGGAATTTTATGGTTAATGTAGTCTGAACAGTGATTAAGAATTAATATTGACTGTAAGTTTGAGGCCCCCATGACAGGAAAACCATCATTGCCATTCACTGAGCTTGGAAGATACTGGAAGGCACTTATAAGGGGACATGGCCAGGGGGTGCGTTTTAAATATGTTGCATTTGGAATCACTATTGACTATATAATAATTGGCTATATGAGTCCAAAATGTATTGCCGCGCACCGTGCCCCCGTGTCTGCGCTTTGTGCGCTAGTACCCAGTTTTTGAGCTTTGGGCAAGGGGGCTGGAGGTTAAAATACAGAGACACACACAGACAGAGAGACAGTGACATGGGTCATCCTTGAATTCCCCAAGAATGCCCCCTTTATTGTGTTCAGGGGCAGATTATATAGAGATAACCATGCCCCAGCCAAACCCACCAGAAACCACTCTCCTGCCATCAGGAGCTCCTGAAGGTCTTGTGCTCAGAGCAGCTGTAGGCACTCAGATCAGGGGATTACAAGAAATTCAGGACCTGGGGTCTCACTGCTCCCAACAATGTATTCCAAAGTCTGGCACAATAGATCAACATTTGGAAGTCATTAAAACACAGAAGTTTTAGACATTGCGAGACTGAAATATGATTGCACAAAAAGTATATATGAATAGGAAAAAAGTATATATGAATAGGAAGAAAGACTGGTGACGGTTAGGTATTTCAAACATGAGAAATCAGAAATATCCCATAAACACAGCTGAAGAATTCATGAAAAAGTAACCAATGGGTAGAACAAATACCCAGAGACAGTTACAGATCAAAATGTTTCATGGAGAAATAAGTCATAAATTATATCTGATGATATGTGTGGGCAGCTGAAGTGAAGATCAAATCTGGAGCATTGAACCACTGAGTCTTGGTGGCCAGTGGCACTAGTGGGTCATCTAGTGGTGGTGATGCCAGATCCCCCCATCCCTGGATGATTCACCATTTCACATCGTCTCATCTCGCTTCAGACCTCCAACATCTGTTTCTATTTTCAAGTTGATGTGGTTACTCTTTCAGTAGAGAGGAGGAGCAAGTAAAAGAAACTTCACAGACACGCACACCACTGCATCGACTAAGCTACTGACTTCTAGCCTTCCAGACTCTTCTCCTTTGCCTTCCTGTTCTTTACAATGAGTGATAAGACATTAATATTCTCCTGGAGAATAGCATAGGAAATCACACCAGAACTTAGTAGCTTGTAACAGCAGGCACCTGTTACCTCATACAGCATATGGTAGTTAATAATCAGATAGCTAGATTATCAGACAACTGCAAGATTTTGCAGTCACCTGTTGAAGAAGGCTTCTCTGTGCTACGAGAGCAGTTCCCAAGATGGTGCTCTCTATAGGCTACCTTGTTTTCCACTGGTTATTGACAGAGGACTTCTTTGTGGGTTTCTTCAAAGGGCTGAGTGCCTTGATGCTATGAATCAAAGTGTTCCAACAGAGGGCTGTATAGAAGCCCAGTGTCTTGGCAGATGTACTGGCCCAGCATGTATGAATGGTCTCCTTTGGTTTTTCCTACTTTATAATAAGATTTTAACTTTACCAGAAAGAGAATAGAAAGAAATGTCAGAAGTTTAGGGAAAGAGGACAGGATGTAAAATGATCAGTTATACTGGGGCTGAAGAGAGAATGTTGTCTATAAATATGTGTAATTTCCAGACCATAATAGGGTACCACCTTACAGGAGTAGTAATAAACTTAAAGCTGCTAGTTGTTCTTTTCCTTAACTAGCCTAGAGTTGGGGAAGCATTGGATATTGAACTTGATTGTTGGTACACATCTGTAACTTCGTCATTCAGGAGATACAGGTAGGAAAACTGTCAATCAAACCCAGTCTGGGCTACATAATGAATCACAGGCTAGCCTAGGGTACAACAAGAGATGCAGTCTAAACAGTAATGAACAAAACACAACACGATGACCTTTCATTGAGCTGACGAGCTCCAGTTGCGTCTGAGTCTGGATTGCAAAGAAGCATTTGAGATGACTCTCATTCAATATCTTCAAAATCTGCTGAAGAAAATAAGACAGAGGGTTGATAAAGATCAATATGGACCTGCAAAGTCAACTTATTCAAGCAGTTTGACGGATTTGGAACACTTGTAGAGTCAGAGCACTAGAGAGAATGAGCCCCAATGAACATGTGTGAGAATACCCAGAAAGTGATGATGGTGTAAGTTGTGTTGTGGATAATGGTGAGACTGGATATGGCTGTAAAAATGAGGTCACAGACGGTAATTGTGGAAAAGGACACCAAGGGAAGCACCCCAACGGTGGTGGCACATGCCTTTAATCCTAGCACTGGGGAGGCAGAGGCAGGCGGATCTCTGTGTGTTCGAGGCCAGCCTGGTCTACAAAGTGAGTTCCAGGGAATTTAGGGCTACTATACAGAGAAACCCTGTCTTGAAAAACAAAAGAATTTACAATTAAATTATATCAGGTTTTTCTTGGAGAGAGTGCCAAATCTCTTAGGAATGAGGAGGGCCCAGGAATTTCTGTGAGACTCTTTAACCTAAGTGTAACAGGCCAATAGTGTGAGTTTAAAGGATATTTTTGGGAAAAGGGAGAGATAAATCATGGTCTGTACGCTGCAGAGAAGTGTGAAAACTACCTATTTATCTTTCTGGGACAGGAAGACAATACAGTGAATGGGAAAATAGCTACCATTGCCAAGTGTAGAAAGTCAATAAGAGGTATTCTGTGTGTGTGTGTGTGTGTGTGTGTGTGTGTGTGTGTGTGTGTGTGTGTGTGTGTGGTCTCATTGATAAGTGCTTTAAACTTTAAGAGGTCAGAGGTTTTGGGTCCCCCACCTTGCCCCACACCGGAGCTAGCATCACAGGCAGCTGTACCCTCTGATTTGCATGCTGGAAACTGAAATCAAGTCTTAGGTAAGAGCTCTTAAGAGCTGAGCCATCTCTTAGGTCCTCTACATTTGCCTTCTTAGTTGTTAGCCAGGAGTATTGGAGAAAGGAAGTGCAAGGAAACTTCAGAAGAGACACAGAGAATACAGATTTCACTGCTGTTAGACTGTGACACTCAGAAGTCTTCCTGGAGTGTGTAGTAAAACTATGGAATACATAGGGCCTTTTGGTGGTGAGTGACCACCTGGTAGTCTTGGATTCCCTATAATGACAAGTATGGTATGTGTTGAAAAATCACGTTTTCGTGCTTGGGATAGTCAGTCTCTTGGCTCTGTTTGTCTTTGTTCATTTTAGGCATTGGAAGGGGTGGAACTCAGGATGACTAGGCATGTGCAACAGTCTGTGTAGTCAGCATTTTCATGTGGGAAAGCCATGTTTCTCCCTCTTCTCTGTCATGTATTTATGCTGTAAAGATGATTTACACAGTAGAAGCTGCAGGGAAGTCACCGGGAAACGACCAGTTTCCAGATGTGGGGCCACAGGGTAAATTTGCAAACATTGAAGATTCCTTTGTTTTTTCTTAACCAGACACACAGTCTTATTCTTGAGAATATAAGGCTATATAGTGAGGAACTGACCACACATGTGCACACACGCACATATGCACACATATTGATGCAGCACACACACACACATACATATATTGTACATACCACAACAACTTATATATGTAATTAGAATGATGATACCTCTTTTACTAACAATAAATTTTATGTGATACAAATATTTTCAGAAGATAGCATAGCAGGTCTTAACTAATATTTAAATGCTCTTATTAACATAATAGTAAATAAGCGAAAACCTAAAAAATGCATAGAAGATAGCTTTCTCTTTGGAATTTGAATTGTTGGTTTGTACTGCCTGCAATGTGGACTTGAGTTATGTGAGCTGGTTGGCTGTTAGGAAATAGACTCCTCTGTGTCTCTGGAAAAGTGTGCCCTTCATAGTAACTTGCACAAACTTCCCCTCCCTAAAAGAAAGGGTGAGCCCTGGCACCTTTGAACCTGTAGGGATTATGTAGCTCTGGCTATGATTGATTCATTGGCCCGCCTCAAGAAATGCTCCTGGTATGTGCTCTGTGCTAACAGCGCCAGGCTTTTCTGCTCAGCACGTCACTCCCGTGAAGACGTGGGCATGCTTTTGTGCATTTGTTCTTGTAGCCTGGGAGGCATATTTCAACACACTGTCCAGAATTGGCTAGAACATGCCTGTCACTCCCAGCTGACTCTGATGACGCTCTTGCCAACGTAGATTTACATCAACACAGTTCTTTACTGGAAAAAGCCCGTTTAGAATATACAGGGTGGCCCATTTACAAACAGGCACAGCATCAATTTGAAAAGGAATGCATTTTAGCAATGTGTTAAAAGAAATGTACTGACAGTTGGAGGCTCGACACAGCAGAGAGCTTTAATGAGCATCACCCCAGACCGTTCCCTTCACAAACTGTCCTGAGCTCAACTACGAAAGTGTGGTTTATTATAAGCCCCTGTTCCAGTCTTTCTCATTCATCATGCTGCACATGTAGGCAGCTCTAGTTCTTTTCTAATTTATTCGCATCTTCTTAATATTGTGCTTATTAAGATGGGAGAGTCAGTAGCCGGCAGTGTGATGTGACTATACTGCTCTTCACCTGCCCCAAAATTTGGTTTGAGAATGTAATGGAAGCATAGATTTTTTTTCCCTTTAGCGTGAAATCTTTTGGCACTTGTCCGTCTTGCTGGTGACTCATTCTCAATATCTTAATGACTGTTTGGGATAGACATATTACGCAGATGTCTATAGTCAGGAAACCAGGCACTCAAATAAAAGCCGTTGCCATAGTTATCCAGCAATAATAATAACAATAATAATATACAAACCCAAACCGTCTTTGCTGTTCAAAAAGAAATTTCAGTATTCATGGAACATGACCTTTGATTAATGTTACTGTGACCCTTGCTAGCTCACCTTCCTATTTCGTCATCCCACCCTATTCTACGTTAATAAGGTACCGGCCACGACTGAAGGGGTTTGCAATTTCACACCTTCTCTCATGAGGAGCAGCACAGCTTTCAGTGACACACGCTTTGATCTGTCTGCTTTTAAATCTCTTAAGCTGCAAAGCTCAAGACAGCTTCCTCCCAGAAGATTTTATGGTCCTAATTGACCTCATCGTGACTTCTATATTTATGTTTGTTTAGACACACGAAAGTCAGACTTTATCTCAAGGGCCACCTGAAAAGTCAAGGTCATCAGCTTCTTGCTGCGGTACTTGTGCTACTGTCACAGCTAGCAATGATGATAGATGACCTTTCAAAGTGACCGGAAGTGGAAGGTGACATTCTGGGAATGCAGTTAAAGGTCCATTGTTTCATTTTCTCTGCCGTAACTTGTCTACAGGGAAGAAACTGTGGCCCCGCTAAACTGTAAGTGGTTCCATACTGCCTGTGTCAAATGCTGCTGGAAATGAGCAAAATAAGATTCTTCACTTTCTGGATTAACATGGATATCCAGGGTTAATGCTTTGAAGCTGAGGCATAGCATGATAAAGGTGTGAGCTTACGGGTCGGTCTTACGGCAGGACCTGCTCAGAATTTAAACTGGCACAAGTGGATCACAGAAGACATGCCTGCAGGTGTGTATCCAAGCATTGCCAGTGACTGGGGAGCTCTTGATTAATATACTGACACTGAGCATTCACACTGCAGCCTTCTAACCACGTCGTGTGTGTGTGTGTGTGTGTGTGTGTGTGCGCGCGCGCACGTGTACGTGTGTGCACGCACACATGCGCGCACGTGCGTGTCATTTTATATGTCCTTGTTCTGACTCCATACTTACAAAGCAATCCTCTGATTGTAGCCTTGCTGTTCTCCACCTCTCTCTTCTGTCAGGATGTAGAGTCCTAGGTCAGGATGCAGGGAGCCTGATGCTCTAAGCAACGACTGTAGTATTCAATAACAAAGAAAGAAGCTGTTTCTTGGAGCTCGTTCAAGAGTCTTACTGGCTCTTCTAATGACTCTGCTCCCAGGAGGCCCATCCCATGCCCTGGAGATGCCAGTTTCTGAGTGTACGAGTCTCAGTGCCAGCTTCTGATCTCTGAAATTTCTCTAAGCTACTGCCAACTTTCAAGGCCTTTGGGAGGAATGATATGCCGGTTCTCCCAGGGAAAACCCTTCTCTATCACTATGCCATGAGCACTTTTCAACAGAGCCCTGTCAGCCCACGGTGTATGTTTTGGATCAGTAAGAACAGCACGATAAGAAAAAGCTGAGTTCTTTCTCTTGTTGAATAGATGTTGTCCCATGAAACCATGGTGGCCATGGATAGGAGAGCATCCCCTGAAATATCTCACCTTTAACCCAGGATAGACTTGGCTCTGTTTTATTCTTTTTTTTTTTCTGGTCACATGATACCTTTGGGAGCTTCATAAGCTGTTCTGTGAAATGTGTCCAGTACTTAGAAACAGTGTTCAGAGTTGGGGAAACTCTCTTGCTCTGATTTATCATTCTTCCTCAGATCCAACTGTGTAGAAGACACCCGAAATGTTACAGCCCCAACCTCAGAAGTTTGATCTTTCAGGAAGCTTTGCATTTTGGTAGGAGTTATATAGGACAAGAAAGTCATCAGGGCCAGAGTAAGCCAATCTGAAGTTTTTGTCTTGAGAAGCCTGGGCACACTTCATATAACCACGTTAATGGTTACAGTAGTGGTGTGTGTGTGTGTGTGTGTGTGTGTGTGTGTGTGTGTGTGTGTGTGTGTGTGTGTGGTGGCTAACAATGTAACAGTAAGAGTCAATAGGCATCTGAAACAATTTTTGCTCAGAGCCCAGTATTCCAGAGAGAATATATTTCCCTAGGAATGTCATGGCAAATAACCTCAGACTTGGTACCTTCAAACAGTAAAGATTGTTCTGTCTCAGTTCTGCAGCTGGGGGGTCATGGCACAGGCAGAGTTGCACTTGCCCTGGAGGCTGGAAGGAGAGAGCTTGTTCCAAGCCTCGACTAGCTTCTGGTACCCGCCACTCCCTGTACTTGTGACGTCATCACTGCAGCCTCTGCCTGCCTCAACATGTGCACTCTTATCTTCTGCATGTCTGTTGTGCACTTGTCATGGGCCTCAGGATGCACCCAGATAATACAAGATGATCTCTTTATCCATCTTAACCCCACAGATTAATTTCCCCAAACCTTTATTCCATACATAGCTAAATACAGAGGTTTCAAGTTTAAGGGTGCCTCTTGCGTACACTGCTTAGCCCACTAGGCCAATGAGAGGTCTGTAAAAGCCACCCACTGAGCACACACGTATGGGTATTGCTCTCTGGGAACTCCCACAATTCTCCGACTTCCAGCCTGACTTATAGAGAAAGTGTGTTTCTAAAGTTAAGAAGTGGCAGGCTTCTTTCTGGTTATCTTGTTTCATATGTGTATAAAGTTCTCTTGAGAGTGAAAGGAAGAAAACCTGAAGGAATAACAGGTTCAAAGGGTGGGGGCTTCCGATTCTTAGTGTGAATCTCAGTAACTAAAGTTAGCATATTGAAACCATACGTGGGTCTCACCCACCTTATAATTCTAACTTTGGAGAGGCCGAAACAAGAGAATCCTGAGTTCCAGGGAGGCCTGGCCACACAGCAAGACCATACATCAAAAAATTAAGAAACAACAACAAAACCTAGACGATGAACACATGATAGATATTTGTGGTCAAAGTTTTGATTACACACAATCAAGAGTCAATCCTCCCCAATGTATAGAGAGTGAGAGTCTTTGGAGCACTCAGCCCTGAGAGGGATGTCCTCATCAAAGATTCAGGGATCTATGCGGTAGAGGAGGGGAGCAGCTTTTAAGAGCCGGAGGTGGTGGGTGACTCCAGCAACTTCAGACATAACACAGCTGATACACATGAACTCCCAGAGACTGTGGTGGCATCCATAAGACCTGCATCAAGTCATATCAGACAAAGTCCCAGCACAGAGAAGGGGAAGTGGATACAAAGTCCCACCCTTAACCAGGAAGCTGTCTGCAATCTATGCTTGCTGGGAAAGGGAAAATCAGCTTTCTCTAAGGAAGTCCCCCTGTGTATATTAACTGCATTCCAGAGCAGGCCCCGTACTCAGAAGTATTTGGCCAATACAAAATGGACTCCAGAGTTTTGTTGTTTGGACATTTTCCCATTTTTCTGGGGTTTTGGTTTGTTTGGATATTTTTATTTGGGGTTTCATTTTTTTGATTTTTGCTTTTGTTTTTTGACACTGGGTGGGGGGGTAGAGAGAGAACACGAAATTGGATAAGTAATGAGGCATTGGGGGCGGGGAAAGAGTGTGAGCAAACTCTATTGTGTGAAACACTTTATAAGTCAGCAAAGTCCTTTCAATGCCTTGCTATCCCCTTCAGCTTCATATCTGTTCTTACTAGAATAACTCTGCTCATCATTGTTTGGTGTAATTTTTCAAAAAATATTTGTGTGCATACTTAATGAAAAATAAGAATCTGGGTACCTTGAGAATGAGATGCATTTAAGGACAATGCTAAATATTCCCAGCTGTGATTTCCTTTCTTCTCACTACAAATATAATACTTTTTCCAGTAAAACATGGGTCAATAGGTGAAATCATCGCTTCGAAGTTTTATTCAGTTTAAATACCGGAAGGCACCAGCGATGACCTCTAACCCTGTCTCATCACTTTCCAATGAAGAGCACCCCTGAAATCTCTCTTCTTATACTGCACCATCACAGCGTCTGAGAGACTTTCAGTTTCCTCCCTAGTATAAGTAAATGATGATATATAAATTTACGATTTCACATTGCAAGGGTGAAACTGAAAGTTGGCATTGTTTCTAATTCTTTGCCCACTACCTATGCGCATGTTTTCCACATTTAGAAATTGAGATTATAACCATATGGAATTGATTTGAAATAACAGGACACACTCAGGAATTCTCTCTGGCATACGTGTTTACAGTTATGTTTTTGCTTTTCTTTTTATTTTGTTTATATTTTTAAAATTTTGCTTTACTTGTATTTGTAGTGTGTGTGTGAGAGAGGGAGGGAGGGAGGGAGGGAGAGAGAATGAGAGGGAGGAAAGAGAGAGACTGTGAAGGGAGAGAGGTAGCTAAGGAGGCCAGAAGAAGGCACCAGAGTTGTAGCTGGAGTTACCAGCACTTCTAAGGCTTCCCTGGATGTTGGGAACTGAACTCTGGTCATCTGAAGGAGCAGTATGTTCTCTTAACCGATAACCTCTTTCTTCAGCAACTTGTTTATGGTCATATATCATTGTGTCACTTCTAAAAAACCATATCCCAGAACAGAACATAAAGTTTTCTACCTTTACTCTTTTAAGCGTGTTATTTCAGTAGTGCCAAGTGTGTTTTCTTTGCTGTGAGATAGATTGGCAGGAAATTTTCTTTGGGTAATTAACTGAAAGTCTGAGCCTGTTAAAGTATACTCACCCCTCTTCGCTCTTGTTCAGCTGCTGGGAGCCGTCATTCTGCTTTCTAGTGTTCTGAATTTAAGTGTTTTAAGGACTTTACATAATCCTAGGGGAAGCACAGGTTTTGTTTTTGTGTCCACCCAACTTAACTTCATCCTACAGTTAACACCTGCTGTAGCATGTGACTGGATTTTCCTTTTAAAGCTGAATCGTGTCCCCCTGGTTGTCTGACCCACATTTTGCATATCTGCCCTGCTATCAGGAGAGGGTTGTGTGACCTCTGCCTCCTGGCTATGGTGAGAAGTGGTATGGAAAACAGGGTGTACAAACACCCACCTCTTTGCCGCCTTGCTTTCAACTGTTTTGGAGAGAAGCCTCCTGCAAGATTTTTCCGTGACTTGGTAGAAGTGTGAATTTTCAGGAAACTCCCTCCGTAACTTGCCCACCGGGGTCTCACTAATTTGTACCTCTCCTAACGAGACCGAAACTTCCATTTTTCCATGACCTCATTAACGCTCTTCTTTCCCTTCCCCCCTCTCTGCCCCCTTCTGTCTCTTTCCTGCAGTAATTATCTTAATGGAGTTGTGAAACGGTGCCTTATTGTGGTTTTGGTTTGTAGTTCTTCAGTTAGTGATATTGAGCATATTTTATTTAAAAATGTTTATTTAAAAGTTTTTGTCCACGTATATATAATATGTTGAATATGTTCTTCCCGAGCCCTCTGACCCTCCCCCCTTTTTTTTCCTCTGTCATCAGTCTTGCCTGTTCTCCTAGGCTATTATAGTTTCTGCTTGCATACTGTTTACACATGCATGATGTTATATAGCTATATAAGACCCATCAATGAGAGAAAATAGAATATTATCTTTCAGGACTGCCTTAATTTGCCTAATGTGACTGCCTCAAGGTGTATCTGTTCTCCTTTGACCAGTTTGCCACGGGCATTTAGCTATAGATATTCTGTGCAAACCTTTGCTCCATTTTACTTATCTGTATGCTAAAATGCTCTGAATATTGGAACTTTTTGCAGCATTTTATCCAGCAATATCTGAATGACAAAGGTCTTATACTAACCAAATTTAGAACCCTGGATAGTCTTAGTGCTAACACAGTGATGTACGCCCTTCTCCTATCACGAAATGATTTTTGCTGTCTAGTGATACAGATAGAATGATACTAACCCAGGAACAGGAACTGCCTGAAGGCTGGATAACAACACTTTTGAATATGGCTTTTCTCACAAATAGATGGATGTAAACCACGAGGAATTTTGCAAAGGTTTCCTTATTGATAATATTTGATCATTCTTAGGAGATATACTTTATTTTATATGAATGTATACTATATTGTGGACTGAAATGGGGTGGGCATTATTACTAATACCCACAATGTAAAGACGACGTGGTAAGAATATTAGTAATACTTACTGAGAAGTCAGTACATGCTAAGGTTTGTATTAATGGTGAGTGTCAGTCCTCCTGGGGCTAAGTACGTGATTTCTGTGTATTCCTGAGATGGTTGGGCCAGATTCCCAATCCTTGTGTTTTAAAAAATAAGCAACAACTATTAAGATTATGAATTCATTTTGAACATTAAAAACCAAATGGTTTCTAGAATGCACCACTAAGCGTAGATGACACACTATGACAAAATATGTCCCTCACCTGCTTTCTCTTCCCCAGTTTCTTATTTATTTCATGAATTGTGGAAATCGGAGCAATGTAATTTCAGGTTGATGACATGGAAAGAAACTGGGGATGGCTCTTTGGGGACTAGTTAGCAAGCTTCATGTTACTAATTTAAAGTTTTTACTCTCTGAAAGGGGGAAACAATCACGTTCTTTGAAAGAAAATACATGAAATTTAAAACCAATACCCAACAGAGGTTTCCGAGACCAGCTCCTTGGCAGGGCTGTGTGCTCCTTTTCTGTGAATACATTTTAACAAAGCATCTAACTGTGTTTCATTACAGTCATAGCAAGAGTGCTTGCTATTAGGCACATCCATTTACCTTACTTCTGCTTTTAGGTAGCAATTTCCAGGAATTTCTTTAATACGAGTGCCATGCCAGAACAAGCAGCTGAAACTAGAATGGGAGAGAGGGGCGAGAAAGAAGAGAATGAGAAAGAAGAGGGAGACATGTCAGCTCCTCGGTGACATGGAGAAAGAGGGGCCTTGTGAAGTTCATCCTGAGTTTTGATTAGACGACAAAATTGAGGCCAGGATTATTCATTGGAATACCCAAGGTCATGCATTTTGGTCAAAGTTGGACCTAAAGACAGTTGTGTGATGCATTCCCATGATCCTGATGTCTAAGAATGAACTGGAAGGAGACAGGAGATGGTCAGCCTTATCTTTCATCCAATACTCCGATCAAGACACAATTTTCTCGTCGCTTGTCCTCCTGGATTTGGAATACACAAAGACATTTCAAATTCCCCACCATATAGTCAGCTTGGATGTATACCAGGTTCCCAGCATTCAAGGAGCCATTCTAGAGGAAAAGATTACCATAGATCTAGAATTTTGCCTTTGTTCCTTCTCTACAACTAGTTAACTGGGTGACCTTGGGCAAATTGTCTCAATCCTTATGAGTTCAACTTCTTTAAACATCAATTAAGAGGGTTGGTGAGATGGCTCAGCAGTTAAGAGCACTGACTGCTCTTCCAGAGGACCTGGGTTCAATTCCCAGCACCCACATGGTAGCTCACAACTGTCTGTAACTCCGAGAACTGACACCCTCACACAGACATACAGGCTGACAAAACACCAATAAAATAAAAATAAGATGTTATAAAAAAAATCTCAATTAGGTTGTTGATTTCTGAAATCCTTTCTAGTGCAAAATGCTGTGTTCCTACAACCTGGCTAATCTCAGAAGGATGCTACACAGCAAAGTAACCTGGTTGCCCAACGACTGCATGTCCTCTTCACACTGGAAACTATAAAAGTCTCATTTAATCCCACTGTTCCTGCTGTGTCCACCTGGCGAACTGCCTCACCACTTGGCATAGCTTCAAATGACGTCCATTCGATGTATCGAGGCATGGGTAAATGCAGTAAATTGTTAATATGTAAATCCCGAATTAAGCCACCATTTCAAACTGCAAAGGGCTTAAAATTTAAAAGTTCATAAAAATATCCTTGCCATTCAAATACATAAAGTCATGTTCATAAAGCAATATGTCTTCTTTCCCATAGCATTTTCTATTTTAGAATGAAATATCAGTAGAAAGAAATGGATGGCTGTTTCAGTAAACACATGAAAATGGACTATTTTATCATTAGTGAAAATAAATAATGGCCTTTATAAAACAAAGAATGGATGTGAGGAGGTTGTACATTTGGAAAGCCCACAGAGCTAATAACTTTCTATACTTAGCCCGGAAATATGGGCCAATAGATATTGAGGTACTAAATCATTTATGGTTGAATTCATTATTCAGTTCCAGAACAACCGTCGTATAGCATTTCCTCCCTTTATGAATTACTCATGCAGAGTCTCCCCCAATGATCCACTAATTCTTATTCGAGAGAGTGTATAAAGAAGAAATCCTATAATGCAGTTCTACAGTGTCAAAATAATTAGGACTTGAATCTCCAACTTCCAGTAAAATATTTTAACTTGATTAAATTAACAGTTCAAAATCGTAAAGTGAGACACATTTCCTTTGTTTTGACCTACCTTACATTGCTCCATAAAATTTGGTAATGTAATTCATTGCCTGCCCCCTTTGTTCAAGCCTTTTCTTTCATATTGGATGTTTGATTTGTGTTTTTAATAGTCCGAAAATAAGAATCCTTGAAGATCAGTCCGAGACTGTTGCTTCGGGATGGATTCTTAGAAATATGAATCAGAGCAAAAGAACAGTGTAAGAGACGTTGTGATCTGTTCTTTGGAAACTGTTAGCAGCATGGCTGTGGTGTTCTACCGCCACAGCTCCTGATCTACCAAGTATCGAGGATTCATGGTTAACAAAGTTTGCCAAAATAATTCATTGAATAATAATGTCTATTCCAGTGGATTAACCCTGAGGCCTCATTTTTTCCCTCCTGTTCATAGAAGTCTTCTATTTCTTCCTCTGTGAACTGTATGCTATTATTTTACTTTCCGATGAGGACAATAGCCTTTCCTTCCTCTCTCTTATTTTTGACAAAAGTAGTTTTCTTAATTTGGTATATATCATTTAATATTATACATGGATTTTGGAAGTAAACTAGATTAAAGATGCCTTCATTTATTGAGTCCTACAAAAGCTTTTCTAAAGTAAAAACTAGTCTAAACTCAAGTGTTTATATTGTTCTGGTTTGGGGTAGAATTTTAGTTTCAGTCACTGAAAGTTTGAAAATACTTCAAGGTTGCTCTTGGCCTGAAAAATATTTCATTTATTTCTTTGTCTTGGGAGTCTCTTTGTCCACATGTGGGTGTGCATGCCGTGGCATGTGTGATGGTCAGATGGCAGTTTCAAGGAATGGTTCTTTTCACCTACCATATATGTGTCTTGGGGATCAAACTTGGATCACTAGTCTGGTGGCTGGTGCCCTTACCCACTGAGTTATCTCTCCAGTCTAGAATTCACTTAGCGTTATGCACTATTGCGTGTGCAGATTGAGACGGAACTATAGAGTTAGTATGGGGTTTGGAATAAACATAAATGATAAAAATATTATTTTAATATTCTAGAATATCTGATAGACTTGTTAAATGTAGCCATGCACAACATGGACTCTTACACTTTAAAGCTTGATTGTGTCAGATATATGGGAATTATAGATGAGGGTATAACTATTGAGCTCAGGCACAAAGAAAGCTATTAAGATGTAACTAGAATCAATAATATTCCTCTCTCCGGTTCTTTGTGTATTTTTGTCTATGCATATGTGGATGCATGCACAATAGTGTGTGTGTGCATGTGTGTGTGTGTATTGGGTTTGAACTCACACCTTGTATTCGTACTACAAGCACTGTATCAACTAAGCTATATCCCCAGGACCGTTCCCCCAATTGTGCTACCTTATCTTCCTGCCCAGAGGTAACCACTATGATAATAACTTTCTATTTATTTATTTACTTACTTACTTACTTATTTCCAATTTAGAAGCTAATAGTCATGTCTGATGCCTTAATTTCACTGAATACAGCTTACTATTACCTTTAAATATAGTGAACAAATCATCTTTTACTATATTTCTCTCTCCTATTCAAGGGGAATGAAATTCCTGTTCAGTTCCAAATTCATCATTCTTGTATTTTATTTCCCTTGCACAAAAAATATGGAATATGACAACTGTTTTACCTCTGAAATGCCAGCATATGTCCAACATATGGCTGCGCTCAGTTGTATAACATTTAGACATTTAGTTTACATCTATATGCATACACACATATATACACACACATACACATGTACACACACACGCTAAGCTTGAAATAAAGCATCACATAAAAATAGTACCTCTTACACACTGGTTCTTAAAGTGTCCTAGCCATGGAAACAAAGCACAGTGAGTCTTTTATTAAGAATCTGAGCTACAGAAAAGTAAAGCACTACGTGTTTTCTGTATAAAAACAAATATTTTGACAGATATGGTTACGTTTAATTCTGCCTTTGTAAATGTAGAGGGCTAAGAGTAAAAACAAATTGATTTTATGTAATACATAAGTTTCTACCTTGCTAGCCAGACAGAGATTCACATATACATATGTTGTATATTTATTTATATTTACCACAAAAATGGCAATACCCTACTGTATGAGCTAAGCACTGGCTCAACAGCAAAATGCTAGAGATTTTTAGTTATTACATAATTGAACATATAATACGTAAAAGCCATTTCGTCATAGTCCACTAACAAAATTTGGAATTTTTAGCTAAGACTAACTAACAGTGTGCTTTGCGGTTTTGAAAGTTTCTTATTTTTTTTTTATTATTTTACTAATTTCTTGCATCTAAAATTATTCCTAACAGTAATGTGGCCTGCTGAAGAACCTAGAATTCTGCCTGTTAACTCTGTCACCTCCTGCGTGGTGACAATGCACTGAGTTTAGGCAACTTCCATAGTCATGATTTTTTTGAATTTAGAGCTGATTCTAGGCAAGTATTTAATATTTACTATCGTTTTACTGGGAGAAATAAAAGAATTAGTACAACATAAAAACAAGAATCATTATGAAAAAGCATTTTAACTTTTTTTTTTTTTAGATAAGACTCTCTAAACGGCTTGTCCTCCTAGAGGCTATTTTAAAAATCTCAGCCTTATGGTATGTTGTTAAAGACACCAGACCGCGTCACCGTACAGAGTTGCAGTGAACAGCCCCCTAGTTCATCCATCAAAGAGAATTTCTAAGAATGTAACCCATTAAAAGTATTCTCTTACTTACTTCTAATTGTGTAAATTTTCCAAGCTAATACATCTATATTAACTTTTTGTGTCACGTTGCATGCATTATGTAAAAATTATATAAATAGGGTTGTTTCTGGTGGTCAAAGTGACACTCTTATATTAAATGACTGTTAAGAATACAAATAAAAGACAAAACTATTGTAAGCCTAGCTTTTTAATAAGTATCGTCCAAATATCAGATATGTTGGCATTTTTTTTCCTGGTATTTTTGTTACTGTGAACATGGTGGAGGTTTTCTCACATTTTAAAATATTTTTTTAGGGCCGGGCGGTGGTGGCGCACGCCTTTAATCCCAGCACTCGGGAGGCAGAGGCAGGCGGATCTCTGTGAGTTCGAGACCAGCCTGGTCTACAAGAGCTAGTTCCAGGACAGGCTCTAGAAATTACAGGGAAACCCTGTCTCAAAAAAATAAAAATAAAAATAAAAAAATAAATAATAAAATGTTTTTTTTTATTTTTTAGTCCCCTTTGTCTTTCTTATCCCTTTCTACTCCCTCCCAGCTCCTATTTCCAACTCTCTCTCTCTCTCTCTCTCTCTCTCTCTCTCTCTCTCTCTCTCTCTCTCACACACACACACACACACACACACACACACCACACACACACACACAGAGACAGACATTATATGTCCCTGCATTTGAACAGCAAGCATGTTACCAACGGAACCTTCTCCCCAGCCTTGAAGCTTGCTTTTAATATTTCAAAAACCTAAAAACACCCCAATCCATTTAGTTTTAAGTAGAATAAACAGAAAGAAGTCTAATCTCAAAAACTTTCAGCCTGTCCGTCTTTCTCAGAACAAATATATCCCTAGTAGGGCCTGGGAGCATTGAAACTCTTTGCTCTCTGGGTCAATTTGTCCGCACTCAGCAGTGTCTTCTCTAAGAGAGCCCTTCCAGATACTGCTTTTGTCCGCTATGTCAAGGACTTGACCTTGCAGAGCCATTCCAGATACTGCTTTTGTCCGCTATGTCAAGGACTTGACCTTGCTTGTTGTGTGTATTTTAAGTCATTGGGAGTACATTCCCCAACGTTCATCGCCCTTTGGAGTCTCTTTTCTCTATTCTCGACCTGCTCTGCAGTCAGGTTAACTAAGACCTATTAACTAATGCCCACCTGTCAGACCTGATAACCTTTGTACCTGTAGCCTAAGTTACTAATCATGTGATGGGGGAAGGTGACATTCCATCTGTACAACATATGTGTTTCTTTTTTCCAAAGCAACTGAGCACATGAGCAATTTGAAAGCAGGGCAGTGTCCGATCCATCTTGACTCCTCCGTTGTGGAATTTCTAGTTCATACTCTTGTAGAGAACATTCCTCATCATACTGAGAAGCCAGATAAATCTTCAAATGAATACCAACACTGGGTCCATGGAATGAATTTCCTTAACTCAAATCCATATAAAAGGCACTTAATAAATATTAAATGCTGTCCATTTTCAATTATTCATGTGTGTATTATTCACCTTATAGCTGCAATATGAGTTTAAAGGTCGTATTTACATAATGAATGATTCTACTTAGTAACTTAAACGGGTCCTTGTTTTATATCCATCCAGAAAAGATAAGAAGTTAAACCTTTGTTAAGCCAATTTTATTAATTATTTCCCACCGACTCTTGTTCAAAAGGCAAGATTTTGTTTATAGCTGCTTTGCCTCATACTACAAGCTGATACGAAACATTGCCAGCATTTAATGGAGGAGTGGCAAAGTAATGGAAAAGCGATTCTGGGAATTAGAATCCAAAAGGTCACAAGTTTTCCATGCCTCTTTCAATCAGGTCTTTATGGTGAGGTTTTGTCAATTTGTGAATTAAGTTGTTCAATGAATCCACATGTCTCCTAATGAAAACAAAACCCTTTTGATAGGAAAGAAATATTCTCAATCTCTCTCTCTCTCTCTCTCTCTCTCTCTCTCTCTCTCTCTCTCTCTCTCTCTCTCTCTCTCTCTCTGTGTGTGTGTGTGTGTGTGTATGTGTGTGTATGTGCGTGTGTGTGTGTTTCTGCCCCTTGACTTTTAAAATCACAGTGCAGTTTGATAATTAGTAAAACTGTAAAAGCTTTTGCTAAAAATATCGGCATAGATGAAGACACAAGTTTGCAAGGCTGGATTAGTCATACAGTTTGTTTTCATCAATAGATAAAATCAAACATAGGAAAGAGGTGGTAAATTCTGTTGAAACCCACATTGTATAGAGACTTGCCAGAGAAGGAGAGGGTATGCCTAGATGTGACTAAATAGTATATATTTATTTTTACTTGAAAAATCAAGGGGGCAGCTTGCCCAGCAGACTCCGCAGTGATGCGTTCACAGCAGTGATCTTGCTAGGCAGGTTTTGGAAATTGTCAGCAAGTTTATTGAGTGTGAGCATTTGCTGTGTCAAGGACTGGGCTTTACTCGATGCATCCATGCTGGGTAAAACCTTCTTTCCCATAAGCATATCAACCAGTGTGCAAAAAAGAAATACAAGTGCAGCATTCAATTATAGCCCAATTTATGCTAAATGGATTAGCAGTTTAGGAAAGGGAAGCAAACATTAAATTAGACACACAAATATTTCTGCTCCCCCCCTCCATTTCTAAGATAGGTAATTTGTGTGTGTTTCTTTTAAATTGCTTTCTAAGGAAAGAAATGATGGGCGGAGATATTAATTCTAATAAAAGCTAAACTAATGTGTCTCCATGTGATGAGCAGTAGGAAGAAAGGCATCTCTTGGGTCACTGTGGCCTCCTTTAGGATGCTCATGTTTTAAGAGGAAGGTGGGTATTGCTAGGAGGTCTTGATTACGAGAACATTGAAAGGTCATTCTTATCAGATAGAAGCACCTGCCATGGTAAGGTTTTTATCCATCTTGCGTAGAAAGGGGTTTGAGGATAATGATTCAGGTTTCCCTGTTTGTCACCCAAAGCATGTGTCCTGAGTTCATCACCTCACAGTCATAGGTGCTGTGACTGCCCATTTCCCCCACTGCCACATTCAAAGCGGGGTGAGCAAGAAAGAGATAAAAGGAGGCAGGAAGGACTATTTACCATCTAAACCAGAAAATCGGGGTTTCCTGCGAAGCCGTTGCTTATATCTTTTTCTGATATGTTTACCCTTAGCCTCATAAGAGGCTGCAGAGCTTGTATTTGTAACTGAACACGTTACTGAAGACTGCAGATACTGGGCACAGCTAAACTTAATGAGGTTGGAAAGCAATTCGTTAATAAAAAAATGAATATCAATATAATGGAGTTTTCAAACAATAAGGTATCACCTATGAACAATGACATAGAGTTCTAATACTGAGAATAATAAATGAAGATTAGTAGGCTGGCCATTTTCTGCAATACCAAGACTTCTACATATTGTTTTGATTTCTGCATATTTCACACACAGTCTACTAGGTACATAGAGGAAGAGACCTGATCAGTTGTCCTTATCAACTTAGACCATGAAACCCAAGGTGGACAAGTTCAACAGAACCGCCATATATGGCTTCCACGCATGCGCCAGCATTGCCAGGCATATATTTCATATTCATTCTGCTAGGCATGTGACTGGAATAACTGAAGCTCACCCTTTGATTTTTAATTCATAGTAGCCTCTCTTTATCAAGCAGTGTTTAAATGTAACCCCCAAAGCAGCAGAAAATAGCCAGTGGCTAGATTTGAAGGCTTTTTATAGTTAGGTCAAAACTGAAAGGGGAGGATGAGGGGATTCTCTGAACAGCAGCCACCAAGTTCCTTTTTGTCTCTAATAACTTGATAAATGAATCTCGAAGCTGGACTTAGGTTAAGGGACAAAGTTCTTACACTGTTCCGTGAGCACAGCCTGAGAGGAAAGTTTATCACTGAAGTAATTGTGTTTTGAAGCTTAGCAATCAATGTGTTTTTCTCAACTAATAATTGACATTACTGAAGATATATTATTCAAACTGAACATTTTCTCTTGGTTGGAGGCAGAAACAGATTTTATAGGCAGGCAAGGCATTACCTGCCTGGAGTTTTTTAAAGTTCATTGTCTATCTGCCGTTGCTTCATGCCTGCTTGTTGGTCCTTTACCCTCTCCTCAGTGAGGCAGAACTTCGATTTCTTACTTTTCTCATCTGGCTCTCTTATTTCTAAAGCTTTCTGGCTGGGAATGGATTCTGTTACTAGGGCTGCACTATCATTTGGGTTCGGATGTACCATTCTGGAGCAAGGCTTACTCTCACGTTGCCCGTCTTAAAGTCTTGTCTGTTCTGCAGCCTGCTGGGTGTCTCTTGCCGGTCACAGTTGCCCTGTGTACCAGGGCTATCCAGATGGATTCCTGGTGCTGTGTAGGGACTCACAATTATGTTTCCAGAGGGGGCTTTCATAAAAAAGTATGTGCAAAATGCAGATTAGGAATTTGTGTTCTTCTGACTTTTGAATTAGTCTTTAGTGACGATGTAAGTCAGATTGATGATGAAGGCCTATTATCTGCTTATTCATGATAGGAAGCTTAATGTTTGCTATTGCTCAATGGAACAGGGACATCTCTTGTCATTCACCTCACTTCTGTTTCGTGGGAAAGGAGGCTCCTGATTTCTCTGTCAAGAATCAAGCTACCCTGGTCTACCTACCACAAATGACAAGATGCAGAGATACTTGCCCTTACCATAGTTTACTTTTAGACATGGTAGGCTGTCTCTGGAAGCCCCGAAGGTCCTGTAAAGTACCCACTATTCCTCAAGGTGCCTTTTTACACCATAGAGTAGCCCCCTTTTATTCTCTCCTCCCAGCTTACTTTCAACCAACCCAGTGGGTTATAAGAACATCTCTGTGCACAGTCTCTTTCCTGACAATCCTAGTTTACACTGTAAAACAGTCCCTTGCTTTCACTAAAGTACCTTCTCTCTCCAGCAGGGTTTGGGGTGGGAGGTTATATAAGGAAGTCCCAAATAAACAGAAAATTCTGCTTTATTGGACACAACGAATTGCCAGTTTTATTTTGCAGTCCCCCAAATTTTGTCAGTGTATGTGATTTGGGATAAGTTAACATGTGCAAGGAAAATATTTAATGGTGCAAACACAAGACCTTATTTACCTAATATTCTGGGACTCCGGGTAGCAAATGCCTTGGCATCTTGAACTTGGGCACATATCTACTTGAGATAGCTGAGCTGGAGAGCATTTCTAGGAGACAGAATGCCAATCATGTGGCCATGTCTAACTTCAAAGGAGGCTGGGAAGTGCAATCTAACTGTGTGCTCAGAAGAAAAGCATTTCCTGGGTAATCGTCAGGATAATGACGTTCAAAATCAGGTTTGCAGAGGCATACATGAGGCCAGATCACCTGACAATTTCATGTTTTTTTCAAACCTATAGATAGCTTAAGAATTATATGAAATCTCTCTGAACTTTAAGCCTTTACCAAAACGACATAAGAAATAGAAATATAAGCTGAAATCTTAGTACAAAATCAAATCACTCACAATGACACAGGTTGTTCTAATGTGATGTTATATTTCTACAGATTAATTTCAGCACTAGCGATGGCATTTTTCCTGAAGTGCAGTGTTACAGAGAGTAATGCCCCCTTTTCAGAGATTGGACAAGTGATTTGTTTTCAGACACAATCCTTTGTAAATTCTAAACCTGGCTCTAAAACTCTTCCAATTTCATTTCCATCCTCTTTCTTTTTGCATCCTTGTAGGTTTAGAAAGACCCTCATGCAGCTGCAATTGTATTAGCGGCAGCTGGATATCTGCTTTCTGGCGGCACAGTTATTTATGGTAGGGATTCCTTCTTCTTTGTTACTCTGTATTGTAACAGAGCGCACATGCAGGAAGCTTTGCACACTGTACACATACCATTCCTCATGCTCAGGGGACCACACTCAAGGACAAGAAGTAACGTTAGGAGCTCCCTTGCCCACCCAGGACCCCTACTTGTTCTCTCCCAGATAACCCCGTCCTCATTTCCAGGGTGGCCAAGGTCCTCTTTCTGTGTGAGGGGAGTGTGGTCTCCTGCTGTGCTCCCTAAGGGTGGAATCATGTGACTCTACTTTGTTGGTACAGGTTTCCTCCTTTTGTTCACTATTAACTTGTGCCATCATTTATATTCCGTTGTGGGAATAGACTAACGTTTATTTTTTAATTCTATTTTCTAAACCCTTCTGAACAGTTGTAGTTCTGGGTCTGTTACAAATAACCCTCTGTTGCCTTTTTACTTACGAGACAGACACATTTCCTTTGAGTTTGTACCTAAGAGAAGAATTTGTGGCTGTATGCTATGAATGCTGTTAGCTTTACCAGGAATACAGATTTTTCGAGGGGGGTTTACATCAATACATCAGGGCAATGATTCTGAAAGAGAGAGGAACAAAACAGGAAGATAAATTTTTTCAGTAAAAGAAAACATCCGGTTTTCAGATTCTAACCTGTTTTCTTCTGTAGGAAAACCTCCCAAAGGCATTGGGAACTTACTGGAAACACAGCACTAATTAATGTTCCTTGCTTGCTTTCTGCTCTCTCAGTTCTCCATTGCATATATAGGTTTAAAATAAAGGTGGTAATTTTGTGTCCGAGAGTTTACTAGCCATAAGCTATACAGCCATAACCTCCCAAGTGGTCTGGACTGAGTTATTTTCTTTTTCATCTCTTCTCTCAGCTTTATGATAAAGATCTGGAAATGTGTTAATTTAAAATAATTTGCTCTTTCCTGGATCTTCCATTATGTTTTTCTGCTTTGCTCACATTTATCATCTTTCCCCTCTATGACCTTTGCAAGATGCTAAATTATTGATTAACTGGTGAATCTTTTATCTCGAAACATGTTTTTTTTTCTTGTCCTGTTCATATTAAAATTTTAACTATGAAGTTTGGTGCACATATAAATACTTAAATATCCAAATGCCTCTCATTTCACTTTGATTATATACTTAAAAATCAGTCTAGAAAAAAATTATGATCTAGAAAAAAAACAAGAGATTCATGTGTCTATTTGTCTAAACAATTGTGAGATAAATGTTGGTGGCTTAATATTGAGTTTTTAGACTTATCTGTTTTTCAAAAATATTAATTTTTATTTTAAGCATATGGATGTTTGGGCTGCATGTGTGTCTTTTTCTATAGGATTGCAGTGACCACAGAGGGTATAACAGGGCTCTAGACCTTCAGAAACTGAAGGGGTTATTAGCCAATAACATGCCAGTACTGGGAACTGAACCTAGGTCCCTAGAAGAGCAGCCAGTGCTCTTAACTGCTGAGTCATCTCTCCAGCTGTTCTAAGATTTACCACACAGTGTCAGATCTGAGGGTGATTAAAATATCCCTAAAAGCCGGGCTGTGGTGGCGCACGCCTTTAATCCCAGCACTCGGGAGGCAGAGGCAGGCAGATCTCTGTGAGTTCGAGACCAGCCTGGTCTACAAGAGCTAGTTCCAGGACAGGCTCTAAAGCTGCAGAGAAACCCTGTCTCAAAAAACCAAAAAAAAAAATCCCTAAAATACTAATATATTAAAATATACCTAAAATACTAAGAGGTTAAAGGATGTCACTGCGTTAAGGATTCCATTAGTATATGTATTTGGTAGAGACCAAGTACATTCTTAGCTTCTTCTTTTTCAACTATGGATTTTAAATGTGACTCAGTAGATGATATCCTTTTTAGTATGCCAAGTGAAGTCATTTTATAAAGAAATCCTGCTGTCTTGTTTCATGAAATCATGGGAATCAACCTTTTTAGGCAGTAAATGTGACAAAAGATAGTTCATTAAATGAAGTCAATGGAGCTGAATGACAACTATATGAGACTTTCTCTTCTCTACTGGGAGTGCTAAGACCTTTCTCAAGAAGATGTGATGGTGTTGTATTGTAGCCTTGGTGCTTGTAGGTTTTATATTTGGAAGGCCAAGTGTAGGCAGCAGTAAAGTAAAAGCAGGGGGACCAGAAAGTCCCCCTGGTAAGATCCATGCAGCCTAGGCAGGCCTGTGTATCAGGTCAAACTGCTTCCTGGATTGATACTATCTTAATCTCTCTCTCTCTGACTTCTTACCTCCCTCCTTCTCTGTCTCTTGTTCTGCCTAATATCACATTCATGAAAATGAAACTATTACCAACTTCTTGGGCCCATGGATAGTACAAGCATAAGATGTGAAGATCTCATTTAGATGCATGAAATTTTTAATATTTTTTACCTTTCTAATAGGAAAGTAATTTATGTATATATTCATAGTATCTATGATTCCACAATTTAATACTCATAATAACTTCAGACATTCATTTAAAATCTTGCACCACTAAAATAAGTATGAGGAAATAAACTAAATGCCAATGATTTTAATTAGTCACATCTCACTACAGAGATTGAGCAGAAGATTCAAACACAACCTTATTCGGTACATTAAAGTGCACTAGTTAGCTACAGAGTGTTTCTCTCTAAGTATTAACTTAGAACCATCAATAATTGTTTATGGAAGACATCGATGGCCAAATCGTCAGCATGTGACAGAGGGAAGAGCAAGACATGGAGTTGACACAACACACAGCTCAAGAGCATCCAGTTATGCCCCGTACATTCAGTAGAAAACTTCTAATAGTTGTGCATTTGAAT
Organism: Arvicola amphibius; assembly: GCF_903992535.2. Classification (NCBI taxonomy): domain Eukaryota; kingdom Metazoa; phylum Chordata; class Mammalia; order Rodentia; family Cricetidae; genus Arvicola; species Arvicola amphibius. The sequence continues at coordinate 39,168,404 of NC_052049.1, read as the reverse complement.
CCTTGGAAAGGGGAGAAAAAGAAGAAAATTCAAGATCCACCTAAATGGCCTTTGATTGGGGTCCTTCAGGCTCCAATAGAAGCACCGTGTAGGGCGTGCTAAGTTCTGCTTTTGTTGGGTCACGCCCTTTGTTCTGTTGGTGTTCAGGTGAGTTTCAGAGTGAGAATAGAGCTTGTATTTGAGGTCTAATTTCCTCACTTCCGAGCTGTGTGACTCAGCATAAGGTATTTAGTATGTCTATGCCTCAACTTCTTCCTCTGTCAACTAAGGGTAATGACCTGATTGACTGGCAAAAGTGAAATCAAAACAAAGCCACCCCCCAATACTAGCAGCATCCCAGAAGCACTCAGGACACGCTGCAGGTGGCAGTCGGTAGAAGTCGAGAAAATGAAAGGAAGACTCAGAGACTCTACATCCATAGACACAGTGTACTCTCGCAAATTGCTGGCCCTTGCTTATGTCCCTCCCATTACTTGTTATTGTTGTTGTCAGCTCCAGATATTAAGAGCCTGCCCTAAGTTACACATAGGGCATGCATTCTTCCTGCAATCTCATCAGCACCTCTCTGAAGGAGGCTCAGTTGTTTGAATGCAGCGGAGGAGTAATCTCAGCCTCCCAGAAAAACCTTCTCACCATCATGAATCTAGTGGGCACCAGAGCCCCGACTTCAACCAGCCCCAGGACTCTAGATCCCAGGACCTGCCTGCTCCGATAAAGTCTTCATTCTTGGAATCATTCTCTCTTCTCGCCTCTTATGATTTTAATTTTAAATGTTTGTTTGTGTTCTAACTGATTCGAATCAGGCCCTCAGATTAGGGATCTTTACTCCCTAGAAGAAAAGTAGTTGTGATTCTTATTACAACCCCCTTTTCTCCCCACTTCAGGAGTGCAATCAAACATCAGCTGGAAACTTCCTTTTAATATAGTGAATCAGCCTGCCCACACATTTTATTTTCCCTGAGGCATATTGCTGAGAAAGTCTATTTCCTGAATTTTACAAAATCAACATATGTTGAACCAACTGGCTGTTTTCATTTAAATTGACAGGAGCTGAAACTTGGAAATTGTGATTTTTTTTTTTTTACTCTTAACGTTGTTGGTATATTTGCTTTTGAGGTAAAAACTTACCCTCTACATTGTTTTCCTTTGCTTGATGTGTGTGTGTGTGTGTGTGTGTGAATGTGTGAGTGTGTGTATATGTATGTGTGTACATATGTGTTTATACGTGTGAGTGCATATGTGTTCCTGGGTGTGTGTGTGTGTGTGTGTGTGTGTGTGTGTGTACCTGGAGGCCAGAGGCCATTGACAGTTGTCTTCTTCAATTGCTTCCCCACCTTTTACTGTGACAAGAATGTTTTGTTTGTTTGGTCTTCTATTTGTTTTGAGACATGACTTACTATGTAGCCATGGTTGGTCTGGAATTTGCTATGTAGACCAGGCTGGCCTTGAACTCACAGATAAGAATTAAGGTGTAGCTAGTTTTATGGAAGGGCAATTCTAAAGCAGAGAGACAGATTTAATATTGTGTTAGTTATCATCATAAGCAATTATCACATATATTACTTTATATATGGTTTTCTTTCTTTTCTCTTGGGCTGTGGGTTCAATAAAATTGAGAATACACTTTGTTCATCCTTGTACACTAGATCTTAGCGTGCTACTTAGCATGTTTCAGGCACTCGACCCAAGGACATTCATTGGTTTATGATAATATAATTGATTTCCTGATTTAAACATGTTTTCCTTACATGTTTGCAAAGTATTTATATGTGTTAAAGTAGGAAACATATTACTAGACTAATATGTCTGTTACATCTCATAAATATCTCATTTATCTCAGTTTATGTGGACATTGGATTTTTACTAAAATGGTGTCACATAGGACATGGGTATTTCAGTCAGCTCAGCTGTACTACTAAAATACTAAAAGCTGCGTGATTTACCCCGCAGGAATATATTTATCCCCAGTTCTGGAAGCTGCAAGTCAGTCATCAGGGTGCCAACATAGTCAGGATAGAGTGAGGGCTCTTCCTGGGTTTCCAGCATCTGCCTTCTCTCATGACTGAGAGATAGCAAGCATGCTGGAATCCCCTTTCCCGAGAGACCAGTCCCATCTGTCAGCCCTACCCTCACCATCTCATCAAAACATAATTGCCTCCCAAAGGCCTTCACCACCAAATACTATCACAGCAAGTGAGTTAAGCGGAACACCATTTACTCCATAATCATGAGTATCTTGTATGTTTAGGACAACCCAGCTCAAAGCTGTTACTCATATACAATTTGGGTAAAGCGTTTTTTGCATAATTAATGTTTTAATGAACAAATTCCTGAAGCTTGTGTTTAAAAATTGTACGGTTGGGAAGATACTACTTTCCCAAGATGCATCTAACATTTGGTAGCACTTAATAGACAAAATATTTACAACAGGGGAAGACAGTGACCGCAGAAGATGCGTCTGTTGAGAGGCAGTGCATGTGGGAAGAGCACAACTGGGGCTGAGCCAAGTTGAGTGCTGTTTGCTCTGTCACACACTTTCCCACCACATCTTCATCATGGTCTTTGGGGTGACCTTGTCAGTCATTTCACAGACAGATGGAGATTCAGGGAAATAGTTATTTATTTTCTAGAGTCACACAGTAGATAGAAGATTGATTCAAATCAAGGTCTTCTTTTCCAAATAAAATAATTCTTAGGGGCCTGTTCTATTGCTGATGTAAAAAAAGAATCAACTACTTTCATGTTTATGGGAACTATTTATTTTAACAAGGTTTCAGGATTCATAATTGGTTCTTAAACCCAGAGATTCCAATAAAAAGGTACAACCCTGTAATCCTCGATGATTCTGAAGTAAACACTTAGGGATAGGATTAGGATTTCTTTTTTAGATAGATTTCAGTTTAACATTTACAGAGATTCAGGAATGTAAATCCGTTTTACATGCAGTGTAAATATGACCAAGGTGGTCACATTTGTAGACTGATTAGAGGACTCATCCTTTCTAGGGACAGATCTCCATTATGGGGCAAGGAATGAATTCCTGTAGAAAATCCTTACTGTTTCACGGATTTTTTAAAAAAACATTTTAGGGTGATCTGCTGCTTGTTAAAAATATTCTACAAATATTCACTAAGCATCTTCAACTGGTAGTTGTGCTTGTATAGGGAAGCTCTGATCCACCTTGTTTAATAGCAAAAGCTAAAGAATGCAAGTGATTCCCGTCCAGTGGCCGAACGTGGGGAGAAAGGGCTGGATAAAATCTGGCTTGAGTACATAGGAAGTAGTCAAGCAGCTCCGACCACTAACTACCCCAGGCAAACCAGAAGGGAAGGAAGAACCCAGGAGCAATGTGCCTGTAATGAAAAGGACCAGGAAGAATGTCAGGTTAAGAACAGTGGTAAAGTATTGAGTCTCAAGAAGTCACAGAAACATCCTATGACAGTGAAAGTTATCCCTGTTCTTCTGGATGAGGAAATGAGGCTTAAAGATATTATATCACGTACGCAATGTGACCAGATTAATAGAAAAGCAAAACTAAAGTCAGATGAAAATATGTTTTGTATTCTACCGTAGAAGAGGTATTTTACTATTATGTAGCAACACTTCTTGCTTTTATTGGACTTCAGCAAAAACAGAAGCAGAATATCTCCATAGAAATCCATAGAATTGATCCAATTTGTATAATTATTTTCAGCAATGCTTAATATTCAGAGACTTCTCTCAACATTCAAACTTCTCTTCAACTTGTCAGGAGCTATATGACTGACACACTATGTCACCCCCAACTGGATTACATACCAGAAGAAGGGTGCATAAAGAACACTGTGGGCATCTGAGAAAAAAACGCTAGCATCATGACTTCCTAATTGAAAGTTTTTAAATTATGTATATTTAAGCATAACAACCTTGGCTTTCTAAGCAAACCCTGCTCCATTTCTAGTCCTTTAAAAATAATTTTTCTTCATTACAAGGATATTAAATCTTGACATGGTATTCTCAGGGTTTATGCTCTGTAGGGTTCTGATGTCCAACTCTTCTTTAGGAGCCAGCAATGTTTTGATCATCCTGGATCTAGAACCTTCATGTTTGGGGTGTTAGATGCCCCCCATCTGCTCTCTCTAGGCTCACATTTGTTACTAGATATGAACCTTGGAGAAGCCCTCAGAGGGGTCTGGGAGGTTCATGGAAAAACAACCACTAAGGACATCTGTGATCCACATGAAAGACTGGGGTCAAAAAATAAGAGGTGTCAGAAAAAAAAAACATAGAGAGGATAGATTTACTTTAAGCTAATGGTTTTCTGCTAAATGAGGGAGGGAAAAAGCAAAAAAAGCATCCCAACAGAATGTTCCACAACCTGGATAGTAGATTCTCACTCCCTTTTCGAGATATAATTACTTAATGTAACCCACTTCAAGGAGAAAAGATAATCAGTATTCTGCTTTTGCTAAAAAGCACCTTTGCAAACACAGCTGTCATGTCAAATTCACACAATATTATTTTGAGCAGCTACTTAGGTGACTCTCAACGCATTCATAAATGGGTTGTTCAGTATTCTCAACTGTGAAAGCCCATGTATCCTGGGTACAGGGCATCACCAGGGAATCAGATATAAAGGTCATTGCACTAATAGGTCCGGGTCTCATCTTCCAGGGTCAGAGAATACAGACACATTGATTTGTAATCCCATTTATAGGCAAATGACAGAATCGTAAGCATCACAACTTCTGTTTGCCTCTTTATGGGATTTCTATTTGTCAAAAGTAATAATATTACACACTATGTACCTTATAACAGTTCATCTGTATTTTTTGGGCCATGTGTCTGACATTTCTGCGTGAAATGCTTTGTAGGTGATACCTCATTACGTCTTCACAGTTCTCTGTAAGGCATTTACTGTCCTCGTACATGCATAAGGAAACACATTTAGCTTTCATAAATGAAACGCTGTGCTCACACCCTGGCTAAGGAAAACCCAGAGTCTCTGAGAGAAGCTCATGTGTCATCATTTCCTGCGTATACTCTGCTATCCATCTGTCCAGGGGATCTCCTCGTACAGTTGGCATTTAAGATAAAGTCTCTCTTCCCAGAGAGCTTTGGAAGCTGGATACAGCTCCCCTTCCGTCATGCTGTTTGTCAACTAGACTTCGACCTTGGTAATGAAAGGCGACATTGATTGTGGCATGACCTTGGCACCCTCTGCATTTGACATATTGCTAGGTCATAACCTAATCATCTTTTCAAGCAATTGTAAAGATGATTCATTTTCAAGAGTCTGTAGTCTGACTATATAAAAGTGAAGCAGCAATAGTGAAAGATATAAAAGCACGTACACTCATTTCCATGAACATAAGCAATAAAAATGGAACTACTGAATCCAACCTACAGGTGCATACTCATCTCTTATAATGAGGTTTTTTTTTTTTACAAGCAATAGTTCTGAATATGTAAGAGTGTTCTGAATTCAATCAGAATGAAGTCAAATGCCTAGAAATGCCCCAGCTCACCAGGAGTTTATATAGTCAGTATGTCAATATATGTCTTTCTTGTGAGCCTTTGAATGCGACTTGTAACATAAGTGATAACCACCCTTGATAAGGCTTGTTTAATGCAGTGATCTGAGATAAATCATCCTGTTCTCTGACTTGTAAAAGTGACAGCCAGTGTCCCAACCCAAACTTTAGAGAAGCAGGAAATGAAGAATAAATTAAAGGATCATGGGAACATGTAGGGAAAGAGTTAAAAGACTTACTAGGGAAAAAAGGGGGGGATGTATAAAAATGAGTATTTTAAAAGTTCTAGAGTATTTTAAATTCAGTTCAGAAAGATTAGGTTTTTAGTTGCATTGTGCATTGACTTTTTTAAAAACCAAATTATGATTTTAAAGGCTGCTTATTCATCTTGAAGGATGGATGGAATTCAGCTACATCTTGCATTAGAGACTTGTGCATTTTTCACTCACTGATACGATCAAAAGCGTCTTACTCATGTCAGAAGAAGACAGATGGAGGCCGTTCTTCTGGCACTGTATTGGAGTCGAGTGGGCTTGCCTTATTAGCATTTCAGTCCAAAGAATAGCTTGAGCAGCAATGTGGCCGAATGAAGATTAATTACAGGCTACAGAAATTCTAGCACCTATTTTATTTTCATGAATAGTATCTTCTGCTGTCTTATTATCCAAATGAGAATGAGGGACTTGGGGAGTGAAGACAGTGACACATTTGCTACTATTCAAGATGCACACTCCTACTCTAGGCTCCCAAAGGATGCCACTTGTCATAGATTTCAAGGCTGTGGGGTGTGTGTGTGTCTTTTTCACAGCTGCACCCATGGGTGCTTTTGCCTTGCTGTGTGCTTCTCAGTGGGAATGTGATCCACAGGAGAGGATTTAAGCCAGAACCTAGATGAAGTCAGCAGGGCTTGGCAGGCAGATACTAATTGCAGCCTGGAACTGTTTAGAATACATTGGATTGGTCTTTTATGGGAGGGTTGAACCTATTTTAAAAATTAATGCTATGGAGCCATTTTTCATTATTGCTTTTTCAAATATAGTCATTGTTTAAATAGCATTTATAGTTGGGCAGGCAAGGGAGAGAAAATATGGCTTTGCTCCAAAGGGCCTGGGATCTATAACCAGTCTAGCTTGGAAAATCATGATACCCCAGGTTCTGCATCTTTTACAAAATAGAGATGATAATAGTATTTATCTCATGTTGTTGTTGAGTGAATTAAGTAGATTAGATGTGTAAAGTGACTAAGAGTGACTGCTACATCACGAGGACTCATCTATATTATATTATATTATATTATATTATATTATATTATATTATATTATATTATATTATGGTGTCCCCAAGTGAGCATTCCTGGAGAAGGTATAAAAACTGCATGGAGTACTTATTTGTTGTCTAGCATGTGTGATGTCTCTTTTGGGCACTAGGAAGAATACAGAGAGACGGGCCCTTTCAGTTTCTAATGTTTGGCAATACAAGTAAAAGAATCAAGCGAAGGAAACAATGCTATGACCTCTCAAAGAGTTTAGTGTGTGATGAAATCGTGAGAGGATGCAACAAATGGCAAACTTGGACCCAGCTTAGGAAAATAGATGCAATTTAGAAACATCATTTTAAAGCCTAAACCTGAAAGGGTCATTCCTTGTGCAAACTTTTTTTTTTTTGGCGTGCCTGTTTTAAAAGTGACTTTTAAAGTAATGCTTCTCATGTCTGTGTCCCTTTGTACCCTTCTAACATCAGGGTATCGAAAGTTGATACAATAAAGCTAGGGACTCTGCCTTTGCAGGGAAGTCAAGTGACTTTGTAATCAATTAAGCAACCGAAATTTCATCATAGTCTCCCAAATGATTTTAGGCTTTGTGCAATTCATGGCAGCCACTCCTTGCCGTGAACTCTGAGAAACAGAAACAACTTTCCTTAGCACCTGGTGTAGTGCTGGCTCTTCTCTGAAGAGGCCTCCGGTCATTGGCTTGTGTTTATCTTTCCACTGTTCTCTGGTTTCCTTGGCCCTGAATACAATGATGCTGTAGTGCTCAATGCATGGGGTCCTGACTGCTCAGCTTTATCCCCACTACACCCGTTGAGCTTTGCCTTTGTCTCATTTGCCACTTTGAGGTTAAGCTACTGGTCAGTAAATCAGTTGATCTTGAAAATTTAAAGACATTATTGTCATCCAAGGTCCCTTCAGTTAAAAGGCAGACTTCTTGTACAAAGTATTTTTATTTGTAGCTGCAGTCCTTGCACTCGGGAGGCCAAGAAGAAAGGATCTCTTGAGCCTAGGACAAAAGCTGGGTAACATTGCAGGATTACATTTCAAAAACAAACAGCAGCAGCAACTGTGATTTCTAACCTGGGCGTGATAATACAAGTCTGTATGTAATTCTAGTACCTGGGAGGTGGGCAAAATGGGGTTGGAATTTAGGGACCAGACTGGACTAAATTGCCTCAGCAAATCTGCTCCCCCCAAAAGAAAGAAGTGTGTTCATAGATTCCATTCCTCGGGCACTCTAAATTCCTGCTTAAAGTGGCCATCTGTATTGGTAGTGTTTAGGCGTTATGCCATCTTTCTCAATCTTCAAAATGAAAATTCACAAATATGACACGGAATCAAAGACATAGATCCAGGAAAAAAGAGATGTAACCTTTATAGAAAATAATGAAATGAACACTGATTTTCTATTCTGGATGCTGTCTGGGAAAAACTATTAAAAAAATTCACAGCAGGTAGATATGACCAGATGAACTTAGCATGGCATTTGAGGTACAGTTCTAGTACCGAGTTGAATGCTATCCATTGTATAGAGGTATTGGGGGATAGACTTTTCCTAGGAAGAAATGAACCAATGTTTACCCATTCCAGATAGGCGACTGAGAACAGACCACAGGAAGGATATCACCAAGTCCAGCTTGTTGAACTAGTGCGTTTTATTTGGGTTACTTAGAGGAGCAGAAGTGAGGCAAAGGCAATTGCATCTCTAATGCCCACGCCAGCACAGGTGGCGGCTTGTCAAACTGACCATCTGGAGCACACTGCACAGCCTGCAGGGAGCTCACCCGGTAGGAAGGTGCCCTCTCTAGAGAGCTTGGCTGGTCAGAGCCCCTTCCAGGAAGTTCTGCTAGTCTTTATTGCTCTAGGAAGTTAACACATCCTTGCGTCTTCCAGATAGCTGGGCTTGTCTGAGGGGCTTCACTAAAGCTTGAGTTATTTGAGAGTAACTGTCAGTCTTTTCTGTTTATAACATTTGGAGAAGGAGGGGTCTGGTGAGTCTGGTCAGTTTCAGGGACTAGTGAAGCTATTTTGAGTTTTTTCTTCATGTACTTCTCTGCGGGGGAGAAATTTCAGAGGAAATTGCTACTCTGTTTTGCATCAAGCACCATCCATGTCTTCTGTAAGACCAGATCCAAGGAGTTTTTAAAGTTCCACAAGTGGCTGGCTTGGGCTATGAGAGTGCACAGAAACTGCTATACCATCTCTCAGTTTATGTTCCTTTATAAACTAGATTTCGACCTTTCATAGAAACACCTTCCTTGTGCTCCCCAAGAGAGCCACTTCTGCTTTACATTATATACACACATCATTTAATATATCAATATAAAATATAGGATCTACAAACGAGAGAAAAACAACTGGTATTTTGTCTTTTTGAGTCTGCCTTCTTTTATTTAGTTTATTGATCTCATCTATTTTCATGGAAGTAATAGAATTTCCTTCTTTATAATTGAATAAAGCTCTGTTATTCATGCATTTTTATCCATTTTGCTACAGATAGACACATAGACTTATTCTATAACTTGGTTATTGTGATTAGAGTTGCCACAAACATATAAGTATCTCTGTGATATGTTGACTTGAAGTCTCTTGGACATTTATGTCCAAGAGTGGTATATAATTGAGTCATATGGTCTTTTGTTTTGGGATGTAGAACTCAGACATCTGGGCCATTTGCTTATCCTATCGGAGATTTCTTAGGGGATCTTCCTTGATCAAACCTGATTTTTCTTAACCTGGAATGAATACATAGCCTCTCATTTCCTATGGAAACAAAACCAAAACCTCTTCTCCAAAGTAACATACCTTTTGACTCCAATTTTGAAGTCAACGTATTTTCAAAATACCTATCTTGGATTAATTCAGCAGCATTTATAAATAAATATCTTTTAGTAGCTGTTGCTCCTCCCTCAGCATTCAAACAATTCAAAAGGAACATACTAACATACAGTATCTAGATTATCTGTGTATTTTTCATCTTTACGTGGCTTTATTTTAACATCTACTTCTTTTAGTTTTATTTTTAATTTTTGGCTTTTTGAGACAGGGTTTCTCTTTGTATCTTCGGCTGTCCTGGAACTCACTCTATAAACCAGGCTGTCCTTGAACTCACAGAGATCTGCCTGCCTCTGCCTCCCAAGTGTTGGGATTAAAGATGTGTGCCACCATACCTTGAACTCACAGAGGTCTGCCTGCCTCTGTCTCCCAAGTGTTGGGGTTAAAGATGTGTGCCACCACCACACTCAACTATTCTCTTTCTTTTTTTTTATTTTAAGGATTTTATCCTTTTTTCTTTTTTCTCCTGAGCCAACATATATTTTTAAACATACTGTAAACCATTTAGAGGTTATCTTCATCTGAATCTATCTTTACTGAATATCTATCTCTTTCTGACCACATGAGTCTTTAATTTGCTAAGCAATATGGCTAGGATTAAAGCCATGGCTAGATCCACCCCATTTCTTAGCTTTCTGAGAATTTAGCTTTATGGTGGAGGTACTTGCCAGAGCCAGTTTATTGCCACAATTGTATATGTTTCAAGGTCCATGCTGCCATCAAGAAGCATGCTGTAGGGTATTCATAAACACCATTTAAGGGTTTTGTGGCAGAGCCTCTTAAAAGAGCTGCAAGGTTTTGCAGGTAAAGCTGAGTCATGAAGCCTCTCTTACATGAAAGTGCTTGTCTCTAGCAAGCAGAGACCACCTGAGAAAATGCTTCCAAGAAGCCATCCTTAACTCTGTTCTTTTTTGTCTAGAATTATTTCCCAAACTCTCTCAGGTTTTAGGTGGATGCAGTTGTTCACATGGGTGCCATTTGTTGACCATGGTTTCTGTCCTACTAGGCCCCTCTATGTTAGCCACACCACCCACAGCCATTTAGTCCCAAATAGATACACAAAAGTCTATATTAATTAAAAAACTGATTGGCCTAGTGGCTCAAGCTTTTTATTAACTTATAACTTATATTAGTCCATAATTCTTGTCTGCAGTAGCCATGTGGCTTGGTACTTTTTTGGCGAGGCAGTCACATCTTGCTTGCTCTGTCTCTGGGTCACAACTGCAGAATGGAACTTTTCTCTTTCCAAAATTCTCATTGCTCTTCCTCTACTTCCTGCCTGGTTGCCCCACCTATACTTCCTGCTTGGCTACTGGGCAATTGGCGTTTTATTAAAAATAATACAAGTGACAGGATAAAAAAATAAACATTGTCCCACATCATACACCCACATACTCACCAGCATTTTTGTCTCTCTGTCTGTCTGTCTGTCTGTTTAATGATGGCAGTTTTGACTGTGTTGTGCTGGAATCTCAGTGAAGTTTCAATTTGCATTTCCTTGATGGTTGAGGACATTGAGCATTTTTTCACATGTTTGTTGTGCTCTATCTTATGGGAACTATATATTTGGTTCATTAGTGTACTTATTGATGAAATTGAGCTCTTGGTATCTAGGGTTTAAGTTCTGTATATATCCTAGGCAGGCATTAATCATCTGCCAGATGTACAGACAGCAAGAATTTTCTCCTATTCTCCTTTATTGTGTGGAAGGATTTTCTAATTTTTAACTTTGTGCAAACCAGTTGTCAATGTTTTGAACCTGAACCTATTTTCTTTGCTATCAGAGCCCTTTGGTGAACATTCTTGCCAAGTTATAGGTCTTGAAGAATTCCCCCTGTTTTTTCTTAATGGGTTCAGATATGGGTCAGGGGAGAATATGCTCAAAGTACATGCTATACTGTGTATACTTTTGGGAAAATGCATTTGTGTAGCTTGTTACTGTGAACAGTGAATATATCTAATTAGAAAAAAACATTTCTCGCCAAAGTGGGATGAGGATGCCTCTTTTTATCATCTTATGTAGCTTTTCATATTTCTGTAATTTGAAATGTATTTTAAATCTTCCTAGAGAGCCATGGGCAAAAAAAAAAAAAAAAAACAACAACCACAAGAGTTTCTTTTTTCTTTTCGTAAATTCCTCATCACAATGACCATAAAATAAGTTGGTAGGTCAAACAGAAGCTCAGTCTCTTCCTGTCAACCAGCCTTCTGAGGAAACAATCCACAGAGCTTGCACCTCTTCTGAAGAACCTGCCCCTTTTGTGAGCACTGCTGAAAACAGATTGGGGTCTTGTTACATTATGTTCTTGTGAATAGCAACTGGCGAAACATTCTTCAGAAATCTAACAACTTCTCAATTATACCTTAGAGAGTTCTAAACTTTACTTAAGTAGCTGTGAGAGCTTCTCTTTCTTTGTCTTAAAAGTTAAGGAAATTATTCTCCAGCCTGGGATAGAGTCTCAAAAATGGTGAGATACCTTTGGTTCAAATGGACATAATTAAAATGTGACAGATGAATAGAGTTTATTTCTACTGAACTTTGACAGGATATAGAGCAGGGAATCAAAGTCTTTGAGGTCACCATAGAAATTCTTACTAGGAAGTGAAAGGAAATGAAATGTCCTAAACATGAAAATGATCTGATGCCAGCACAGAGATGTTGAGCACTCATGAGAAAACTGGATTGTGAACTCTACTATCTGCTTCTCCAAGTTCAAGCTTGAGAATGGAGATCGTCACAGTAGATTGGTCATTGTCAGCCTCAGAGAGATTGTGCTGAAGTGGAGAACACTGTGAAGGTAACTACAGAGCTTGCTTTTGCTCTCTGACTCGGAGCCCCAAGGTTGAGACAGTCGTGGAGAAGCGCACCTATTTTGTCGGCTGGAAAACGGACTGTGAAACTAGGGCTATAGGCGTGCTGGATGAGTCTGGGCATGGGAAGCGTTTCGTACAAATGGTACTTACTAGGAAATAAAAGGAATGGAATGTCCAAAGCATGAAAATGATCCGGCATTTAGTGTTTAAGAGTTAAAACACATGCTCGAACATACCACCACTCTCTTGTTGCTTATTTGTTACATGATTGTGTGTATTGTCTGGAGTGGAAATAAACTAGGATATTTCTGGCTACTATGGCTATCAGATGCCTTCAGTATCATTTTGATGCCAATACATACCTGAAGTGCTGTTTTTAATTTAATGTAATTGTGGATGTTCAGTGCCTGTCCTAATACATTTTAAGAGCTTATCACATATATAAATATTTTATTTAAACATTTTATTTTTCCAAAAGAATTTCACTTAATTTTATTGCATCAGAAATGTTGAATATTGTTCTAGAATTGTCTTTCTTTCTTTCTTCCTCCCTCCCTCCCTCCCTCCCTTCCTTCCTTCCTTTCTTCCTTCCTTGTTTTACCTTGCACATAGACTCTAGTCTTTACTTCCTTCGCAAACAAATGGTATTTATAAGAACTTGCAGCAGAGTGACAGTGAGAGTCATATTACAAGAAGCTAATTCCCATGGGAGCTGCAGCAGCTCAGCCCTTCCCTGGCATCTCAGGTTCCTGGAGCAGGGGCACTGCTTTCATCTCCGAGAATACAAATAAATGCATGTCTTCTACCAGGAACCGAGGCACTTCTTCGAGGCCATGCTAATTGAGATGTGCCGGATGGTCATGAGTTAGACGAAAGCTTGATGGGAAGAAGTCAGCAAACTAAGAAAATCTGCTAGGATTGATTAATTCGACCACACTGAGAGGGAAAATATACAAGAGCGAATTTTCTGTTAGCTCCCAAGCAGAGACACATCATTTATGCTTGGCACCGAACTTAATGAGAACAAAGATGAAGGGTTTTCTTTCGGAGAGAGAAGAGCTCTCGTCAACCTGCCTTCCTTTGCAAACTCTTTTCACATTAGTCGCGCCAATAATCCCGCATCCCTGATAGTCTTTCAAAAACCTTGTGTGTAAATTAGAAGGTCGGTCACCGTACCATATACTTTCTAGTGAGTGTTTTGTGGGCACACGGTTTTGCATCAGTGTTAGAACGGGTAACTTTAAAAATTACCAAAGTAAAGTTTATTCTCAAAGGAAGTATTATAAAATTATTATTTATAAAAACATATTAGATGAAAGCCTATTATTTGTGATAAAAAAAAACATCAAAGTAACTCTTTATTATGAGCTTGTAAGCCTGGGGGACAGTGTATTGAAAATGCAAAACCAAGTATTTTCCTGCATTTTAATAAAGTCATGACGACAATACAATATTTGTATTTAGGAGTGATCCAATGAGTTATTCCTTATTGGATCCATCCTAAAACTACATAAAAATTGAATATAAAATCTGATATTCTTTATATGATACAGAATGTGATTTGACAGCTTTCAAAAATTTAAAACGCATTATATTGGTCAGGTTAACAGATGTAAACTAGTAACAGATCATCACACAATCTACATAATTTGAAAATGATTTTTGGATCAATTTACTGATGTAAAATGAATAAACAAATGATCTTAATTTTGTGTTTGTTAACCTATTGCACAAAGTACAAGTTGAGTGCTTTATAGCATAAACAAGACAAAACCCTAGGTAGCTACGACTATTAATAGCTATTGTTTGCAAGTGAAAGGGTGGAAACTTAGGGAGGTTAAGCTTTTTCTCAAGGGCATGCAATCTAGTAAGTATCATGTATGTAGGCTTTCAATTGGAGTTCATTAAAGTATGAATTAAGCCATGGTCAACAGATCTCCTTGTGGCACACTAGGTTAATTCAGTAATCTGATAGACAGAGCAAAGTCCAAAACCTAAGATATCCTTCCACTTAATGGATATTGAATGCTGAGGAAAGCTAGAATGGCTGCCAAATGCCTAACATTTTTCCCTGTCTTCTCAGCACTTCCTCTCCTATGTAGCCTCTTTCAAAAGTACTGTATTAATTAAAAAAGAAGCAAGGAAAACACTACTCGATATTCATAACACTGTTAAGCTGATGTGATTTAAGTAATTGCTTAGGTGCCGCTGATTCATCTCTGCTTGCTTCAGTGTGCTTTGCTTATCCCGTAGGCTCTCAGTCATCCTCTAATGAAGTAGCTAGGTCATGTGACTGGTAAAACTAGTGTTTATCAGATTTGCCTAGTAGATTTTTTTTTTTTTTTTTTTTTTTTTGGTTTTTCGAGACAGGGTTTCCCTGTAGTTTCTAGCCTGTCCTGGAACTAGCTCTTGTAGACCAGGCTGGCCTCGAACTCAGAGATCCGCCTGCCTCTGCCTCCCAAGTGCTGGGATTAAAGGCGTGCGCCACCACCGCCCGGCTTAGTAGATACTTTTGAAAATACAGCTCAATTCTCAACAATAAAAAACAATATTTTGACCATAATAGGCAATTTTTAAAGATACAAGTAGTAGAAAATGCAAAGATTAATCTCACATGCAGTCCATTAGAATCAGATTTTCATCTTGCCATATTTATTACATGTATTTAAATTTTTTTAAATTTCTTATTCTACATTACCTATCCCATGTCTCAAATATAATTATCTACTCTCATAAAGCATAATATGTATTTTATTACATGCTATATTCATATTATAAGTCTACAAAAACTTCATGATTTTTACATGGTCATAAGCTTTACATAAATCACAAATCAGGCATGTTGTATTTGGAGCATTCATGTTTCCCTTTACTCAATAGTTTTTATTTTTTCCTCATTATAGGACTAGATGGTGCCTCTTTCATCATCCTGTAAGAAAAGATTTTGATGGTTTTAAACTTTTTGGCATCACAAAAAGTATCTGGAATGCCAATAAAGGGAAGAGAATTTTTATTTCCTTCTCAGTGATGTCTTAAGCACACGGAATTGCCTACTCAGTGAATATCTGTGTAATAAATAAATGAACTATTTGTCAGTGTCTTGAGCATCCTTGCCATGTCTTCTCATGCACATTTGTAGGGTTTCCTTCAGCTACATGAGTAGAATTGAAATGTTAAGTAGTAATGGAAGGAGGATTATCAGTTTTCCTGATAGTTAGTCCACAACACTCCACAATGGATACTGCAGCTTATTCTTAACGGTTAACGTTTGACACTTGCCTGTTTCCTACCTATATGCAACACTTGCTTGTATTAGATGTGAGTTTTTGCCTCTGTGTTAGACAGATGTTTGTCTCCCTGTTGTAATTATCTACCCTGTCAGTAATCTATCTTTCCTAATCTCTAGCAATGTTTTCTGTTTCCTCAAATGCTCACTAAGCTTCAGTTCTTTATTGCTGCGACTTCTTGTATCTAGTCCCAGCAGGGCCATTTGACTTCATTTTAATCCTATCAAAATCCTACAGCAGATACTTATGTTGCAGAAACACTAATCAGCATCCCACAACGTTCATGACAGTTTAAAGTCTGTATGCTATGCAATATTCGCCATCAAGGGCCCCAGTATTCTGTTAAAATATTAACACAGAACTGTTCACTCAAGAGCGCTTAAAAAATTTTCCTACTTGACACTTTGTCTGCAGTAATTGTAATTAAATGGAGACTGTGAGTACCATGCCTCTGAAGATCGGCCATCTTCTTCATTCGTCACCCTTAAGGCATAAATCTGCCTTCTAGTTTTGATAATTATGAAGTTAATCTGTGGGCCTCATTGTTAGAGTTCAAGTTGACTATCTATCACAGCGCTGTTGAGTTTTAAAACAGGTTTAAATCCATTGGCTGGGAGATCTGTTTTGGTGGAGAATGAATTCATTATGCAAATAGTCATAGTATACATCCTTGGCAAGATGGGAGACATGAAGCACTTCAAATTTTCATAACAACTTTACCCCCATATTACAAAGGTTAATTTATCACTGACTTTATATTAATGTGTTACATGGTACGCATTAAGAGCTAGGGACAGATGGTGACAGAATAGATACTTAGAAGAATAATAGAAAGCAATTATAGGACTGCAGAAATCAACTGACTGTGGTGCGAAGAGGTGAGCGTGGACACATAGATGGATTTTCACTTACCTATGGGATGGGTTAAGATAACCTAGCTGGGTATTGTTTGAACTATCGGATGCCAGTTTATGCCTGGGTTAATTAGTTATTTTCCTTATTGCTGTGGCAAAAGTAATTCAAGGAAGAAGAGTCTCTCCAGCTCACAGTTTGAGGGTACTGCCCATCATGAAAGTTGTGGCAGCAAGAATGTAAGTCAGCTGGTCACCACCTCTTCTGGTGGGAAGCAGAAAATGGTTAATCCTGAAGCTCAGCTTTCCCGCTCCTTTGACTCCAGCCTATGAGATGCTACTGCCCACACTGAGGGGGTCGGGGCTTCCTACCTCAAGTAACCCAATCCAAGAAAATAAAAAAAATAAAAAAATCCCCTACATGCATCCCAGGGGTACATTCCCAGAGTTAGTCTGGATCCACCGATGTCGGCCATGATTATAGCAATCTCAATACGCTAAAAGAATTAGAATACATTATGCTTTTTAATATGGACTGAATTCTGTCAAAAACAGGGCCAAGAAGCAGCAGTCAAATGAGTAGTCACTGGGGAAAACTTTAAAAAGGCCAGAAGGAAATGCACTTGATTTTGAGAATGTAATAGCCAAAAGAAATTGCATTCAAATACGAGAGCTAAAGAAACAGTGCATGGGTAAATAAAACCCACAAATAATCATGAGTGCTTTCCAGTGTTTTACTTTTCCTTACCAAAGACAATTTCGTAAGAATTGCTGATGGATAAAATCTGAACATTATATAAACTTTACCAGTCTTTTCCTCAACCGTTCTTCCTGGTTGAACTATCAAGCAGAATTAATGTACTGATGATGTATGAAAGAGGAGAGATTACAGTTTACTGATAACATGCTGTAGGTTAACTGTGTTGGGAAAATACAATTGTGACAGAGGTGAGGGTCTAAGAAAGGGTAGGAGTTCGAAAGTGATGGCAGATGATCAAGACTGTGATAATTAAGGCTTTGAGTCACAGCCTCCGCCACAGCAATTCAACATGGAGGGTGGGGGAGAGACAAATAATTCAGAGGGCGTGGAGAGAACCGAAGAAAGTATGGCGAAAGAGCAGAAAGATTGCGCAACAGAAGAACGTTATTTACAGCCTGGCTAAATAAATGAATGGACATCTTAGTTATTTGATTTTTAAAGGAGGCCAAATGCTGCAGGGTGAAGAGATTGAAGGGATGATACTGCCCGCAATTAGATGGATTCTTGAGGGGGAATTAAGATTTCTTATCAACACAAATTTCCTGGGAGAATGATGTGTCAGAATGTGGAAAACATCCAGCGTACTTGTAAGAACTCCCTGAAGATAGATGAAAGTTGCTAAGATGTTAATCGAAAGTATGCCATGTAAGGGAGATTTCCATGCAGAAGAAATGCGAGAATGGCTTTCTGTATCTCCATCTGCGACTCCATATTAACAGGACAGGCCAGAACTCTCTGGTATATATGGAATTAGTGACTATGATCTGGTTTGGAATCTCTTCTGTGAAGAAGGACATATTATTTCTAGGTCTTCTTTTCTTGATTCCCTTTAAATGTGTATGGACTACCTTATTAGTTAATTGTCACCCTCAACTATAAAACAATACATGTTCCCACCACATGCCAGGGTTCATTGTTCCTGAAAAATCAGGGTTCTCTTTTGGGGGTTCCTGGCTTAGTTGATAAAAGAATTTAAAGACAGTCTCAGAAAGAGGCTCCCGGGCCAGTTTAGGAGTGTTTGAACAAAAAACAGCAGGATAGGCAAAGTATTAAATCCAGAAAGATGCCTGGGAGAAGGGAGAAGACAAAACAAGCTTTGAAGAGCCTTTCCTTTTGAGTTCAGGTTAGCAATGGCAACCTCCAAGCATCTGGAGGTAGCAGTTTTCAGAGGAACAGCAAAAAAGCCCAGTGTATCAGGGAAAGAACTCTGATTTGGGACTCAAAGAAGAGGCTGAGGGAAAAGCTATATAGTTTAGAGTTAGTTAGGAAAGCAGGCAAGCTCATCAAAGTGGACCCCTAAACAACTACCCACGGAGAGGTTCCTGGGATTGTGGGTACATACTCTTATTAATGGAATAGATAGTTAATCCTCCCAGCTCCTTAGAAAATCTGCAGGAAAATAAGCTTTTCTGAAGGATAGACTGCCTCCTGGCCAGATGACTGAAATGTCCTGTTAGAAGAGACAGAAGTGTGTATGTAATGTTCTGATGTTTGGGGATAGATCTGAGTATTCCAGTCAAGGTCAGAAAGAGAATTCATATCCCATTCCTCTCAGTAAGAGGAAGTAGCCTTCCTCTAATGAGCCTCAAAAGAGCCCTGGCAAGTCTACTCTTTCATATAGACATTGGGAGGTAGGCTCCAACATGGAAAAAGTACTCCCTTAATGGCTCCCAAGCTTGCCAATGCCTGTCTCGCTGCCCAGTAAAGTCACTGCACTGGGCATGGTAGGTGTGGTTAGCCCATTACCTTACATCATATTTAAAGTGGAATATATGACTTTTAAGTTTTAATAGAACAAAAATACTGATGAAAATTTTGCATTATCTCAAGCAAGCGTTAGAATTACATTAATGGAGGGGGGGTTGTTCCCATGGCTAATCAGGGTATGGCATATTGTAACAGTACTTACAATAGCAATTCTCATAGCTATGAAATACATCAGACTTGATCCTACTACTTCATTTATGCTGTTGACATTAAGTTAAATATTATCTTTTGGTATTTTAGATTAGGTGTGTGTTTTCCTGATAAAAGCATGAGTTTGATTACCTTACAAATGATCTTTTCAGGGTGACGAGGTAGTAGACATTCTCACGGAATTATGGAGAGCTGTAGAGTTCTGATGTTTGCACATGTCCTCACGTTCCATCCTGAGGAAAGGGGGACTTCCCCGCCTGTTTAGTCTTCAGGAAGTTTGGGTGTTACTGTTACTGTTGCTATGTAGCCCAGTGGGTCAAATCCAGGGCCTTGCACATCCCGGGCAAATGTTCTTAATGACTGAACACTTGCTCTAACCCCTAGCATACTTTAAATGAAGAACTTTTTACTTTCCTGACCCCCACCCGAAGCAGAATCCCTTCTTGTACTTAGCAGTGAAACCAGGTCTCCTCTCCGACATAAAACTCAGCTGACAATTAGAGCCATTCATAGAATGGTCTCTCCTCATTGTTCACTCAAGTACCCGAATTGAATTCTTCCCACTTCCCTGGGTTCTGTACCAGCACGGCTCTGCCTTCGTTGTGTAATTATTTATATATTGGAGACATAGTCACACACACACACACACACACACACACACACACACACACATTTACTGTGACGTCCAGAAACAGAAGCGCCCAGGAAAGGCAATCTATCCTCTTTCCCCCCAAATCCGAAGAGTATTCAACACCATGCTGAGGAAGAGATGAGTAAAGGAGCTGCAGTAGTGAGCAACCCTCTTACCATGTTCCCCGCCCCAGCCAGTTTCCTTTTGTGGTCCCCGACAGCGCTCTGTCTAAGCTAAAGGAATCTTGGATTTGTGCTCTCTTTACATAAAATATTATTACTTATTTTTTCTTAGACAAGGTGGCGTTAGGGTCCCAGCTACTTTCTCTTTCCTGCACATCGCTAGTGCTTGTATTTGTAGCTTCGTTCAAAGCTTCTGCTTCATCTCTGCCATCTCCCTTCCCCCAGCGGAGGATGAGAGGAAACGGCAATATTTACACTGAGTTGGAGAGCCTGGGTACTTGAGCCCCGAGGCTAGATCTGGCCTAGTGGTTGTGGTCAGCTGCTCCCAGGTTTGTCAATACAGGCAACCAGAAAGCAGGCAGGTCTGAAGTATGGCTTCCACAGTGGTGCCCACTTCTTGCTGCTCCATGCTGTATCCTGCTTTTTGGAAACTTCTTCATGGGGAGTTGCAATCTCTTGGAACCACTGGCCTTTCCCTCAGCTTTGAATTAAGTATCTTCCTGAGGAGATTATATTATTTTCAACCAATTTTATTTTAGTATAAACCCACCCAGAATGAGTTAGTGCTAGCGAGGCTTTCAGTGGTGATGTCACGGTACAGAAGATGACATTCTGACAGAGTTCAGCATCGCTTATTTATTTACATGAGGGAATTGTGGAGATTTCTGTGCTTAGCTGAAAGTGAAATACTTTTCTTCTTTTCTTAAAACACTTTCTCTTCCTGGGTCTGCTAGGAGAAATGGGAGCCTGGGAAGGCTCTGTTCCTCTGTGTTCTTTACCTGGGCCAATTAGAGGCAAGTGCTGCTTGCAACTTCTGGAACACCACTTCATGTATTCAGTGATGAATAGAGAATAGATAAGCAACTGTCCTTACCTAAAACGTTGGGGTTCTATTTTCAAATCCATAGCTTCTCAGCGCTAGCTTTGCTGAGCGTGCTTGGGAGTCAGGAGAAACAGGCTCACTTATGTAAAAGAACAGGCACTAGATGAAAATGAGTTCTTTTAAGTCAATAGTGTTGACTTTGCTCAGGGTGACTTTTATGTCCTAGGTGTAAGTAGGACATTCATCAACTGGGGCTTAGGTAAGACTTCTCTTGTCAAGATTAGTCATTTATTTTTCAATTAGTCATTGTAAGTAGACACAGCCAAGCCAAACCTCCATAGTTATCAGATTATATCTGGAGAATGATATAAGGTACCTAAGTGCAAGAGGATAAGCTACCCACAAGCCAGCCATGGTATGGACTATAGTAGGGGAAACCTCATTTTGAACTAAGTTTGATAAGCTGCAAACTGTTTTTATCCAGCAGGTACAAACTATCATCCTGCTTGTCCTCCCTAGTTTCATACCTGTGAGCTGTTGGGTCCCTAGAGTGTGCCCTAGGGGTCTTACATGGAGAATACTTGCCAGGCTCTTGTGGCAATGTTCTTGAGACAGAAATAGCTACAGAATCTGATGAAAAATGAGACCCTATTGGAGTTTTGGTTTTGGAACACTATTAACTCTTCCTGTTCATATACTATAAAGGTCCCGTTACCAAATTAATAAACACATCTTGAGGAACACTCAATTCACTCATGAAAATTCTTTTTTAACAATGGTTATGTCAGCTAACAGTTTTAGTGGAATTAAGATAGCAGTAGTTAATACTCCACATGCAAATAGCCATATTTGGCGCCTGGGCTGTACATTACGGTAATTCTCATATAAGAGATTGTTCCTAAGATGGAATAATGAAACTCAGTTTCTCTGTCTTCCATGGAATGCTGTAAGTTAATTTCAGCAATAAAACAAACTTATTGAAACTTTAGTAGTACAAAGAAAAAAATCACTCTTGGTATTCCCTTCTAGAAAAGACTATACCAATTTATATGCACTAAGTTATATATTCCTAAGTTAGTCAATTAATATAACAACATATGTGCCAATAACTTTTCTCTATGTAAACGAGAAAGTACTCTGTGTATTAATGTTTTAGGAATTCTTAGATAACTTTGTGTTGCAGCATATATGGTGGCTTTCTTTTTCCGTAGTACTCTACTTTGTGTACCTGTTATGCTCTGCCTAACAATTCATGCTGATTAATGTCCAACTTATTTTTTTTAGGATAGGATCTTAAGCCAAATGAATATGATCATATGCTCTGATTTTCCACACATCACATCTAATCAAAACTTTGACATGCTCTTATTTGGAGACTACAAGGTCTTTTTGCTAGTTTGCAAAGGGTCAAATTAGCAAATATTTTGGCCTGAAGTGTCATAAAGATTCTGCCCCAGCTAGTCAAGTCCACCATCACAGTATAAAAGCAGCCATTAGGCAATATGTAAATTGATGGGCATAGTTAAGTTTTTATAAAATATTCAAAAATTGACCACAGGCTTGATTAAAGGGGCAGGAGTTTGCAATCAGAACAACACCCAAGAGCAACTGTTTGTCTGATGAGCTTGTGTAGACACAGTGCCCTTTCATGGCAATGATTGTATCTTCTATTGTCTTCCATGTTTGTACAAATCGATACATACCTGTTGAACTAAGGAATTAATTCACAAAGAGGCGCAAAGTCAAACAACTGTTTTGCCATTTGTTGTCTCTAAATATGAGCCTGGTTGCTTTGTATCTGAAGATACTTATTTTAATTTTTAGCTAATCCTGCCTCATTCTTATGTGCAGCTAAAGTGGTATACAGATTTTAAAGTTATGATGTTACTATTAATAATTATTTTTTATCGAGCAATGTAAGAGAAATTCTGTAACAAAGTCAAGGTTATGCTTACATTTAAAAATCTTGGTTTCTTGCTGCTAGTCTTCTGTAAAATCTCACAGAATGCCAAGAATATATTGCTGGTTCCATGCAAAGATTATGATGTGTCCAATTTATCTTTTGTTCATAAAAATTAGTAATAACTGCTAAAATTGCTATCTTATGTAAAATATTATTTTATAAATTTATATATATATATATGGGAGTGTGTTGTGTTGAAGAAATAAGAGCTAAGAAATAATGTTTCTGGTGGTCAGTATTTACTGTTCCTACCCCTCTTACAACTATGACATATTGACAATATATCTATATGTATGTTACGTCCTTCAGGAAAAGGATACATTGTAGGTTTGGTTTCCTCTAACGGCATACGAAACAGGGTAAAACCCTTAAGACATCTGCCAATCACAATGAAAGCAAAACAGAGAGGCAGAGTACATGCACGTTTTCATTCTTGACAGAGGAGAGAGATTTCTAGCTCTTATCCCTAATACCCTTATACGATAACTTTAGCATTGAATGTGAGGTGTCTCTTGGCCAGTAACCTTACACTGATGACAGGAAAGCTTTCTCCTGCTTCTAGCATCCAACCATGTCACTTCCTGAGTTATAGAAAAGTATTCCAACAACCAGAGAACTGAGTGAAGAGTGCTCCTTAGAGCCGATGGAACCTGGCCATTTTCCGGGCCTTGGTATTGTGGGTGTCTCAAGAGCCACGTTTCACTTCTGCAGTTTTATAAAGATCACATACCTTTGGAAGCATCCAAAGTATAGGTCTAACTGTGGATAGAGCGCCCAAACACCGTACTGGTCTCTCGGATTCTTTTAGACTCTGCTGGTATCGCTGCATTATTTTGTATCTTCCCCTGTTTTCAGAGCCACAATTCAAAACCAGGTTAACTCCAGATCACAGCCCTTTACCATTATGTCATAGGGCACCATATCAAATGGTTGATACCAGAGTAGGCATCATATTAAGAAACAATCACTGACCTGCTGTCGCTAAAGTTGTTCAGGAGAATAAGCATTATCTTGTATAGACAATTCCCTCCCTGTGAGAAGCTAAACACCTTATCAACGGGAGCTATTATGTTACTGACTCAAATGGGCTTCCAGGCGCATTAACAGAACTGTCTACTTAATTTACTAAGAAAGGTGCTAAAAAACATCTCATTTTATTAGTAGGACTATAAAATAGAAGGTGAACTATGCAAAAATCTATCTTTCCCATAGCCCAAGAGAGAAATATATCTCGTTTTCTCTTTTTAGAGCCTCCCGTTCAGGGAACACAGCTCTCAGCGGAGAATGGAAAGTGAGACATTCAGGGAATATAACGTGGGTTTGCATGCGAGGCCCAACTCCTTACTGTCAGCTTTATCTTAACTGCCTCCTGACCGGCTCTGTATCTTTCTCAGGCTAAAAAGGGGGGGTAGGAAAAGTCCCGGGGCCGCTATTTCTATGTAATTGACATGACAGATGATGGGCTCTTGCAGGGCTCCAGATAGCGGTCGGTTTTTAAGGAAGGGAAGGAGCTATGGGAGCAATTGTTTCTGGTCTCTCTTCTTATCAAGTCCAGACCCATCTTTCATTGACTATATTCATGCCACAAGAGCACAGTCAATATTACATTCCGCCCAGAGAAAAATCTGACACAGAAACAGCTGTGCTCAATATACAACCAGTTTCTACTGGCAAATTGCAGGAAGTGGAAAAGTTTTCGTTCTTTTTTTTTAATGTGTGTGTTTATTCTTGATAGTGACAGTGTGAGAACTGCCGTGTGTCAATAAAGGGAAGCCTGGTTTTAAACAGAGCTGACTAATACCTGCAGTTGAAGTATTCAGCCCCCCAGAACCTTAGCAAACCAAATTCATTCTCCTGGAAACACACACGCATATATCAAAGCAAATATTTTCAAGTGTTGTCATTGCAGTTTTTTTTTTTTTCCCACCCAGGATGGAAGTTGAATTAGGATCATTTGCATTGTGGTTGACATGAAGCCCAGGGTAGGGCAGTACTGCATGCCATTCGGTGTTATATGGATTAATGTACTAATATTTTAAAGCTGGGGCCACTGGTGGCGACATGGGTTCTTGAAAAACAGAAAATACCCACCCATTTCACATTTGTGTCATAGAAACACAATGACTAAATTAATGCTCGGAGAATAACCATGTTCTTTACCATTTTATTCGGGTGCTGGAGGCAGTTTAATTTATCAGTCACTGGTTAGAGAACTTAAAAAGAATCCTCAAATTTTACCTGAGAAAGACAACAATGTACCACCGTAAAGATGTCTGTCCTTGGAAAAAAAGTATACAAAAATTGGAGAGTAGAGAAATTACTACAGACAGGCACCATTTGCAGCAAGAAAGATTGGATTTCCCCAGGAATCCAAATAAATATTCAACAGTGGTCTAGGCCTTGGGGAGATGAGATTTCTGCTTTCAGCCTAATGAAGCAGGGTTTCATGCTTCCCTGTTTGTACTTGTGAAGATGTGACCCACACGATGCTGTGTGCTTGACTAAATAAAGGTAAAATCTGAGAGATCTGTGCCCTACGGTGTTAACAGTGACTGCAGATTCATTCTAATGGAAATTGTAAACTGTGAAGGTTATCACCCTCACAGTTCTTGAAATATTCTTCCTCATTAAGGTTTGTTTCAGCAAGAGGCCATATGTTATACTTCTATTGTGTAGGACTGCCTTGTTCTCTGTTTCTGTTCCTTTCTCTCCTAGCTCTGTCTCTTCTCTCTGTCATCAGAATCTGCTGATGCTGGATGCTCAATGGATATTTAACACCTTTCTCTTGAATGTATGTGCCGTGTTCAAAGTCATTCTCCCACACACTGAAGAGGACAGACTGAGCCCTGCTGAACACCACTGGCAAATCTCTCTAGGTCACCTCAACTCTATAATCTGTACTCTTTGGTTACAGTTGTTCAACCAGTTACTAATCTAACTAATTGTAACCTGTTGAACAACTGAACCCAAAGGGTGCAAAGTTGGAAACATTTCATTGAGAAGTCAGCTGGGGACAAAGGAAGCTCGGCCAATCTCCTTCAGTTTGGAGAGGGGAGGACCTCTTCTCAAGCCTGAGCCACGCCCCGCGGTGCCTCTGAATGACCCTTCAGGGGGTGATGCTGTGTAAGTCTGCATGTGTCATCTCTTTTTCTTGCAAGGGTTATATGAAGTGTACGTTACTTCCTCTAGAAGGAGTGCTACTAGGCATGTGTTTAAAATTGTATGAAAATCACCAAGGTTATGAGACTAAAGGTTTGGGAAAAATAAGGCATAGTCATTTTGCTGGTACTTTTGCCTCAAGGCTGACGTGGACTTTTCCAAAGGTTGCATGTGATGTGATGTAAAATAGTTCTTTGTGATCTCGGGAGTTAATGCAAACAAGTATATTCATGGTAAGGAACAGCAGGCTTTCGTGTGCTTTTTTTTTTTTTCTCGTGCTTTCTACCAGAATATGTTTCTTCAAGATGTGGCTCAATTAGTAGAGTGTCTAATTAGCATCCATGCAGTCCTAAGTTTGGTCCTTGTACATATACTAGGCATAGTGGTACATGCTGTAATCCTAGAACTCAAGAGGTAGAAGCAGAAGGATTAGCGGTTCAGGGTTGTCCTCAGCTATATACTTACTTTGAGGTCAGCTTGGAATACCCAAGAACCCTTTCAGAAAAACAGAACAAAACAAAACACCCAAGCACAAAACTTACCTTGGTCTTGGGATTGATCAAACCATATTTGTAAAACTTTATGCTAAAACTAGTATGTGTTGTTTCAGTATTTTTCTAGAAAGGTAGGGGCCTTTCCTTCCTGATGGTCTAGTGACAAGAAAAAAATTAGACCTCTGAATGACTCCAAGTGACTAACAAGATTGTGTTTCCTTTTCATATATTCTTGGCCTCTAGAAAGCTCGCTGTTCACAGGGATGTCTGTGTGATGGGTTTTAAGTGAACATGGCTTTCATTCCTTCAGCCCTACTGTACTGGTACAGATTATTCGGTTTGTAAGTCCATACAAAGTGAACTTTCACTAGCTGAAGTTCCTGAGGATATAGGAATGACTCTGTTCCCTACCTTTTCACATCCCCCACTACAGCAGCAGCCGAGGTACTGAAGCAAAGGGCATCATAACACCTGAGGGTTAATTAATGATGGTACATAATCCCAAAGAAAAGCAAAGAAGCAAAGACCAGACTGGGGGTCATTCCACGCTATGTTAAGGACTTGTGTTCATCATGAAACCAGGAAGAATTCCAAGAAGTTTTGTGACTAAGTTGGGTGCTAGATACTGAACGGATAATAAGCACACAGGAAACAAAGTGAACACCTTTGGCTGAAGATATATACTGGGCAGGGGGAGGTGTACTCTTGGGGTTCAGGCAGAACACATGGCTGGAGTTAGGCTGTGGTGTTGAGACTAGGGGACGGAAGGGTGATACCAGCAGACTAAAGGGTCCTGTGAGTGTCGCAGAGGGAAGCAGAAAGACAGGTAACAGGATGTGAAGTCTTTGATAATTGGTGGGTTTGGAGGTGGGTGCTGTGGGTTTTGAAGGTAGGGAGGAGAATTCACTTCTGTAGAACTTGCTGGTAGGTGCCAAGTGAGCAAAGCAAATATATAACTGCAAATAAATGCTCACCTCTATACATCTATGAGCCTGCTCTCTTTATCACGGATGGCGCATTTTAAATATCAGCATGCCTATGACGTCTACATGGAATTTTTTCTCCTTTATCATTTTAGTATGTAATAAATTGTGAAGATATGACCATTTTTATGCAATCCCTACAGAGCGGCATTGTTATCTACTTTTGAATTGAGACCACAGTGACAAAGTTGTATTAAACTTTATTGGCATTATTTATTAAAAGGGAAATGAAAATTAGAAATTGCCTGGAGGCCCAAATTAGTGATGTTGCCAAAATGAAGTACTGTCACAAAAAATGTTTCCTTAGGCTGCCAACTACTGGAGAGATACGTTGACTTACATTAACTGTTCAAAATTCATTCATTTCAGTTTAAATCAGAAACCATGTGATCATTCACCCCTGTCTCCTGAGTATTATACTTTTCCTTCTATTAACTTTATAGATATTGCCAGTGTGACAAGGAGGTAGAGTTTAGTGACGCTTGAGCAGTGTTGTTTATGTGGAGCGTGGCCATTGGTCACCAGAGATCCCTGCAGAGCTTAGAATTTTAGCCCACCATCAGACTCAGTCTGTCTACTCATGCTTGGGGGTACCTGCATTAGGCTGTCAGATCAAGACTCTACAAGTCCTGTGCAGCTATTTAGAATTCTCTCAGGAGGTAGACTGTCTAAATTGGGTTGAATTCATAGATGATAATTGAAATGAGATAGATACCTCTTGTTAATTGGCATAGACATAGCCTTGGGAAGATTTTGTGTAAAAAAAAAATGCTTTGGGATCAAATTTGGAAGGGGGTAGAGATAAACATTTTCCCATGTTCTATCAGAAACATTGCAAAAGTCTGGCAATAGACCAGGTTCCACTGACTCATGCATTAAGTCATCCCTCCCACTGAATCTCCCTCTTTTTGTTGAGCTCAGTGCAGACACTGCAGCCAGAAAAATTACCACTCTTGAGAAAAGGGTTACCACCCTTGAACACTCAAATTCACCTGTGTTTTGAAGCAAGCATCTGGTTCCATACCATGCACATCAAGTTTCATCTTGGACTACCTTTTCTTATTTTTTTTCTTGTCTTTTCATATCCTGGTTTGCTTCTTCTTCTTCTAGTCTCTTCTCTTTCCTCTCACTCTCAATCTCTTCTCTTTTCTCTTCCAGACAAGGCTTGTTATACAGCCCAGGGTGGACTTAAACTCAAGATCCTCCTGCCTCAATTCATGAGTGCTGGCATCTCAGGCAAACACTGTTGGAGGAAGGCTGCTTGTTGGTTGCCTACTGCCCGGACTTCCAAAATAATCACACAATGCTGTATTAATTAAATCACTGCTTGGCCCATTCTCTCTAGCTTCTTATTGGCAAACTCTTACGTATGAATTTAACCCATCTCCATTAATCTGTGTATTGACACATGGCTGTGGCTTACCAGCTAAAGTTCCCAGTGGTGTCTGTCTCTGGCAGGGGCTGCAAGGCTTCTCTCTGACTCCGCCTTCCTTCTCCCAGCATTCAGCTTAGTTACCCCTGCCTACCTAAGTTCTGCCCTGCTGTAGGTCCAAAGCAGTTCTTTATTCATTAATGGTAATCACAGCATACAGAGGGAAATCCCACATCAAAACACCATCATGCCTGACTTCCATGCCATCATTCTAATATCTACAAATAAGAAAATGTATGTACTTTTAAAAAGGAACCTAGGTCCAGAAAGTTCTGGGTCCTTTGGCATTTTTGTACATAATACTAGAAGGCAATGCCAGGAGAGTTCATCTTTATCATTTGAGCTTTACATATTTAACCTATTAGCAGTAACTTCCAACTACGAAGCCAGACTTTATTGTTATGTTTGATGTGATAAATCTTTAATTAACATGAACTTCTGATTCTTACCTTTTTCTTACCTCCTCATTATATGTTCCAAATACTCTGATGCTATTTATTAACCTATGAGAGACTTATATTCTCCAGGCTATAGATTAGTTGGGAAATGACAGAAATGAATGTGTTAAGAAATTCAGTATCTCCCTGGGGTTGTGTTGGTGCATGGCTCTATCCCCAGCACTCAGGAGGTAGAGGCAGGTGGATCTCTGAGTTTGAGGTCAGCCTGCTCTACAGAGTGAGTGCCAGGGCAACCAGGGCTACACCGAGAAATCCTATCTTCAAAAACCAAAAGTAAATAAATACATAGTAAAAGAAAAGAAAAAAAAAAGAAAAAGAAAAAGACAAAAATCTCAGGATCTCAGTCAAAGCCCTTGACATTGAAAGCTTTTACATTCTCTTGAGCTGAGGGAAGGGAAGGTAGGTTAATGAAGATGTTCCAAGTTCACCACGGATCCAGCAAGCTAATTGAGCACTTGAAGGGCTGTTAGACCCAAGTGCCAAGCAAACCTACTACTCTCAGAGAAAATTAGTAAGCTGTCAACATGGTTCCACCGTTTCCAGAGATAAAGAAGTCATATTCCTTAGTCTTAGAAATGTGTTCAGCCATGATTGTCTGTGGTAATGAAGGTGATTCTTAGAGATGAATGCTTGGTGACAGCAATGTCGGTCTTCAGGAGTAAGATGACCCAGGGCTTCCATCATGGTTATGAGAACACAACTGCATTTGTTGTGTCCTAAGAACTCTTTCTTTGGGACTCTAAAGAGAATTCTACTTTTTTATGCTCTGTAACATACATAAATACTAAATCAAAAACATCTCTAGGTACCAGATGTGGAATGACTCCCTTTTCATCCATTTGGTGTTTTCAGGCAACAGGAACTCAGTTTGGGATAGACTTCACTGTGCCAGGACATGAGTGTGAGCGCATTTAATGTATTCTGTATCTGTCTTTCTTTGACTCTTCTTAGTTGTAGTCGTCTTAAGAGGGCCCATGTCAGAGAGTATTCCACAACACAGTAAGAATTCTATACCCATTTTATTTAAAATCTAGGGGCACATATAGTCACTGTGTGGTCTCCTTAAATGTAGATAACACCATTTCCCTTCTCTCCAGTACATACTCAGGTATGCTCAGCCAACCAAGCACTCCCTCAGCGTTGGAAAAACTTGGCCGACTTTCTGCTTCCTCCTCTTGCCTCCATACCCAGCTGCTCAGCTACAGTCTCCACATCAGAGAACACTTAGTTTCTCTAAGAAGTTTGTAGAGAAAATTAACAGCCTTGTCTGCTGGGCTAAATGCTCTCTGTACCTGTTTTTTTTCTTTTTAATTTTTGTAATATGTGGCTCTGTTTTTCTATTTAAGTGGATCCGACTTCTTGCTAGAGTAAGGCTCCTCCAGAGAAGGGCAGCTGTAGTTAATCTTCATGATCACTGTTCTAAAGCTGATGTCTATATGCTTTCAACATTTGTCCTTACATAGAATCAGTAGGCACAGATAAGAAGGTGTGTTGTACTTAGTGGATCATACACTTTCTTCCTCTGAGCAATTCAGCTGGGTTTTTCATTCTCGTTTCTAGCCCAGATCAGGCTATTGGACCTCAAATCTGGGTCTCTCTGTATACCATCATTGTTCCTCCTGTATATGATCCCAACCAGCAGAGATCACAGCAGCAAGTTCTTAAGATCTAGAAAATCACTTCTGACAACCTTACTTCCAGGTTCCAGTGAGTCAACATATTAATCATGCAGCAAGGAAAAGCACATGGTCACCACCTGTCTTTCGATATTAAAATTAATGTTTTCATGTGTTCACCTCTGTTTTGGACATGCATTCATTCAACAGATATTCAAGGAAGGGTTGGGAAAAGGCAGTGTTTTCTGAGCACTTTGGGAAAAGTCAAAGATGTGTGAAGTCCAAAGATGTCTTCAGTCCTAGCTGAGGAACTAACAAAATAGTAAGGAAATCAAACATGTGCAAGGTCAGCAAAAACATATTATGAAGGGATAAAGATATTTTAAAAAGATGCCACTGTACTATCTGCAACTTTTGATGATTTTTCATCAGATGCATGTATTATATGTAATATATGCTACAATTATTAAGATGTTCATTTTATTTACTCTTTTCTCATATAATACATTCTGACTGCAGTTCCTCCTCCCTCTTCTCCTCCCAGCCCTCCTCCCCACGCCACAAGATATGCATCTTTATTTATTTAGGTTTTTTGAGACAGGATTTCTCTCTGTAACCCTGGCTTTCCTTGAACTCACTCTGTAGACCAGACTCGCCTCAAACTCACAGCAATCTGCCTGCCTCTGCCTCCCGAGGGCTTGGATTAAAGGCGTGCGCCTCCACTGCCCGGCTAAGACCTATCACAACCACTATTTACCAGTGCAATGTGTCCCTCTCCATGGCCGTTTTCTTCTGTCTTCTCACAACTTTCACTCCATTTATGCTACAGTGCAGAGCTTTTTCCTCAGATGCTACGGTATACTGCTGTATCACACTGTGGCTTATGACGAGTTCCCCCCCCCACCCCCCACCAGACTGTGAGTTCCATGTGGGCCAGGAGATATTACTCAGGGACTTATTCTTAGAACCAGCATCTGACGGTGGTGGCCAATTGACGGACAACTGTTGAGTGAACTCATTAAACGAAGGAGCTCTCAAGAGTCTAGACAGATAGCCTGGGTTGAAACCTGTCTCAAGTGCCCTTGGCTACAGCATCTCAGATAGTTCACTTTAAGCTCTTTCTGGCACATGGGAGCCTGCTTCCAAGAGTCTTTGGGGGGATGAAAAGGTATAATGCATGGCAATCCCCACACCGGTACTCAAAATGCATGTTTATTCCTTTAACACTGCCACTGTGCTATGTAAGTGCACATATTTCTAGCTTTAAAAACAAGGACACAGCTAAGAGCCTTACTACATAGCTGTTCCTAAAATAGTGGGTGCTTCTACAGTCTGAGCTTAAGTGAGTTGCAAAGAGTCAGCATTCATAGGAATAAAAGGAAATGAACACAGTTTTTAGACATGTCCCTGACTATTGTTTCTGCCCTGAGGAATTTCTGCTGCTTGATTCTCTCAGGTGACAGTTCCTGGAACAAAGTCTATACATATTTATATGTACATACGCAAATATGCAAATCTATGCATGGAGTCGCTGGAGCACAAACCAGAGCAAGTTAGCCACTGCCTGGGTATAGTCTATGGGGCAATTAAAGAAACCATTGAGCCGTTTTGACAAACATAGCATCTTCCAAGAGCTATATGAAGAGACAACATAGCAGTAAAAAGACAATTCCTGTCTTGGGGAAACAATTCTGTTGTCTTCTGAGAAGAGTTGCTGACCAGTGAGAGCTTATTGGGTAGGATAATTAGTAGAAAACTCTGTATAGTCCTGTAGTTGTGTTTGAGAAGTCATTGGAGCCTGGATGTTTGGTTCTCACACACTCATGCATACACACACACACACACACACACACACACACACACACACTATGTATGTATGCATAAGAATGAGGCATGAACTTGAGCTGACCACTGGGTTTTGAAGGAAATGATGGCCCAGAAAGTTAGATACCTTGAGTATTTCCAGATAGGTGGTATGGGAGTAAATATAAATCAGTATAACTCCAAGGCCGAAACTGAGAAGTTTGACTTTAATTTAAAACGTGAATAAGAAGCTGGTGCAGTGTGAAAGATGCATGTTTGCATGCTATGCAACCACGAGGTACTAAGTTCAAATCTTTAATGCCCATACGTAAAACTTGTTTGTCTGTAACCCCAGTGCTGGTAAAAGGACAGGCACATCCCGGAGGGACTTGCTAGCCGTCTGGTCTAGCCAAAATGGTGAGCCCCAGGTTCAGTGAGAGATCTCATCTCAAAAGTGAAACTGGAGAAGCAATTGTGAAAGCCATCCCAACATTAGCCTCTGCCGCCCATTCTTGCCTACATGGGCCTGTGCACCAGGACACACACGTACACAAGCGCATGCACCACAAGCTCACGCAAAATGGAATGATGTGCCTGTGAGCATCACTGTTGCATCCAAGACTCAGAGCTGGTTTTCCTCTCGGTAGTTAAGGTGTAGATCGCTGAACATACTTCGGAAAAATCTCATTTACAGGTGCTAAGGAGGGGGCCCAGTGGATAGAGCCCTTGCCATACAAGCCTGACAACCTAAGTTTGCATCTCTCAAGATAAGGTAGTGCAAGTATCTGTAATCCTAGGACTCCTACTGTGAGATGGAGTGGCCGGAGACAAATGAATTAAAAACCACCTAGAAATACTGGGGCAAACACAGCAACAAATGGGAGAGACCCTGTGTATTCATTAGTTTTCATGAAACGCCATGGTCAGAGCAATTTATAGAAGAAAATGTTTATTTGGGTTTATCGTTCAAAAGCGTTGGAGCCCGAGAATGCAGGAAGCAGGCAACAGGCATGGCTACTGGGACAGATGCTAAGGGTTGAGATCTTGAACTGCAAGAACAAAGAGGAGAAAGAAGAGAAAGCACACCGGCAGTGTGGTCCAGCTACATTCTTCTCCCAGTAAAGGCTATACCTCCTAAACCTACCCAAACAGTGCCGCCAGCTGGGGAGTAAAGCACCATTAACCTACTCTGAAATGTAAACAGGGAGGATATAGATATGACCTTGTTTGGGGGAAATATAGTGACATTTCACTTGTATTATAATAAATAAAACTTGCCTGAGGATCACAAAGGCAAAACAGCCAGTCACTGGTTCTTACCTCTCTACCTCAGTCTGAAATGGCTATGCTGCCTCCAGGAAAACTCAGAATTAGACTGAGCCTGAGAGCTGTCTCTTTCCCATTTTATAATCCTCTCTAGGGCTGGGATTAACGAGGTCTGCCACTACCATCTGATTTCTACGGCAAGCCAGTGTGTCTGCTGGGATTAAAGGTGTGTGTTATTGTTGTCTGGTCTATAAGGTTGGCCAGTGTGGCTGTTTTACGTTTCCGATCCTCAGGCAATTTTTATTTGTTAGAAATACAAGTGAAATACCACTACAGGGAAGTAAGTATCCAAACCTTTGAGCCTAGGGGAGACATTCTGGTTCAAAGCACCACACCGTGTCTCAAGGTAGAAGATGAGGACTGAGCCCAGAGTTGTCCTGTGACTTCCATGTACACATTCTTTCTCTTTCTCCCTCTCTTTCTCCCTCTTTTTCTCACTCCCTCCTTCCCTCCCTTCCTCTCTGTTTCCTTCTCTTTCTCTTTCTCTCACACACATGCACTAAATAATTACAAAATAGAAAATAATGTTTAGTAAAGGTCCTTCAGAAGCCAGCTGCGGTGTATCACTTGCTTTATTCAATGAACAAATTTCTTTTGAAATCCTTCCATACAAATGGTGTTAGGCAAATACTGTGCCATGCATCTGAGGGGCAGGTAGTTCAGCCAGAGAACTGCGTGGCCTCTGGAGCTAAGTCCTACTGAGGTAGTTAACCCAAGAACCCTCTAGACTTGGAACGGCAGTTCACACCTATAAATTGCTGGTGGCTCAGGAGTCTAAGGCAGGAGGATTCCGAGTTTGAGGCCAGCATGGACAACTCCTTGAGACTTGGTTTCTAAATAAAATCAAAAGGGGGCTGGCTGCCACTGTAGATCCATGGTAGAACACTCTTGTGTGGACCTGAGGAGACCGAGCTTCCTTCCCCAAGCTGCCCTGCTTAGCTAACCTTTCCTCCAGGAACAAAGGGTGTGGTCCCAAGTAGAGGAGACTAAAGCAGTGTGGCTTTCAAATCAGGAAGGAACATTCATGAGGCTCCACCCCAGGTATAGCAACTTCCGGGCTTCAAAGGTAGGACAGTGCTGAAAGACACTCAGAGGAAAAAAAGCATTCTGATGTCCCCAGCTCCACTGGCCAGACCATCCAGTTATCTTTTGTGCTATTCAAATTCCTGGCTCCTCTGCAGGGGCCTCTGGAGCCTCACTTCTGATGTACAACAGAGCCCCAGCCCTTAGCTCCGTTCATCCAACTGATTTGACCAGTCACTTCCACATGTGCAGGGCTGAGATTCCTGGGAGATAAACCCTTTGTCCATCCTGTACCACTTTATCTGCATCAGGGCAGTGAACCCTCTCTCCAGGTGCCTGGCCCACCTCCTCCAGGCCCTGGAAATGTCTCTCTTTGACGTGCCTCATCTGTAACCCTCTCTCTGTGACATGGGTTAGAGTACCACAGTCATGACTACATGGGCTACTTCACGGGAATCCCTGAACTTGTCATCTGGCCTTGGCGATTTAGAGCATCAGATTGACACCCCATCCCCCCCCCCCCACACACACACACAATACTTGCAGCCTTCTAGGCATGGCCATCACATACCCATTGGTTGACTGCTTCCAACTAATCCAGGAAGCATTGGATTAACAGTTTGTGACTTGGAGGAACCTGAGTTTATAGGAATGCAGAGTTTGCTTGGGTATGGCGCCTCAGAAATCCTTGCAAGGCAGAGGAGGTATCCCATGCCTGTAATTCAGGCATGTGAAGGCAGAGAGAGGAGAAGTGATAGTCTGGGGCTAGCCTGAGCCATATAACCAAGTTCTAGGCTAGGCTGGGTCACACAGTAAAACATTTTCTCTAACAGATGACCTGCAGACAGACAAAGCAAGCAGCAATGGTAGAACCTTGGTCCTTCCTAGCCTTTGCCTTGCTTCTGAAGCAGCTCCCAATGTATTCCATGAATCTCCAACTGGACTCCGTGTGTGCTGGTGAGGAGAGCAGATACTGTTGCACACCCAGTATCAGAAGCCCTAAGGCTGTCTCAAGGCTTCTTACAAGGTTATAGCATATTTCTGTAATTCACACCAGGTTGGAGCATCTTTACCTTGTTTCTTTTAATTCCCGTGTCATGTGCTGTTCCTACCATGTAATTTACCTTTAATTATAAGTTGTTTTGCTTCATTTACTAAGTTGTTCCATGGATGAATGTCTTGCCTTCCCAACAAGATTAAACTAAAATGTCTCTAAGATGGGGGCTCACTGTGCAGCTCCAGGAGAGGTTGTGAAAACCACAGATACTGACTTCCCCTGAACAGCTCCCATGCTCTTCCCGGCAGAGCAGTCTGGGCTCTGTGTATCTGTCTCCCCCGTCTAACTGCATCTTCCACACAAGGACACACACAGAGTCACTGGGAATTTGAAAACTCAGCATCAAGAGTTATAGTAAGAGAAGCCTTTAAGTTAAAAGATTTGAATCTTAAAATTTTTGAAAGAAACCACTGAGTGCCCGAGATATTTGGAAACAGATGTCAGTGTATTAGGCTGGGTAAGCTATATAACCACACTCAGTACTGGAGAACTGTCTGCCTATTTTGATGAATATACCCGCCTGTTCTTTGGAGTTGTTTATCTTGCTTGAGTATGTTTTCAAACACTACCCGCCACTGAGTTGTTCAGGTGTGTATCGGTTTTTGCATCAACTTTGTGTAGATCTTCTTTACTTGCCCCAGTAACTGAGCCACCATTTCTAGATAGGCATTCTTGTACATGGACCTTATTTATTTATTTTGTTGATGTGTGTAGAATGTGCACATGCATCACAGCAGACAGGTGCAGTCCCAAAGTTAATTTGGAGAAGCAGATTCTTTTCTTCCGTCATGGGGTTAGAACTCACATTGTTAGACATGGCTTCAAACATCTTTACCTGCTGAGCCATCTCGCCAGTCCATAACCACCACCCCTCCTTTTTTCTTTTACATAAGTGCTTTACATTTTAATCCATATATTATTTGACACTTATTGAATGTGAGGTTCTTTGTGGTGGAATATTAGTTTAAGATGTGTTTCGTTTGTTAATGCTGTAGGGTATTTGTTTAAGGATGCGAAGATGTGCTGCATTCTTTTACGCTGCATTTGTCGAACTCTGTGAAGCCATGTTACTTTGCCTGCCTCAAACACCTGATGGTCTAATAAAGCACCGAATGGCCAATAGCAAGGCAGGGACAAAAATAGGTGAGAGTAGCAGGCAGAGAGAATAAATAGGAGGAGGAAGCTGGGAAGAGAGGATCAAGGAGCAGGAAAAGGAGGAGAAGAGGACATCAGAGGCCAGTCACCCAGCTACACAGCTAGCCACAGAGTAAGTAAAGGAAGGTATATATAGAATAGAGGTGGCAGCCACACCTGTGCCTGGCTCTATATAAGTACTGGGTGTTCAAATGCAGGTCCTAACACTTGGGCGGCAAGCACTTCCTCCACCATACCATCTCCCTGGCCCACACTTTTCCATCCTTCCTCAGCAAATCCACCACATCTTGTCATACCCCAGTTGTTCGCTAACACCTTTGCTCCTCTATCATCTTGAGGCTGTTTATAAGAATAATACATTTTTAAATAATAGCTTTAATATTTTTGACAGCTTTTTTACATGAGCATTGCATCTACACCACCCTTACCCTTCCTTCCACTCTAACTCCTCCTGTACGACCCCCTGTTTCGTGACCTTTTCTTTAATTACTATTGTTACATTTTCTTCTATGTAGGTGCATGGGTATATATACTTGTATATATAGTCTACTGAGATCATTTAACTTTGCTTATATACACAAATATCCAAAGTAACCATTTGGGATTGGACAACCTATGTTGGGGTTCATCCCTGGAAGAGACTGATTCTCCCTCTCGGCAGGCAGTTATCTGTATCTGCTCATCTAAGTGTGGGGACTTGTAGGATATCCCCTGTCTACATTGTCACGTTGGCTACTGTTGTCATTATTCCGGTCTTGTGTGGGCAACCATATTGTGAGAGTTTGTGTGTGGGCATCGCTGTCATACATAAGAGATGTTATGTCACAGCAAACTTCTTGCCCGGCCTTCTGGCTCTTACAATCTTCCTGCCCCATTTGTGCAAAGGCCCCTTAGTCTTAGGTGTAGGACTCGTGTGACAGGTGTATCAGATGGGGCTGGGCACTACACGGTCATGCATTCTCTTCATTTGGGGAAGTTACGAATCTCTATCATTGTCTCCATCTATGGCAAAAAGACGTGTTTTTGATCATGGATGAGTGCTACACTTATCTGTGCATAGAAAGATAACTATTTAAAATATATCCAGAAATTGTTCTGGCTTAGGAAAATGACTGTGGCAGCTTCTCCTCTTGTGTCTATGACTTCTCTAGTCCCAGGTAGTGGGTAGGTTTACAGTGCCAGGCATGCATTCCCTCTTGTTAACGAGGGCTCGGGTCCAATTAGGCAACTGTTGGTTAAGCAGAGATAAAAGTGACTATTGCCCTGATATGGCTATCTGGCTGGGTCTGTCAATGCTGTAGTGTCATAGGCACCCCGACTGGGTAGGACTACCAATTTCTCCCCTCTCAGCAGCTTGCATAGCACTTTCTAGTACCCATCCTCAGGGAAGAGGCTTCCAGATCAGTTCCAGCTTGTCTCCTTAAAGTCCTGAGTCCAAAATGTGTGGTGACTTCAGCAATGGCATCCTACCTTCACGCTCTTGGGGGCAACTAAGGACAGAAGCAATAGCCTCTCTTATTTGGGGGGTGATGTCTCTCGGTCTCCCCTGACTAAAAACTCAAAGGGAAGTTTCCCACAGCTAGCACTGGACTTTGTGTAAGGTGATCTATGGCACCTGATAGAGCATTATCGCCTCAAGTGATCATCATCCTCATTATCATCATCATCACCACCATCATCATAATCACCACCATCATCATCATCACCACCACCATCATCATCATCACCACCATCATCATCATCACCACCACCACCATCATCATCATCATCACCACCATCATCATCATCATCATCATCATCATTTATGCCCTGGCACTCCTTAAGTATGCATGGCAGCCTGTTTATGCCAGGTCTCAAGTTGTTCCTATCCTGGGCAGTCCTAGATGCTTGTGTTATTGCCATACCCAAGGTTCCACAGTCTTCCTTTATGCTGTCTATCCAGTGTTTTGGGGGCCTTCTTCTTTGCCTTATCTAACGCACTCCTCCAAGCAGTGCTGTCTTCAGGTATCTGCCATCATTTGTTCTCAGAACATGGCTAAAGTACCTCCAGCACCGCTGCCATATCCTGTAGTTCCCAAGTGGCATAACCTAGTTTAAATTGTTTATATGTGTATGTACACATCCTTATTATGGATGTATCTTAAATAAACATAAGATAATGTTTCCCTACGGTTTTTTCAGGCATTCTTAATGTTCTTTATTCTTCCTCCCTCTCTTTCTACTTGGATTGGCCTCTCTCCCCATTTCATTTTTCAGTGGTTAATATTTAACATTTCGAACCATTGAACCCAATTGTCTTTCTAAAATGATATTTTATTTTCAATTAACTATGTAAGTGGACATCTGTGTGTGTATATGTGCAACTGTGAGTGTAGGTGCCTGCAGAGTATAAGAAAGGGCATTGGCTACTCTGGATCTAGAGTTAGTCCCAGGTAGCCGTGAGCTGCCAGATGTGGGTGCCAGAAACAGAACTCTTGGGTCTCCTGCAAGAGCAGTATGAGCTTTTAATTAGTGAGTGGCATCTCCATCCTGAGTTCAAATATTTTTGAAGTTAACAGTGAATCTATAGAAGAGTTCTTTTTCAACTGTTCTGTTAAACTTTGTAAAGATTCACGATGTTCCTTTTAGAGTAGTTCAGTTTGGTCTGGAAGCAAACAAATGGTTTAATATTTTATCTGCTGTTTTGCTTTGTTTCTGTTGGTTTAATTCTTGGAATCAAATTCAGTATGTAATTCAAGTAGGTAAGCAGCATTAAAAACATGATGAAAGACGTTGCAGCTCTAGAGAATTTTCATAGAAACTGGAGGAAAATTAGAGTTGTTTGGGAAAAAAACTAGATGTTGGAGTGGTAGAACACTGCATTGTGGGTTTATTTTGCTTGGGTAAATCTTAGGAAGCAGACTCCATAAATGGCACTTTAATGTGAGTGATTCTTTAATTAAAATTTTGGAAGTGTTTTAAATATTAAAATTAGAGCTAACTGGATGGCTCTGAGGCCCATCAATTCTCTTGCTCGTAGTTTATAATATTTCTTGAGATACCCTGTTACCTTAACTACCATTTTCTTGTAAGAATATCTGTAACAGAGTTACAAGACTCCTAAGACACTGAGTTGGGTCAGTAGGAAAAACACTGGAGACACACACACACACTTGTGCACATGTGCACAGATGCACACACACTGTAAATATAAATAAATAATTACAATTTAAAAATTAAAACAAAAACACAAAACCAGATCTACTCTATGATGCTTTTAAAATTGCTTCCTGAACTATTGTAGGATTTTCATTTAATCTAAGATGGGATTTGAGGGTTTAGCAAATCTTTATTGTTCCCAGGTCATTTGTTCTAGACCTGGCTATCATTCTTCTCACTCCA
Organism: Arvicola amphibius; assembly: GCF_903992535.2. Lineage (NCBI taxonomy): Eukaryota > Metazoa > Chordata > Mammalia > Rodentia > Cricetidae > Arvicola > Arvicola amphibius. The sequence continues at coordinate 39,127,671 of NC_052049.1, read as the reverse complement.
AAACCTTCAGTTTTTGCCTCTGGGTAAACAGAATGATAAACAAATGCCACCTGGCCACTTGCAAGGGAAAGGAATAGCCTTTGTGTTACCGTGATTTGTAGTACCTTTAATGCCTGGTTGGTACATTATTGGTGCATGGTTATCATTTGTTATTTTATTTATTCAACAGGTGTTATTGAGCAGCTGCTCTGTCTAGAAATTGCTTATTTACCTCTGTTTTAAAGTTGTGACCACTTCTTTTAAAATAATTTACTATTTAATATGGTGCTTCTGTTGTGTTATCTTCCATTCCCCTTGGGTTTTGGCAGACTAGCATGACGATGGTGAGATTATACTGTAGAATCAGAAGGCTGGTGGTCAACCTCAGTTCCAGCTTTCTAATCATATGAACTTATGCAGGTTTAATGGGCTACCTTGTGTCACATGTAGTCTTTTATGGGGACAATAATGCTATCTTAATTTCTGCGAACTAATGGGGAAATACACAAATAATGTATTGTATTGTGCTCAACAAGCAGAAAAGCATGCAGTAGATGATACTTGCTATTGTTAATAAGCCCAGTGCTCGTCTAGTTGAGTGTTAGAATCTTTTAAAAATAACATACATTGCAAATACCTATTAAGTGTGCTCAGAGTAAACTTGGAGAACGAGAGACGTACCACCAGCTGCCCTGTGCATCAAAAACAAAAGCCCTGAAATTGGGTCTTGCAATGGTGGTTAGAGCATATGCTCAAAATGCCTTCTAGAATGTGTTTGTTGCTCTGTCTGAACTGTGATGAATGTCACTAATGCCTTCTCTCTTTCTCTTTTAGGTAAGTACATCCTCATTTTTGAAGGTTTAGCTGATGGGTAAGTCTTGTGGCTGGAGCGTTTATGTGTTGATTGACGTACTTGGAGAATGGGACCAGACATAAGACTTGCAGCTAGACAAGAGACCCTTACTAGATTGGCAGCAGTTTCACATGCTTTCTGTCTCTGTTTCCAACCATATAGAAAAAAAATACAACCACTTTTAAAAGATGGATAAACTATGTCTTTCACTCAGTTGGTAGAAGACAGGGCTTTTTTTTTTTCTCTTTGCTGCTTTAAATCAACAAAGGGTCATAAAGAATCTCTCAAGTAACCATGCTTCTGTTTGCTTACACAAAGGCTATTTTTCTGTTTAAGGAATAAACACACCATGGTTATATTCTTTTAATGAATCATAATTTTGTAACAAATAGAAAAGGGGCAGGTAACCCTATTAGGCTCCTTGCGCAAGCTATGGAGGAGGAAATTCCTGCTTTAAGTGGATGTTGACCTAGTTAATAGGTCTGTAGCTGGCTGAAATCTATCACCATAGAAGACTAAACAAGATGAAATGACCTTAAATCACCAGGGATTTAGTATAGATCTGTCAGACGTAAGAGATAATTAAGCTATGAAACCATTTGCAAAGCGAAGTTATGAAATCTCTGTCACTGGTGAACTTTAAAACTCCAAAAGATGTTAAGAAATTAAGATTTATCCTGTCTGCAGGCAAACTATTGAACTGGATGCTTGGCTTCAAAGATGAAGTCTCGATTTGCTTTTTTCAGTTTAAAAATCTCATCGATTACTCTGTGCACAGTCCGTACTCCATGTGATAGTCTGAGTCTTCTTGAATAAGATGCTGGAAAGGAGATAGATATGTAAAGATATCAGATATTTCTCTTGTAAGAGAGAAAAAATGGAATGAGAAAATGTAGGGGAAGAAGGTAGGTGTGAGCGAAACTTCTCGCACCGTGATACAGGCTTAACCTAAGGGGAAGATATAGAATGGAAACACCCTAGATCTTGTTAGGAAAATCCGTGTGAATCCTCAAGCACAAATTGGCCACCATAGGAGTTGTGTATTTTCCTACAAGTAACCAGTATCCTAGATGGGCTCCATCATCATGGATTGGTAGACTGTGTTAGCCTGGCCTAAGACGAAATGCTGCTGTAGACTTTAAAAGAAGTGGCTGGGCCTTTATGGTCAATAATTGTCTCAACATCTGGAGTCTGCAACATATTTGTAGACTTACTGAGTCTTAGCTCTTCCCCTTTCCTGTTCTGTTTCAATGCCTTTTCCTACCCTCAATTTTGACTCAGTAGCTATCTAGAGTCACACTTTCTTCTAGAATTGTATTCTTCTTTATATTTTCCCATGTTATCTGCTGCTATTTGTTATTCATTTGTTAAAAAGAAAACAAAACTGTTGAAAGTTGTGCTTGTACCCCAGTTCTCTAACTGGAGATGTGGGAGGAGGGTCTCACTTAAAAAAACTAGTGGCTGTTGTTGAGACAGCGCTGTAAACGTCATTAACTGAAAACAAGCTTCTTGTGCTGCATTTATGCTACCTTTCTGTGGCTGTGGGATTGAACCTAGGGCCTGACACATACGAAGCACACTCTACCACTGAGCTATATCCTCAGACGCTTGCCGTTTGTATTTTCAAGAAAGCGGTATGAAAAGGAACTAATGATATCTTTCTTCGCTAAATTATCAGTGTCAAAATCTTTTTGTAAGTGAAAGTTGCCTGTGATGGGAGAGCAAGAGAAGGCAAATCGAGCCTTTTATTCTGACAAGGTCAGGAAGGGGAAGAGTTACTCAAAAAAATAAGCTCATTTCATTTGTGTGCAGTTAGTATATTTACACATAAGCCCATGTTCACAAAGGAACTACGAGGCCTTTCAGCTAAACCTTGCCTGTCGTCTCACGTGTGTTTGTTCACAGAGGTTTTCTGGATATTTTTTTGTTCACTTTTTGTACAGTAGGTCATATTCTGTTCGTTACAAGGTCATTTTGTCATGGCTTTTCTTGACACTTCATTGCTACTTCATATTTCAAATCCTTTTACTTTTATCTGTTTCCGTCTTAGACTTAGTGCTTTGCTAAGGATCTCTGATTCCTGCCGACAGTATGCTAAATGGTATTTGTAGTCAAAATTGGGTGGTATAGGTGTCTTTGTTGCTCTTGAGGAACTTTTGTTTCTTTGTCCTATTGTTTTCTCCAAATTTCCCAATACAGTATAAACTTATTTAATCATAAAATTTGAAAATGGGTGCGCAATGCCTACTTCATGTCTTTGTGAGGGAGAGGAGATGGAGAAGAAAGAACGTAAACCCTTTATGTTGGTTTTCGAGCATTATTGTGTCTTGGGTGCCTAAACCTGTCTTCAATAATGGTTTATTTAGTTCATTTGCCATCTCCGCTCTCAGTCACTTCAGAGTGGTTGTGTTGCTCACTTAAAATATGATTTGATAATTTTAAATGTAAATTAAGTTACATTTATAAGGTTTTTTTTTTTTTAACCAAGTACTGAATGAAACAATATGAGCTTGGTGCTTTCTGCTCCTGTATTTAAAACATGAGCTAACAATTCCGTTTACACATGACAGAAAAGGAATATTAGCACTCGCTGGAGGTTTTTCTTCTTGTTTTCCTAGCGTAGATAGCTATAAACTAACTCAAAATATCAATAGCAGTTGGGTTTAAGCAAAAGTTCTAAATTATGGGGAAACAAAGGGGTATGAACACTGGCGTGTTATTATTCTCAAGCATGCATCAACCTATGAATAACTTTCAAATACATGCTTAGGTCTCTGGCACTGGGTGTTCAGTTATTTGTATTTCTTTTCATTTCTAATAGTGTACATAAGCAAGCTGGCAATTAAATCAATTGTTAATCATTTATCATTATATTTAACTTTATGTTTTTGTCTCAGAAAAGAATTTAAGCTATCCCAACTGGAAAGTTGTTGGGAGCATAAGCATAAATCATGATTTCTATTTTCAGTTAAATTTAGTTCTGCATTTCTTTAAGTGCATAGCAAAAGCAGGAACCTAATAGTCTCCATTTCAAGACTACTCAAACTGGTTTTACACTTGATTCTCAGGCTTTCTATCAGGCCGTCTGTGCAAAGCAAGACACAGTGCTTTAAACCAGCGCTGTGTTTAACAGTATTTTGGATGGATGAGCTACTCAAGTGCAGATTAGTCATCATGGATAAATATAAATGTTGCTATATTTAGCGCTTATTCAAGTCAAACTTTGAGGCTACCGTTGAATGGACACATTGCATGGAAATTTACACGATCAAAGTCTGCTGACTTGATGTTGGGTAAGAATTTAGTGCACCCAGCAGAATGACTTTTCAGTCTTGGTCTGGGATTTTATATCTTGTATCATGTAATTTCTCCTGTGAATTGCCTATAAGCTGGGATTTCTATTAGAAGAAGATCTAGGGGTTATATTGTAGAATTAAGTTAATAAACTCCCTAAGGAATGGGTTTGGAAGCAAGATAACAATGTATCTGGTCTGGAGTACATGCAGTAGAAGCTACTGTATCCAGTGTCAAAAGCAATGCAATGAAAGAAAACGAGGAAAGGGTTTGTTTTCTTTTATAATTTAAAAAGTAATGAACGTATCAAGATAATTGACTATATTTTAGAGAATCAGCTATACTTAAGACAGAAAAATCATACTTTAAGTTACTGGTACTATGACTTGTAGACATTCAAGTCAACCAAACTTTTCTATGGCTAGCAATGTCGTAACTGAAATACAGTGCCCTTTCTATATCCTAGAATCATATGGATAGTAACTGTGTCATCCTAAGAGAGCCTGATGCCAATCATGCAATACATATTGTAAGGTAGAAATAAACACTGAATTCTGTTATGCTGCCTTTCGCCATAGCAAGGAAAGTAAATAAAAGGAATAAGCTTTCACCAAAACTTCTCTGAGATTAATTTGATAATTTACTAAGAACAACTGGAAATACCATAAAGATTGATGATATTCAATGCGATAAAGGTGTAAAATAGCAGGACTCCTGTATTTAAGACTCCGCCCAAGGTTGATTTTAGCACTCTCTGTTGAAATCTACTTCAGATGTAACAGCTCCTCGCCTAGACATTTGTCATCAGATGATAGAAATGGTCAAAGATCATTTCCCTAAGATGGATATTAACACACTGATAACCATCAAAAATGAGGACAGAGTAATGTGTACACAGGGTCATTGTCTAGAGAGAACCCGATTGAATCCCACTTACTTCTTCAAGGAAAGAAATGACGGTTTTGGAGGGCGAAGGAATTCTTGGAGGACAAACCTATTTTAGTGCTGACATGGCTTACATGGGCAGGTCAATTTTAAGTAACCATGGCAGCATTTACTCACGCACTCAATGCTATGGAGCACCACTCACTTCCCGAGCACTCAGTCACTGAGCACTCTCTGACTGAGCGTTCATTTACTGAACACTCACTTCCTGAGCAGTTACTAATTGAACTCTTTCAATGTGCTTAATATTAAAGACTCCAAAAGGCAAAGGCCAGTCATATTTTTTGTTGCCCAAAGCTAAACAAAGAAGATCACTATAAAGATGCAAAGATAATTTCTAGGTTGTATGAAATTGTGAGCAATGTCACCAACGGACGTAGAGGACTTAAGGATGTTTGATGAGTCACACCCATGGGGGTTTTCCAATAAGACTAATTAAGATATTCTACCCATGTCTAATTGTTGTATTAAACACCATTATAATAATATCAGTAGCTTTACCTTTTGAAAATTTTGATCAGCAATAGTCAGAATTGCTACCATTCTGAGTTTCAGTACTGTGTATACTGTATGGAAAAGTGCCTTGGAGGCTGGGCGTGTAGAGTTGGGGTTGGTAGAATGCTCGCCTAGAGTGAGTGGAGTTCTGGTTTTGATCTCCAGAACTTCATAAGCCAGGCAACTCTATAATCTATAATTCTAGGGAATCTTTAGCACCCACTAGGATCTCCAAAGGTTACTGTCAGTGTGTCCTGGCTCTCTGTGCATCTCTGCATTTCTCCCCGCTGGTTCAGGTCAGTTGCTACAGCTCTTAGTTAAATCAATAAGATGATTAATACAAAACACACCAGAAGCTTCTGCTTAGAAAGGCTAGATAGATAGATGGTAAGTAGTGCATAATTTAAGAGGATCAAGAAAGGAGAGATCGCTGGAATATTGATGAGGTACAAATTACATCGGCGGTGTGAGGCTGGCAATAGTGAGTTTTAATGTGTTCTGTCCAGCATTTGCTTCAATTTCAGTTGCCTGTATTTCAGTTGTAAATTTATGTAAATACAAATATAAACAGCGGATACTGCTGCTTTTAAATAAACTTTTTCGTCAGTTCACAGGTTGGGGTGTTTGGAGTATGCTAGTCTTCTTAATTTCCCTTTCCAGCTCTAAAGATGTTTATGTTTCTCTTCTTTTACATTCTCAATAAAATACACATGTCAGTGTATATATTTAATATAAGTTTAAATGAATTCCCTTCAACTCATTTCCCTTTAGAACAGTTTGAGATTTTAAAGAGAAAAGTGACTCTTCACAGTGTGCGAGATTTCAAAATTTGTCAGCTAGCAAGATATCTGAAGGTTCATTAGTTTATCAGAGATTCAATATGCTCTTTTGATTTTTAATTATATCACAAAACTTGGCTAGACCACCCCCAATTCCACAGAGAGGAAGCATTTCATTAATGTCTGTTGACTGAATAAAAGTTTAAATGAATAAATGCTCTCTGGCCTTTGAAAATATATGTACACACACACACATACACACACACACATATATATGTATATGTATATATATACATATACATATATATGAGCCCCAAGTTAATACTAAGTAATCTTATTTCTAAGGAAACTCCTCGGGTGCAGAGACAGATTGATTTGCTTATTACAACTTGCAATTAAAAGCCTTTATAATTGATTATATTTGTCTTATTTGCTATACATACTTAGTACTCTCCACATAAAACTCATGCCTTCACAACCCCAAATCTCTCTCTTAATATTAAACATATAAGGCAATCACACCCCTATGAACTTAAAACGATAGGTTCCACTCTGATCTTTTAAAATGATGTGTCAAAAGAATGTTTCTTGATAGAAATTTCATAGTGGCTGTGAAAAGTGCCACCCCCTTTAAGGATTAATGTGCACAAGAGAAACATCCTATGGCAGCTGCCAGTGGTTAATGCGGGAACCCATAGAGGACAGAGGGGTCAAGAATAAGTGATGGTGGAGTGCTCAGCCATAAATGAGACGGCTGTGTCGCTGCCTCCAAGACTCGGGAGCATCACAGAGAAGGGGAGCCAGAGGCTGGGGAAATGTGCAGCAAAAGACATCTTCTGGTCACTGAATAGCATTTGCACTCATGATGGTGCTCTTATCTGCCTGCAGTTGACCCCTTAGCAATTCAACGTGGGCAGAGAATGTACACACAAGGCCCTTCTCTGCCTGAGGGACTATTAGCACTTAAAGGTTGTTGGAGGTGTTACTTTCTGCTGAGAGTTTGTCACTGATATTTACCCTGGTTCCAGTAAATGACATCACACCTATGCTCAGCTAAGGAGTTCTAAATGCTGTGGGTCACATACAGAAGCCAAACATTAAAGGAGAGGGGATATTCTCGGGAAGAAAGGTTTCGGCTTAAGAGGATAAGAGTTTAAAATGGTTAAAAGTCACTATATAAACATATGTATCCTAATTTGCTTTCAGCTGTTGCGATAAAGTTGGAAAGGAAAGGGTTTATTTCATCTTACATTTCCAGGACACAACCTATTACTGAGAGAAGCCAGGACAGGAGATCAAGGCAGGAACCTGGAGCAGAAACTATAGAGGAATAAGAGGAAGGAGGCTTACTCCCTTGTTAATTGATTTATGGTCAGCCAGCTTTCTTACATTGCCCATATCCACGAGAGCAGGGACAGCAGTGCCCAAAGTGGTCTGGGGTATCTTATATCTGTCTTCCATCAAGACAACCTCCCACAGACATGGTCACAGGCCAGTCTGACCACCCAATACTTCAATCGAATTTCCTTAAAACCAGTAGCAAACACAATGGGCAGGTGCTCAAACTATAACTTTGAGGAGTCAAAAAGCAAAGACTGTTTCCACATGGTCCCGGGGAAACATGCATTCAGTGACTTGATCAGAATGAAATGGAGAATCGGTATTTGGACCCAAGTCAGGGGTTCTGAAACTCTTCTGTTTCCCATTGAAATGTTGCTACAATATTTGGGCTATTTGTCCGCTGTCATTTCATATTCTTCAGTTATGTACAAATGAGAATGTGTGGATAGCCATACCTGTTGGGGTCGAGCTCAGGAAAAAGGGACTGCTCCTTCAGACACAGGAACTTGAACTTGTCTGATTGAATTAGATGTGCTATTGGCTTAAGAACTTTCATTCTGTTCCAGTGCCATGGAAGTCTTCCTACTTGAAGAGCGTTGTCTGATGTGGGCCTTGCTACAGCTCACAGAAATGTTATTTAGTCGAATTCAAATTGTGCAATACTAGAAAAGCGTTCAAGTATAGTTGAGGAACTTCACAAAACAGTTGGAGTTGTGGCTTTCTGAGCTTCATTGAATTACACTATGCATGCAGCCCAATGCCTCCAGCAGCATAAGCATCTGTTTTGACTGTGTCGCAGGAATAAAATCTCAGGGTAGATTATTGATGCTACCCGCTGAAAATACTGCGAAACAAGAACTTCTCCTTCCGGCGCTTTTAGATTCAATTAACCAAACGGTGCTTTGCAATTCCAGACTCTTACAGGTATAGCTGGTGGAAGAAGGGACATTTCAGAACACATATATTCTATGTTCTGAAGGGAAGAGGAGGTAGCGATTTGAACACCAAGTAAAGCGATACGCCACTTACGGAGACAGCATGCAAACGGAACCTAGAAAGCTACACATTTAGAGAAAGATGTAAAGGTAGTTGCCGTGTACTGATTCTTTAGGAAGGGGCTGGGTGGGTCCTGCCATGCTGGGCATTGCTCTGCTGGAGGGAAGGAAGGGGGGCTGGCCAGGGAGATATGGGATGAAAAGATGCATCAGAAATGGTACTTGTCCTTGTAGAATTTTGCAAAGAAAAAAACAGAGTGAAACCTGTAGGGACAGTGGGGGGATCTCACCTGGCCTCAGCTAGAGTAACATAGCCTATTGACATCTGTGTAGTTCCAGAATTAAAATAGAAATAAAATCAGGCACTTTATCGTGAAAATGAGAAATATATCTAGTACTACTTTGAGACATGTTTTAATTTTTAAGTATTATGCATTTGCCTCATCTGAATGATTCCTCTGTGTTTTTAGGTGTTCGGGAATTTAGGTACCATCCTAGCAGGGTATCCGGGTCAATAAGATAAGACATTTTAAAGTAATATATTTTACAAAACAGAGTTTGACGTCGTGTTTCAAAAGCTATGTTAACATTCAATTTAAAAAGACACAATTTATTGGAATTATCTCATAAAGACATTTATTTTGGAGACAGTGTGATTAACCTAGTGGTAGTTTGAAGTAGAGAAGAAACCAGCAAGGGTGTTTTCGTGACCTGTGTGTCTTTAGTAGTAGCTATGCAGAATGGTGAATGGTGCACATACCAAACGGCTTGGTCGTGTTCCTAACCCGAGAACTTTTATTGTGTTTCTCTTTAAATCTTTGTGATCCAAGTCCTGTGTAACATGATTGGGGGAGGGGAGGGATGTCACAATTATGATTTACTTTTTGACCACTAGATGGCATTATACCTCCCTTAGAACAAGCTTGACTTTCTGACTAGTTCCCATAGCAGCCAGGGTGGTGATGAGGCGATCTTTCTTACCATGGGGTCTGATATATTTAAACTATTAGGGTAATAATTAGCGAGATCTCACATTTTTTCAAGAATATGAAATTTATGTTTGTATTTGGGAAGCCTTTCTCCTGGCAGTAATTCAGTTTCCCTCTTCAAACCTCTCAGAAGCAAGGGAGCATCCCATACCTGCAAAGAGAGCTGAGTCCAAGCCAGCCGTGTTGTAAGGAGATGAAAATGCTAGTAAAATTGCAGAATTCGCACAGTCTGTGTATGAAAAATGAAACGTGAAAAATAAACTTCATTCTGCCTGGAAGTCGTGGACAAACACACGCTTGGGCCACTTGGTTTCTCAGTTAGTGGCGGGTCCCTGTAAGAACAGGGATATATAACAATTATTTATTTCATCTTCAAACTTTCATGCCTGCTAAGTGAGTAGATTTCCTCATAGGAAGAGCTGTTTGTTGTAGAGTCTTAGAATCTCAATGCCCTTATTTTGTGGATGGAAAAATATGGATGAAACTATCCCACATCTTTAAGACCTTAACACACACACACACACACACACACACGGGCACACACACACACAGGCACACACACAAACACACACACCCGAACACACACATGAACACACACAAACCCAAACACATGAACACACACGAACACACACACACACACACACACACACACACACACACACACATGGACATACACATACAAACACATACACACACAAACCAATATACTTGTGACATATTTTTATAATATGATTAAAGCTACTTGTCAATAAATGTGTAGGATCAGTTGTGATATTTGGAGATCCAAAGCATCACAAGTTTAGAATATCAAACTTGCTTCCTTTTCTCATCTAGAGTTTGGAAAGAGAATGGCTCTTTTTTACAGTGTAGAGTTGTAAGGTGTTTTGAACATCATATACAACTCTCTCCTTTATAGGTATTGTGGTATGTCAACAAGAAATTTTTGTGATGCCCCTTGGACTTTTTGTCTAACTTTCTCTAAGTATTCCCTTCAAGGTCTTGAAGGCAAATATTCGGAACTAATCAAAATTAAGAGACCATGCAAAAAGAATTATAGATGAAAATATTTCTCAGGATGGTGAATAATTTTATGCTGGTATTTTAATAATATTTGAACACATTCAATCAGAGTAGAGGCAAGTTGAGAAATTTGAGAAGAGTAATATCAGGTTATTATGAGCTTCACAGACTAGATTTTTCTTCCTTGGTTCATTGACTCCACAGAATCTTTGTGTTGTGGGTGGTGTAAATTTTTTTTCTTTCATTCCTTCTTTTAAGTCCCTGGGGAGTAATTAGATAAATGTTTCTTAGTCTTCCATAATAATTATCTCTGAGCCCTAATGTTTTCTGGTTTGGGCCCATCTTCATTCTCCAGTTCGAGGAAGGAGTTCAGAATGATTTCCAGTTGTAAAATGAAATACAAATCTAATTTGCCATTTATTCTCTGTGTGGTCTTGGCAGACTGCATTGGCCCAGCAGGGCATGTAGTTGTAATGAGAAATGAGATTCCCTCAACTGCGGTTCTAGCCTTGTCTTTCAGACTAGAGCATTTCCAGAATTTAGGGAGAGTCCACAGATGTCAAACGTCTCCTAGATCATGCTTGAGAGATACTGAGAACTCAACTCCTCGGGCCATTTTAAGATGGCAAGTTAAGAAATAATATACTTAAGTATAAATTCGTTTAGAACTGGAGGTTTGAATCATTTAGAAAGTGAATTTTTTTCCTGCTTGTGGGTATGTGTATGAATATTCATGTGTAAAAATTCATGTATGCACTTGCCATGGCACACATATGAAAGTCAAAGAACAGTGTCAAGCGTTGGTTCTCACCTTTTACCTTGTTTGAGAGGCTTTTAAACATGGAAGCTAATAGGGATTCTTTTGTCTCAGCCTCTCTTCTCCCCTTAAGAACACTGGGATTATAAACCTTTTCATGCTAGGTGTCTGGTTTTTGGGTGGGATCTGGAGATTCAAAATTAGGCCCTCACTGTCACTCACCAAGCATCATTAGCATAGTCCCTCATTTAGAAAGCCCTAAGGAGAAGAGATTCTAACCTCTGCTCAAGGCATGATAAAAATTTTTCTTATAGTATTAATGATGTCTTGATTTATTTCTTATAGGAAATTAATAAGGTAATTAAATAATTAATTGATATCTCTCAATCATTTGCGATCATGTTGGGATGTAATAGCTATTTTTTATGAACCATTGTGTCCCTATCACCTAGTCTCTTCCAGACAAGCAGAAATAAATGTGATACTTAAACAAAAGCTCTCTTTTCCAAGCTGAAGAGAAGGTCCCCCATTAGGGCCAACTTCAGAACCCAGTACCCACCTCAGGTAGCTCACATTTCTCTATAGCTCCAAATCAAAGGATCTGACATCCCTGCTGGACTTTGTGGGCACCCACCCACCCACACGTGTGTGTGCATGTGTGTGTGTGTGTGTGTGTGTGTGTGTGTGCACATGCCCACACTCATGCATGCACACAAGTGAAAAATAAATCTTAAGGGTTCTTTCATCTTAATGAACAGATGTTAGTATTCTTTCAATGACCTACCTGTCTAGGTTATAATTTGAATCTTAGATAATTTCTTCCTGTGATCCTTGAGTTCAGGGAAGTCAGGCTGAGCACTTAGCTCCATCCAGAAGGGGATCTAACTTTCACGTGCACATTGCCCCCTTCACTGGTAACTGAAGTAGGTGGGTTGAGCCGGCGGTGTATGTAGGGGGCCGGCCCCCTGCTCTTATTTACTTCCGCCATAGCTTCTGTGCTTCATAGCCAGAACCCATTCCTTGTGCCTGTCTTTCACAATGAAAATATGTGCTGAAAATGCGTGGGTGTACGCTGGGTATATGAGCTCAAAAATCTCATTAGAACAATAAACAGAGAGCAATCTTCATCATTACACTCATTAAACCATAGGAAATGTTGATAGTAATACTTGAGAGAGGTTTTTCTATTTTCTTCATGGGATTTCTCTCAAAATTAGAATTCTATAATCACTGTATCAAGTCCAAACAAAAATATTAATCGCTAGCCTAGAAGTGTGTCCTCATTCCTAAAAAATAGAATAAAAGTAATAGCTGACTCTAATACTGCCTTCCTGAGCTTGATTTAATAACGTCAGTAGGTACTGGTCTAAATATTGATTTCAATTTATATGTGTAGGTAGAGAACTTCAAATAACTGCATTAGAATAAAATGGATTGTTTGTACTGCCATATTATAATTAATATCTCTTATTTCTCTAGTTCTGGTAATTCTTTTGGCTGCCAAAGAAGCTATAATCTTCAGGCGAGCCTGATTTTAGTGGGTGAACTACATTATGGTATTAGCCAGGAAAGCAGTTAAAAGAATGATCTGAGGAAGATGCCCTGTAGGTACACAGTGGACACTCAGGAAAACCTTAGTGGGGTCTCCATTGCACAGAGCATGCTAGGCTTTGTGCTTGTTTGTACATATGCATCTGATTTAAAGCATTTGTTCATTTCTATTATCATAGAATGACACAGAAAACTATTATCCTTTACTTACAGAGGTAGTAAGATTTCATACAGCTCAAGTGTTTCCATTGTATCAGCTAATACATACAAAAGGAGAATTAAGTAACGCCTTCCCTTGTATATTGCTTCATTTATTATTGATACTCTCAAGTTCGAGACTGGGTAGGATTTCTATGAATTTACACAGCGAGATTCCAGGCAGAGGAAGAACTGTCACAAAGGCACAACCACAGGAGGCATGCCACAATTTTCGGAAAATGTTAGTGGCTAGTGAGCTCACACTTGGGCTGAAGAGAGTTAGCAGCCAGATGGCAGATGGCAATGGAATGTGTAGTGATGAGGCGAGCAGGCTGCATCCTGCTGCCCGGCTAGCTTTACCCGAAATAATTACACAGAAACTGTATTCATTTAAACACTGCCTGGCCCATTATATCTAGCCTCTTCTTGGCTAACTCTCACATCTTGCTTTAACTCATCTCTAGTAATCTGTATATCACCACAGGGTTGTGGCTTATTGGGAAGATTCTAACCTATGTCCATCTCGGGCTGGAGCTTCATGGCATCTGCCCGTCTTTGCTTTCTTCCTTCCTCCCACAATTCTGTTCTGTCTTTCCTGCCTACCCATATTCTGACCTATCAGGCCAAGCAGTTTTCTATATTAATTAACCAATGAAAGCAACAGATAGATTGAAGACCCTCCTACATCATGAATGCCATAGAAAGACCATTCAGAAAGGTTTCATGGGTGTACTGAAAATGTGGTTGGTCAAAGACCATTAATGCTAGAGGATTACATGGGAGTTTGGTTAATGTCCACCCACATCTGGTGATGGTAGAGGTGCAAGAACTCAGAGCTGGATGCTGGAGGCATTTACAAAGACCCTAGTATAGAATATAGCATGCCGATAAAAGGAGAGAGGCATCTGGGTCACCTCAAGGTTCAGGTTTGAGTAAAAGGAAAGGAGGAGCAAAGAAAAGAAATAGAAAAAAAATCACAAGAAAATACCATGATTAGGAAGATGGTGATCAGAGAATCAGAGAAGCTGTTTGTGATTTTGATGAGTGTGAGTGTGAGCGAGGCGTGCAAGCGGCTAAGTCTTTTATTGAAGTCGGAAAAGATCCATGCAGTTGTGCTACTGAAAGGTGTTGAGGTCATGGGTGGCTCTTTAGAGGGCATACGAGGGTATGACTTTGAAATCTTTACAAAGAGTGTACAAGTCGATGTGAAGGCAGTGGAGTGGGACTGAGCTCAAGTAGACAGCAATGGGGAGAGGGTAGAGCGGAGCGATGTTCTGATGACTCCGGCAGAGTTTTATGAAAAGGGGGGGAGACTATGCATGGTTACCCAGTTTTTAGCATCCATCTGATTAGCATCCTGGGGTACCCATTGTTTTTAAGTCATGTTTGAGTTAAATGAGAGAAGAGGCGGGTTTTCAGTGACTCCCACACCCAACATCATTCCAGAACTTATATTTTATTAAAAACCCAGAAATTGGCTCGGTTGAATTAAACTCACATATATTCTATCTGATATTAGAATTTCCTCTTCCTGCACCCCCTGCCCTTGCTAAAGACAGAAGCACTTCAGGGGAAGGAATGGCTATTTGTCCCTGGGTTGTATCCTGGTGTCCCATCAAGCCCGCCGTTTCTTAGAAATAACTGTTTTAGTGATGGGCAGGGGGCACAATTCCAGAAAATGAGGTGGGAGGGGAGTTTTGTTGGGGTGAGGACTTAAAGGGGCTCAGGAATATTACGTTCTACCAACAAAGTATCTCACAGGTAAGAAGCCATCTCACAGGTGCATGGGAGGCACCAGAGGGGTCCTGGCACAACGATGCTGTAGAGCAGAAAGACCCTACCCAGTTCCTTCATGTAACAGTTATGTCACTTGAGTCAATCCTGTGCACACCCACCACTTGGCCAGAATTTGACCTGTTTTTCATTCATTTTTTTAAAATCAATAGAGCCACAGTCCTAGAGTTAGAAATCCTAAACATGCAAAGTAGCCAAAGATATTAAGTTGTCATTTTAATATAATTCTTGTCTTTGTAAAATTCCCTAAGCCTGTAGTCAAGGAAGAGGCAGGAGGAAGGTTTAATCGGTAAGGCAAAGCCTTCAGAACTATAATGCAACTCTCAGGTAGGGGTGCTGGAAAAGCTCAGGCTAATCCTGACAGCGTCTGTGTTCTGCTGGAAAAATCCAAATTTGAATTGGACCCACATTTATATCGGAAGGCAAAATTCACCTTCATTGCCCCAAATTCAAGGAATGTCTCCATTTTTATTGCTTATTTCGGCATTTTCTTTACTGTCGCCTGACCCATACAGATACATTATTCATTTCTCTATCACCCAGGGTCCTGCCTTGTAGGTGTTTACAGCATGCACAGAAGCCTGTGCATGCCCTTAGGAGCAGAGTGCTGGCGTCCATCATGTGGAGAAAGGACTGGACTACTGATGAGATTCTTGGAGCACACCCTGGCATCAGGCTTGCCCAAAGCATCTGTCATGCCCCTAACACAATCGGGCTAATTATGGGCCATCACTTTCATTCTTTACAGAATCCAAGAGTCGGAGGGCCGTGGGGGCAAATTCTTAAGCAATTGCACAATCGACCATCACGAGGACCTTTGACAATTGAGTTGTTCGCTCTTGTTAAAATCTGCAGTCCAGCCGTCTTCCAATCCCTGTTGTACATTGCTCTGAATGAAGAAAACAAAACAAAAGCAACAAGCAGCAATGCCATTTAACTACATTGACAGAGTGCTCTGCTTTCTCTTTAGAACTGGTTTTAAATCTGGTAGGTAAAAAATCGTTTACTTCTTCTTGGAAAAGTCCAAAAGAGATGGGTTTCTGTGCAATGAACTGCACTTACCACGGAGAATCCCACACATTACTTCTTCCGAAATGACATTTCTGAAGATTTCTTGTGTTGCTGTACTCTGAAGGGAAAGTCCTGTTAAATTATCTTCAGAGTCTTGAGAGAGGGAGGGATTAGTCTGTGTAGCATTTGCAAGCACTTAGGTTATTTCTGAGCACAGTGGCATGGCTGTAGCAAACACCACATGCTGTTTTACAAATAGTAAAGACATTTTACATACTGAGAGGCTGCCTTATCGAGGGCTAAAACGCTGCAGATTTGGCACCTGGTGGAGGCCTGATTTCTGGTTCATTCATGGTTTCTTTATACAGAGGCAATTTCTGGGGTTCTCCTCTAAGGGACCCAGTCCATTCATGCGCTTTCTGTTTTCAACTCTAATGACCCCACAAGCCCTTCCTCAACGTCATCACACCAGGATAAGAACTTTAAAGAGCATAATTTGAGCCCCGGTGGTCATTTCATTGTTTCTACTATGATTCGCCATATCTGCTTGGTTCTATACCTTGGCCACATGGAAAGCTAAGTAATAATAAAGCATAGCTAAAGTTGCATGATTCATCATGCAATATAATCATAACCTTTTTTCCTTAGATTGCTTCCTGGGTAGACTGTTTCTAGGTGGGGCTAGGAAAGATGAAATGTTCGGTGTCCCGAGGCAGATGAAGTCTCTTCATGGGAAAAGAACATAATTACTCCATCAACTTGAAGTTGCTTAGAATGTCAACATCAACAACAGTCCTTGGAGCACTGTAACCTCACACTGTCGTGACTACACAACCGTAAAGCAAAGATAAATGTTCTTTAGGGTTGGTGACAAGGTCATGGCTGCTTTTAAATTCTTTTCTGGAATACCTGAAGAAGACTCAAGTCTGTGGTGTGTGGCTCTTACTGTTCTCCTTGGAGGACTCTGGGAAGACAGAGAGGTGGTATTCCTCTAGTGATACTTCAATTTTATGATTTCTGTGTACTATTTGGGTCCAGTTTGTTGGGAGCATGTCACTCTATATAGAGTGACAGAGGCGATAACAATGAAAAGTGTGGTTACCTAATATTGCTGCTTAGGTGTCTGACTTTACAGCCTGGTTCACTTCGGAGATTAGCATTATTGTTTGTAAAAGGGTGATCATCTGTTTTAGATCCAGTAGAACATTCTAAGAAGGTCTGTCTTTGGAAAGAATGCTGCTAACCACCAACAGTGATAATGACAGAGGTAGTTCATTAAAAGCATATCCAGCTCTTCTAATCTAAAATGCAGATTTTTTATTAAATGAGATGGCCAGTTTCACCTATTTTATTTACACACACACACACACACACACACACACACACACATATATATATATATATATATATACCCACATCTATCTTCTTAGCCTTAAATATTTTCATAGAATTAGAAACTGACCTCTAAACCAAAGGTTTTCTATTATTTTATTTTTCAAATTATTATATTTTTTCTTTTGAAAAGTAAAAAAAAACTGGGTCAGGACTATAAATCATGTGTACTTAGCATGTGTGCTTAGCATGGCAAAGCATGCTCTGATCTCTAGTACCACATGTAGACACCTGAAACTTCTTTTTTTCAAATACAATCTTGTACTAAACCTCAATACATGAAAACTAGGCAAAACAGAAGCATTCTTACTGGGTTAAGATGGAGGAGTCTGAGTGTAAATATTTGTGATGATTTCATCATCCACTTTCCATCTTTCCCCCTATCAGATAGTGTTTTCCTTAAAGGTTTAGCAAGGAAATTTACACTTCTGAACCCCCAGTCTGCGGCACCCACCCTGTGAGTTTATCTGGGATGGGGAGGACGTCAGCCTCGCCTGCACTCATTCTGGAGTCCCTCTCCCTGTTCTTTCCCCTCTGCACATTCTGTCAGTCACGATGATGTCCCAAGAACACTTGCAGCTGCCCTTCCTCTCTATTCATACTATCTCACTCAATGGTCCGCTATATTTTTATGCAGACTGTTTTCATGGGCCTCTCCATGTATTTCTACTTCCACATCATTGGTTAACAGTTTCTAAGCTTTTGAATCTGTTATGCCAATAGCAAAGAAAAAAAAACAGGTTTAACTTTGCTTAAGTAGGGTTGAATTTATGTTGTATGCATATAGTAATATGCAAATTAAGAAAGAAGAATAAGGGCTCAAAGACAGATAGCTCAGCAGTTAAGAGTGCTTGCTGCCCTTACCAAGGTCTTGAATCCAGTTCCCCTCACCAATATCAGGGAAGCTCACAACTAGCTGTTCTTTAGTTCTAGGGGATTAATAGTTTTTTGGGGCTCCATTGGCACTCATACCCATCTGCATGTATTCATACGGATATGTAAATAAAAAATAAAAATTTTTTAAGTGTAAAACTAGAAATGAGTGTATGTACATAAATAGATAAATGGAGTACACTCTTTTATATTTTCTTTGAATCCTCTAGGATTGCTTTGATACTCCACAGTGTGTGTAGGCTGTACTTTTGTTGTTGTTGTTGTTGTTGTTGTTATTGTTTTACTTGGTGTATGTGGTGTAACTTGAACTCAGGGCCTCACATATGCTAGGCATACTCTCCACTACTGAGTTAGACCCTTAGTTCCCTTCTTAGGGTTTTTATTGCTGTCAAGAGACACCATGACCATAGCAATTCTTATAAAGGAAAACATTTAATTGGAGTTGGCTTACAGTTTAGAGATTTAGTCCATTATCATCATGGTGCGAAGCATAGCATACAGAGACTTGAGGCTAGAGAAGGAGCTGAGAGCTCTCCATCGAGATCAGCAGGCAGCAGGAAAAGAGAGTGTACTGAGCCTGGCTTTAGCGTATGAAACCTCAAAATTTACCTCTGATGGCACACTTCCTCCAACCAGGACATACCTCCTAATAGTGCCACTCCCTAGGAACCTATGAGGACCATTTTCATTCCTACCACCAAAGCCCCTCCTATTTTGAAGATTGTTAAATGATTTATACTCATCAAAATGGTATATCATTTTATTTGTCAAAATAACTGTATTCCTTCAGAGTATCTTGGCCAACCAGCAAGGTATTTATATTGTAGGCTGCCAAGATCAATATTACAACCAGGTTATGTTGCTTGAAATAGATGTTTACGGTATTCCTACTACCATATCCCAGTAGGCAAAGGTGATGGCCCTTTAAAAGGGGAAGGAGAGGTAGCTGTACATGCAGGGCTCTCCAGTGCATCTGTTCATCGGTCGATGGGGTCTTGGTGAGTGAGAAAGCTTTGGAGGTTTTTCTCACCCTAAAGATTTCTTCTCAACGCTCCAATTGTTCCTACGGTGATTCAGAATGAAGGAACGGCTTTGAAGGTTGAACACACATTGGTTCCTTTGGTTTGAATTCTCAAATTGAATTTTCCATCCCCTCCAGATTGTGAGTGGGGAGGAGAATGGAGACACTTACTGCATGTATTTTGAATTGGGCTGCAGCTGAGGCACAGAGCAGTGCTGGAGGATATGCTATCCCCTTAACCTTTGTCAGGCCCGTCATGCTCACTATCTTCAAATTTCTGCTGTATATTTTGATCCTGTCTCCACAGCCATTGCTTATGAATGCGTTGCCAATAATGACACTGAAAATGTGGCTCGCATATAAATAGAGCCTGCTCTACAGGGATGTCGTCATTTAGAAGGTCCTAGGAGCTTCTGTGGGAGGGTGGGGATACAGGAAAACTGTTTATACAAATTAATAGTTAGAAATATCAGTACAATAGACTAACCACCCAACGTGAAAATGATTATTCAATATTTCTTTTATGTGATAAGAAAAATGTCTTAAAATTGATATTCCTATCTGACAACTACCGATGAAAATAAACAAATTTGGTATCTTCTGTGTTTTTCCATGTAACTTTGTTTCAGTGGTTTAGAGAGATAAACAGTCAAATGGAACAACAAGCATTGGTTCCCAATAAATACCCGTCTCAGGAAATTCTAAATTTGTTTGTTTTACATCTCAAAATGTATACTCATTTATGAAAAGCATCCCTGGTGTTCATTCATGTATGTAGCTTTGTCTCCATACAGAGGCTTGAGCAGAGTCAGCTGCCCACAATTTACAAACCCTGTTTTGAAAGAAGAAAGTGGATAAATAGCAGAAGTAAAGTTTGTCTCTGTAGAATTCAGAGCCCCACTTTCCTCTGATAACATGGATTCTTTTATTTACACATGACCTGTTATAGAAGTGACAGCCTCTGGTGTTCAAGTACTGTTTGGTTCTCATGGAGTCTGATTTTAAGCCACTGTTTAATGTAAATTTCATGAGAGTACACATGGGAAACTGGAACTAAAACCAAACCAATGGTTTGGAAAAGAAAGGCACCTTCAAACTCATTGCAAAGACTGAACGCTAAGCACTCCTCTACCCTGATGTTGTCACTCGGCCAGTTATTTCTCCTGTCTTTTGCATTATGGAGAAGAGTTCCAAAGACAGGTTCTACTACCAACCTCGTAACAAATTGTCATCAAATTTTAGGCACATTAAAAATATTTATAAAAATTATGTTCAGGATTTATGCATAAGATATATATGAAGCATAAATGATTTTATGTTTAGAATTGGGTGTTACCTCAAATACATATTATTGTAACTATTTTAATATTCAGAAGTCTAAAATTCAACACACTTTGCTCAGAACCACTTGTATAAGTGATATGCAACCATGAATGGAGTTCCTAAATGTTATTTGATAATTTTCCCTCTGAGGAAAATTTATTTTATTTGTTGATTTTAAATGCCATTTTGTTTGCTAGGAATCTAAAATTTTCAATGTGGTTGTGAAAACTTCCCAACAGCAAATAAAGAATGCTAAACCTTAGGGAAAATCTGTGTAGGAACCACAGAAAGAAAAGAAATAAAAAGGTAATAACATTGCTGTTAAAGGATGCTTTGGAGATTGGCCCCTTATAGAATTTTACTTTGCTATGTAAAGGTGTGTTACATTCGTTTATGCTGCAGAATGTCACTTTAACGATGTAAAGGTGTGTTACATTTGTTTATGCTGCAGAATGTCACTTTAACTATGTAAAGGTGTGTTACATTTGTTTATGCTGCATTTGTTTAATTATGTAAAGATGTGTTGCTGTTTTATTTTGCCTGCTTAAGGCACCTGATTGATCTAATCGAAAGCTGAAAAGCAAAATAAATAGGCAGTGGAGGAATAGGCCAGGCTGGTGGGCAAAGAGAATAAGTAGTAGGAGAAATCTAGCCTCGAGAAAGAGAGTGGAGAGAGAATGAGGGAGAAAGATAGGGAGACACAGGGCCAGCCAGGCAGACACAGAGAGAACACAGAAACTAAAAGGAAGGGGTAAAAAGCCCCAAAGCAAAAGGTAGATGGAGAGAAACAAACAGGTTAAATTAAGTTATAAGAGCTAGTGGGACGGGCCTAAGATAAGGCTGAGCATTCATAATTAATAATAAATCTCTGTGTCTTGATTTGGGAGCTGGTTGGTAGCCCAAGAGAAAGCCTGCTACACCCCCTTACACTCAGTTCCATAGGTCAACTCGTTTCTCCTATGCTCCATCTTTAGCCATGATATTGGCTGGCCAGTAGGGGATACTGTAGGCATTCTCATAGCCGAGTGATGGCCTAAATTCGAAGAAATGCCAAAGACCATCTTTTTAAATAGCTAAGCTCCCTTGAATTCAGGCATGCTACTTGGAACTCGGTCTTAGCGGTAACTTGCTTTGACCACTTTTAAAGCAACTTTTATGTCATGCGTGTGACTACGTCATTGCTAGTCACCTGTGCTTCATTAAATGAAATCCACAGAGCAAAGCTGAAGGGCCCCTCGAATCCAGTTTAGCATCACTGTGCGTGAGAGTGGGTGTGACAGTCTCAATCCTTGAGGTCAAATTCCTGATAGCCTCAAAAACAAAACAAAACAAAACAAACAAAAAAACCCCAAAACTTCACATCGCATACTGAGCTTTGCTTGTCATAGAAAAGCAAAAGACAGTCATGTTGAGTGAACCTAAAGATGCTACCGGGTAGCACTCTGATTTCAGAAAAGAAACGGACTTCAGAGAGACTGGAGAGAAAAGGAAGAAAGAAACAATTTTCAGGGTCACGCGTCCTTGAAAGAGAAGGCAAATCAATGGGATTTAAATAGTTTCCATGAAGACAAAACTTAGAAGGCAAACACTTTTCATTCGAAGTTGGTAGATACAAACTCTGCTTGCAAACCCGGGGCAGAAAGTTTTTTTTGGGAATCAAGTTTCAGCACCCCCAGAAGTGTGCCCTGTAGGGATAAAATGCAGGCATTATGATGTCAATGGTTCTTTTTAAGGTAAACCTGCAGGGCGATGGTGGCGCACGCCTTTAATCCCAGCACTTGAGAAGCAGAGGAAGGTGGATCTCTGTGAGTGTGAGGCCAGCCTGATCTACACAGCAAGCTCCACCCACGACAGGCTCCATAGCTACTGGGAAACAGTGTCTCAAAAATCCCCAAACAAACAAACAAACAAACAAAACAAAACAAAAAACCACTAAAAAAACACAAACCAAAAACTCACATTTTTGTTGAGAGACATGGCTGTGTGTATTCACTCCATTGCTGGTATATGGAGCAAACGGAGCCCAAAGGTACAGAGCAGGGATTAGACCATTTCATGTGCGCTCTGGTAGTGAGAAAACCCTTTGGAGAGACAAGTATGGAAGTTAAAATAAAGTCCTCGTTCAATGTGATTGAAAACCCTAGGCATGTGAGTGTATTACTTGGGGTTAGTGGACATGGGTCAGAAAAAAAGACAGAGCTAAAGTACTAGGTATTAAAACGTGTATTTGACTAGTCTGCCCAGGGGACTCCCAACCTGTGAAGACTCACAACTTCTCTCAGGAGCGTTCTCGAAGCTACATTTTGAGGTCTTGACAGTGAGAGGAGTGGGCACAAGATGCTGCTCGCACTTGCCCTTTTGGTTTTGTCCTGTTCAGTTAGATTTCAGAAGAAATCTAAATGTAATTCACCACTTTGTTAACACTCTGGCCCCAAGCGTTCGGCCATGCAAACCTTTTCTGTGCTTCTCATTCTGATTCTTATATGAGGCAGAATTTAGTTCTCTTCTGCTCACCTTGC
Organism: Arvicola amphibius; assembly: GCF_903992535.2. Classification (NCBI taxonomy): domain Eukaryota; kingdom Metazoa; phylum Chordata; class Mammalia; order Rodentia; family Cricetidae; genus Arvicola; species Arvicola amphibius. The sequence goes on along the minus strand of NC_052049.1, from coordinate 39,104,521 downwards.
TCTTGTAGTTCTTGGAAAGAAAGAGGTAGACATATGAGCTATTTATTCATTCCCAGGGACCTGGTAGATCTGTTCATCTACCAAGTGATTCAGTCTCAGCCATTTATCCCATTAGATAGATGATAGATAGAATAGATAGATAGATAGATAGATAGATAGATAGATAGATAGATAGATAGATAGATAGATAGATAGATAGATGGATGGATGGATGGATGGATGGATGGATGGATAGATGGATAGATGGATAGATGATGGATTAGATAGATAGATAGATAGATAGATAGATAGATAGATAGATAGATAGATAGATAGATGATAGAACCTTTTATTTTGTGATTGAAAACATTCCTTTTCTGGGATGTTGATTGAACTTGAAGGTGAATATCTCTGAAAAATCTAAATTGCATTGTTTTCCTTAAAATACCCATGCATATGTACATATATGTGTGTTTGCATATAGATTCAACCGTGCAATGTTACAATGGGTTTGGCAATGATAATTTATACTCATCTACCACTGCAGTCAATTGAGCACCCTCAGACCAAGCTGCTTATTCTAAAATCCAGCCATCCATTTTAGATTTTTAAAAAGACAGAATAGAGTAAAATTTCAAAGCTTAGGGTAATAAAATAAGTATAGGATTAATAATATTTTTATAAGAGACTTTAGTTAATAATATACTCAGGGGTTTAAAATTATTTTTTAATCTGTATAGTTAAGAGAATCACACCATTTTTTTCTATGGTATTTATAAGTGTTTAATTCAAAAAATGACATTTGAAAATTTTGATTGTGACTATGCCTGACATAGTATAGTGCATAGTGAACTATATTTAGCAATTATTTTTCAATATAGTAATTTTAATTAAGAATGTTTATTAAAATTTCACCCTAATCGTATCTTAGCAAATAATTTCAATCCTGTAAACATGCTTATTGTGTTGCTTAGGAGTTCTGAACCCAATGCAAAATTCATGTAATAAATAAATTCAAATATTTTCATAACATGATTTCTTTTGTACCAATTTGCAAAGAGTATTTAAAATGCTAATTAAAATCAGATTGTTAAAAATTGTAACTCCAAATATGAAAAACCCTTCTTTGTATTGCAAAACTAAATTACAACTCTTGCCTGGAGAAAATTTGTATGTGTTTGTGCTTATTTTATCATTTGCTATTCTGATCTTATTAACAACACGCAGGTGAGGCAGGCGAAAGATTCTTCAGTTGAACAATATTCTTCATGAACTTAAATATCCATATAAGTAGTACATTTTGTGGGGTTAAAACACACAGATGGTGTGTACTGACAATATAAATAAAAAATGGAGACTATAAGCTTGCAAAGGAAAGATACACAACTACCATTTAGGAAGTGAGTGAAGAAACCTATGTTATGTTTGAAGTCAGTCTGAATCTTCCAGTGGTGTAGATTTGCTGGAACTCAGGGTCAGCAAACACTGAAAACCTTCTGGGTAGGACAAATGCACACTCTTTAGCTGTGATTTTAAGTTGCTACCAACTTGTGGGAACACAGGACTGGCATAGAGTTATTTGACTCCCCAAATTTGCAATTGGGTTGAAAATTATGACAAATTTTCTATAGATGGAAATTTCTGTCCCAGCCAGTCCCACAACTATTCAGTCCCAAAAAAATCACACAGAAGCTTATATTAATTATAAACTGGACTGTTAGCTCAGGCTTCTTATTAACTAGCTCTTACATCTGAAATTAACCCATAATTCTTGTCTATGTTTAACCAGGTGGCTTGGTACCTTTTCTTGGTGAGGCATTTTCATCTTGCTCCTCTGTATCTGGCTGGTGACTGACTCTCTCTGCCTTTCCTCTTCCCAGAATTCCCTTAGACTGATTGCCTCATCTATACTTCCTGCCTGGCTACTGGCCAATCAGTGTTTTATTAAACCAGTATGAGTGACAAATGCTTACAGTGTACAAGAACATTGCCCCATAGCAATTTTCTTTCTGAGAAACTTTTCAATTTTTGCCCTTATAGTAGGAAAGACTGTGATAAAACAGTCATTGGTGACAGAAAAGTGTTCTTTATAAGAATATTTCTGAAGTAAGTACTGTACTTTTAATGCAGTTGTTCATAATTTGTTCTTTTTAAAAAGGAAAGCCTTGTAACTGTAATCTTAAGTATATGTGGTAGTGAGAGAAAAAAATGTTCGAGAATTGACAAAGGTGTTCTTTATTGAATTCTTAGTGTGACTTGTATTTTGTGTTGTGTGTTTGCTCTTGGACCCTGGAACATCTGCCAGGCAGATTTCACTCCTACAAGTTACAGCGGAGTCGAGGACTTTAAGAACCACCGCCAACTCTCTCGTGGCTAGCGACTATATCATAACTAGATGCGCAGCACCTCCTAACCTGCTAGAGCCTGCATATGACTAGGTGTAAGTCAAGGGTTCCCTCTACCACTCACTGCACAGTCACTTCACATGCAGACCTGAGAGATGCTTTCTAACAAGAGAAAAGGCACTAGAAAGAGGGGGTTCAAAGACAGGGTGGAAGGGCCTCAGCATTTTGTGACTCCTCTGTACAAAATCTGGCTCCTTCTGAAAGAACAAATGGACCACTTTTCTACCAATGGGAATATACTCTGTGTGTGTGTGTGTGTGTGTGTGTGTGTCTGTATCTGTGTGTCTGTGTGTATGTATGTTGTCAATGCATATGTGACATATGCATTATTCCTATGTGAATATATTATATGCATGATATTTTATGTACATGTGGTATGTATGTGTGCATGTGTTTTGTGTATCTGTGAGGTGAGCATGTGTAAAATGCATATTTGTATACCTCTGTGGTAATATAATCGTGAGTATGTTTTGTGAAGTGAATGTACATGTTATATATGTACCTAGGGTGTGTGTTTATGAATTAGGTATATATATATATGTATGTATGAGTGCATGAGTGTGTGTACACTGAGTTTCCAGTTTGAGTTATGTGCACTGTGTTGTACTAGAGAATGTAGAAAGAAGAGATGAGTAGATATGTAGCAGTAGACATAACTTAGAGTTCTTTTCACTAGACTGGTTATAACCGCATATACCGTACTCTTGAACTTTAGTGTCTTGGGTAAAGTCCCACCAGCTCTGAAGCTAGCAATACACATTAGAATGTAGCTAAGCTTGTTTACACATTAACTTGCTCATTTCTGCAAAGGTCTAAGGGTCGACTATGTATTATGCAGTCCGGAATTACTAGGAACCTTCGAAATGCTTAGCGAGCATAAAACATTGTATATTTTATTAGAAATGATGTTGTCCCAGCATTGTGTTTTACAGTGAAGTTCCAGAACAGTAAAATAGCATGCAGATTATCCTGATAGAAAACCTTTATGTGCCTCCACATAGCTGCAGGAAATTTTGCAATTCATTTTCATTGCTACTGTGTGGCCTATTGTATCAAAAAGAAAAAGGGTTGTGGGGCACCTAATGTGTGGATTTTGCTTATTAAATGATCCAGTGTTAATTCATGAATAAACAACATCATTTTCAATAGACATTGGGTACAAATGTGGGTCTCTAAATGAAGCCTTTTAGAAGACATGAAGATGTTTCAGATAATTGTTTCAGATAATTATTAGTTAGATATAAAGGAATGGGTGGGAAATATAGGATACTTTATTTCCTAGAATGGTTGAACATAGAGTTAGCACATATTCCAATAACTCCACTTACAGGAATACATCGACAGAAGTGACAGCATACCCTCCCCAAGCATTGTATGCCAATATTTATAACAGCAATTTTTGTAATAACCAAAAGTAGCAATAATTTATCACATGAAAAATATACATAGATATGATGTATTCACGCAATGAACATTAATAGCATTGATGAGAAGTTCTGTACTAATGCCTGCTGTTGTCACATAGATGAACTTTGGAAGTTATACATAAGTAAAAGGAGCCAGAATAACATTTTCATGATTCACTTTATATGAAGTATAAAGAATAGGTACATCTATAGTCAGAAGCAAGGGGTTATATGTGGCTGAGTGAGGGATGGATACTGAAAGCCAAAAGGATAAAAGACTTCTCTACATGGTAAAATGTTCTAAACAATGGGGATGTATTCACAACTCTGAATATCACAAGGTCGTTGAGGGTAGACCTTTAAAATGGCTGGATCGGGTAACGTTTGAATGCTCTACGTAAAGGCACCCAAACAAGATACAGAACAATCTTCCTAAATAACGAGCCCTCCCTTTTATTGAATCAATAGCTCTCAGAAGAGCTGGTCATGACCTCCCTGACAGAATCAACATATGCAGAGAGGAGAGATGGCTTTTTACCACAAAGTATTGCAGACCACAAAATCAGCCTGTAAGGCGATGCTTAGTCAAGGGCAAAAGAACAGATTCAGAGGATCTCTTCCCCTCCCACCTTTTCTTTCTCCATGACTATGTCTACTCCTTTTATTTTTAAATCCTTTATATAGAGAGACACAGCAATGACTTAATTGAGTTATGGCTACTATGTATTCGGGGTATCTGGTTTCTGTATTTCTGTGATTTTGAAGTATTTCCTGAGATGAGAACAGGGGTTTGAAGTTGGAGCAGGATCCCCTGTGCTTAATTGTGTCAGGGGAAACTTTTCCATCAGAATTCCCTCCTTGTATCCTGTTCCTGCGCCTTGGCATTATGTCTCCCACCTACCCAGCCATGTGACCTGCCTCTGCTCCCAATCTCTGCCATCTCCATCTTACCGAACAGACACACACATTCATTCACTGCAGTTCCAGTGCCTTCCCAGGGACGGGCTGGGATGGGATGCCTTCCCCTGTGACATCCTCATATACAGTTGCTGACTGGGAAAACATCTTCCTGTGTTGTTTAACCGAAGACTTGCCAGTCCAGTATGCAGCTATAGGAACCTGCTCTTGAGATGTATTTTTCTAGTTTTGACTTTGAAATGTTGGGGGATGCCTTTCAGTTTTAGAAAATAATATTGCTGTAAAATGTCTTAGTGAAATGAATGTTTCTGGAATGTTCTCCTTCAATTCTAATTGCTATCATTAAATTCAGTTCATCTGTTTTGAATAAGTAAGTAGTAAAGGTATATTTCTATGTAATCCTATCTAATTCACTTAACTGGCAGGAGAGATTCACTGGCTTGCCAGGTAGGATAACACATCCGTCATTTGTCAGTCTTGTGTTAAGTGCATTTGTACTTCTCATAATTTCCAAAGTATAACTTAAAAAAGAAAGCAATAAGGTCTGAACACTTCCTGAGCTTCAATTCATTAAAGTATTGAGATATGGGCATAATGAGGAGAAAGATTATAATTACTCTTTGGAGGGAAAGTGTACAAAATAACACACTCTTTAAATTTCTAATATGGGAAAACTTGAAAGACTGCTTTCTAATGCATACTTTTTAATTAGCCTAGCGTTGGGTGATGTTTGTATTTTAGACAATTATTAGTGGTTGTATGAGAGTTTTATATATTTCTCCGGATAAAGTTACTTTAATGTATCCTCCATGTTTCTCATAATGTATCCAGAACACCTAACCCAAGCATGTCCCTCAAGCAAAGGCCCTGAAATATTCTGTGTGTCTGTGGCGTATCAGAGTAGAGGGATGTCCATAAGAAAAAGAGAACCAAACCATTTTCTGAGGCTCACTTCATGGTGGCCTCATGTAAAACGTGAGTTTAGAGTGAATGAATGGCAAGAGGCAGGGCCTAAAATATACACCCTCTGTGTTTTTATATGCTTCACAGATTAACTTTCCAGAACAGCAGATTCAAAGAAAGAGATCATGTAGCAAGAGGCTTATTTAGAAACTGTTCATGGGATCACCGTCTATGGAGGGAAACAAGAAGCAATAAATAAAACTGAATAGCATGGTCTCCAAGTGCTGTCTCCAAACCCTTAGTATACCTGACAGGACATTCTGAAGCAGGGTACCTCTCGGAATGTCCTGAGCATGTATGCATGAGAGGGCTGCACCTGGATGCCCTACTGTTAATTTGGCACTAGGTGCTTAAGCAAGGTTGCCTTGTTTAGCTGAAGTAACTTGCTAAGAGAGTTGAGAGCACTTCCTGAACACAGAAATGAGCTTTGCTCTTGAGGGGAAGTCAGTGTAACATCTAGCGCAACTGGAGAGGCCTTCTGAACCCAGCAGATGCTGAGACATGCTGTCTGGATGGATGATTATTCTTCCTTCCCCCACCCGCCCAGCTCTCTCTCCTTCTTGCCCCTCAATCACTTCCCGAGTGTGTATTGAAACACTAACCAGTAAATTATCATGAAAAATAAAGAAAATAATTATTCTAATCTCAACATAAAGTTATTAGTACTCTCAACAAAAATAATTGTGTTCTACTGAAAGCTGAGCAATACCTGTCTGGTCACCTTAGTATTCCCAAGAAAGTTTTTGTCTCTCTGTCACTAGAATCCCCACAACCACTCTCAAAGGTCAGAAGAAGGCCATGATAAAATTAGCCTCCTTTCTTTAGGTGAGAATTGAGAAAAAACGATTTTTGACTGAATATTAAAATATGATATTAAGGGCAATTACCAATATTAAAACCTGATAACAAATGCACTATTACTCTGATTTTTGTTCCCATTTATCCATTGTTTTCATTAAGTAAATCAATTATTGATCAGCATATGAATGGTGCTTTATAAAAAATTCAGCATACTCATTTGGAATGGGCTTGTGGTTGACTATTTTATTTTGTTTTTGCTTACTTTTTCCTTATTAGCAAGTTCATAGCCTTTGAGATGCTCATAAAGCTTCACTGTAGAGAAGGTTTGAATGGATAGATGCAATGAACACTGCAAACTGGTAGCAGGATGAATTCATTATTAAATGCTGGCTTATCAAAGCATTGCCATGAAGCAAACTGTGGGACTCTTTGTGTGTTTAAAATGTTAGACGTACATGCATTCATCATGCAAATATACTTGTTTATCTAAAGCAGTTTTAGAAGGTCCATCAAACAGTTACTAAGAACAGATCTGGACCTAAGGATGCTGAGTCTGTTGAGATTTTCGCATGTATCTGCAGGTCACACCTTACAGACTGCCTCCACAGACTCTGTCTTTGCAGGTATCCCAAAGCATCTTCGGCCACTGACTTCTGATTTCTTTCTCCTTGTTCTGTGAGATATTAGACTCACTTATTCCAGATAGAACCTGGACCAACCCACACAGCAGAGGAATTAGACGAGACTAAATGGTTTGTAAGTGTAAGAAGAAAACTGCCTTTCTTCACTTAGTAGCCAGCATTTCCTATTGTCTTGTGTACCGATCCCATCAACCGCATCTAGTGGGCAAGCTTCAGTAAAAGCCTCTTCCTGCTGCTTCAGGTTGCCTTACTAGGGCTTCGGGAAATGTTACCCTGCTTCACAAATAGTCTATCCATCCTTGTCTTCTGGTTTCTTATCCCAATTCTGCAATCTCCTCTCTGGCTGCCCATTTGCCCTCTCCAATAGTTTCCAAACCAGCTTCCCGAGGTAATTTGTCTAGCTTTGAGAATCTAATTTCCCACTGCCCATCATTCCGTTTTCTTCTGCTGGCTCCCGCTACTTCCCCAACCAATTTCAGTTGCTTATCTTTATCTTCACTCACCACCGCTTACGTGGGCTTTATCACCCCAGATTCCTCCTGCTACTCCCCCTTCTGCATGCAGTCACATTTCCTAAGAATAACAAGGCTTTGGAGCTACACACTGCTACTGCTTTGAAGAGCTTTAATCTGCTCCTTAGATCTTCTCACACAAGAAAGTAATTGGTCTGACGTTCCAAAACCACCAAGGTGACTGTCAGGAAAGTCCAGAGATTTATACACCACTTTCTAGAATGGCTTTTAGTTTATCACACCCCAACCAGCATTCACTTATACATAATTTAAAGGAGATCCTTAAATGGCTGTCCTGTGGCCAAGCTGGTTTTTTTTTTTCTGTAATAACAAGAATCGAACAAATCATAGAAACAGTATTTAAATATCAGTGGGCATTTCTTAACCGAAGACTCCAACTTCACACTTGTTATAGAAGTCTAAGTTCTTATTCCTTAAATGGCTGTTTCAGGAGAAAATGCCAGTGCATAAGACACACTTTTAGGAAAGTGTTCTTCTAGCTGAACTGTTTTCCTGGTAAGTCTTTCCCTTGTTGGCATAAGACAAAGCTGGAAGCATAAAAACCATTGTAACAATCTCTGCCTCTCTGATACAAATGAACGCTGGCATGACTTCCTTAATGAAACCTTTTATGTTCAGAAAAATATGCCTAAGTTGCTTTAATAACTCCTCTTGTGGCAGAGGTTTCTGAGGTCCATGCTGGTGGCTTGATCCATTTCTGACAATCAGAATTTACATGCCAGTGTGGGCTCCAGTGTTGGTTATGGTTACCATGTTAAAGCACTGATATTAAAGACTCCTTCTGAAACCTTAAAATAAATCAGTAGTTAAGCATCCTCTTTATATTTTAATAAGAGTAAAAGCTCATATTCATAGCATTTTGGCTACTAACCCACACGACTTGAGGTCTATTTATAATTATGACGTAATGGAAGCGCAATGGTCATGTTTAATAGCGTGACTTGGATGAAACTTTGTTCTCTAGCTTAGGATTTTGTCGAGTGAGTGAGATGTCACCAAGTAGTATTTTTAGAATGTTCACATTGCTCACACATGAGCACTTTGGGAATTGCTCAGTGAGTAGGATCTCTTCACCACTTTGTTCCTTGAAATCTTTGAAATCAAATCTCTCTTGGAATTTTTTTCTTTCCATCTTATGACATGTGGGTGGGATGGGGTTATCACAAGCACAATTGAGCTTCATTTCTCTTTTCCTTCTCAGTGAAAATGTACTATTTTATTTTGAAAGTGAAATACTTTAGTGTGTGTCTTTTCCTCTTTGAGAGGTTATTGAATCCTCTGAGGGGCTAATATGATCTAGCACCATAGATAGGGTATGTGTATGTGTGTGTGTGTATATACACATATATATATATATGTACACAAGTTCACACAAGGAATTATATTTGCTGCTATAGTGACACATAGCCCTGGATTCATAAGCACATTTTCATTTTTACTTCATTTTGTATTGATGCCTTCTATAAAATTATATAAAAATAAAATCATAAGAAAAGTTTACATGTTTCGTTTGCTAATTTTTTTTAAGAAAATGTATTTATAAATTAATTTTGGTTCAAATGTTTACATACATAACTTTGGACCACTTAGTGGAAGAAAAATTGTATAATCTTGTGGTATAATCATTCTTCTGTATACTTTTCCTAATATATTTTTAGGCAGAAGTATCAATATATTTTTCAGCAGAATGCCAATGTTTAGCTTCCTTCAGTCTTTTTTCTGGCTGTCTTTTACATGTGTAAATCATATGATTGAAGACACAGCTTAAGAAACTTGTTAATATCTTAAAATATGTTGTAACATTCACATATTGCGGGTATATTTCAGTGGCTATAGGTATATCTGAAACCACTAATTTCATTATGTAAGAAAAGTTTGTGAAGCTCCAGTGTCAAAAACAAAATGTGTATATAGATTATATATAAAATGGAAATAATATCACAAATCATACAGCCTGTCTACATTGTTATAAAAATAATCATCTGTCTTTACTAAGGATAGAAGCTTGACTAATATGCTACTTCTTTTTTATATTTTATTTCTCTTCTGATTTAAGCATGGTTTTTCAGAGTGTGTGCATTTATAAAGAGTTATATAGCTGAACAAGTATCTTAAATTTTGTGAAATATGTTTCCTGCAGTTTTTTTTTTCACTTTGAGTGAGAAACGTAAAAAGCCAATTGAAGCACTTTGCTATCTTATATGTATTTCTAAGTATTTAGCCAAATGAATGTTCAAAGCACATCCCTATATATCAAGAACATGAAATCTAATCATTTATATTAAGATTTCTAAAAGCATTTCTGGGTAACCATGTAGACATAACCAACAAACATGAGACAAATCTTTTTCAAGTGAAATACAAGAAAATAGTTATACAAATTATGTTTTATGTAATTATTATTTGGCAGTGGTACTTACTCTGTCTTTGTTCCTGGGTGATTTTAAGACTCAATCCCTCAAAATTTCAAATCTCACATTTTTTTTTACTATGGATCATATCTATTTTGCCACTTAGTTATGATACAATAAGTATTTATTCTGTCTCCCAGGGTGAGTTGAGTGGTTGACAAAAGAGTAGGTTTTTTGTGGCATCTGAAGCTTTATACAATTCAGACAGCCCATGCCAAAACAAATAATACATTGCTGAGAGCAGAATACTTATTTATAATATAAAGATATCATAGCAGTCTTAGGATATAGCATTCTCGTAGAATGTGGCTTAGTAGAATGAGATCCTGATTCTGACCTTCTTTCTCTAGTAAAACACACATATGCATGCATAAACTAAAGTTGACATATTCTACCTGATCAAAATACCTGTGAAATTAATTTTAACATTTTATTTGATCTTTGAGAATTGTGTGTACAATGGATTTTGATCATATTCACCTCCTTCCCACAGCTCTTCCCATATCTGCCCTCCTCCATCAACCCAATATGGTACCCCCCATTTTTTGATATATCAAGACCAAATTGTGCTGCTCAAATATTCCTGAATGTGTGGTCTCCTGCTGAAGTATGTTCAAAAGCAGTTACACTCTTAGGTAACACTGCCTTGATGTCTTTGAGCAGCTAGCAATCACCCATAGCTCCTTGGCTAGGGATAGAATCGAATTCCCTCTCCCTTCTGGTAGGGTCTGGTCTGGCATGGTCTTCCACAGGTCTTATGTGTTGCAACCATTGTGAGTTCATTTGTGCAGTTGTCCTATTGCATCCAGAAGCTACAGCTTTCTTGTAGTTGTACATGCCCTCAACTCATACACGCTTCCTGCCCTTTCTTCTGCAATGCTCTCTAAGCCTGGGGGAGAAGGAGGCACAGCATATATGTTCCATTTAGGAGTGAGCATTCCCCAGTCTCTAATTCTCTGCACATTGGCCAGTGTTACTCACCATCTACTGCAAGTAGAAATTTATTTTCTAAGGATTGAGAGTTGCATTACTCTGTGGTATAATGATAGGTCATTAAAAATTGGCTTAATAGATATCCATTAAATAAAGTAATAGTAGTATGTTCTCCCCTAGGGCATGTTATCTTTCAAACCATCGGCTCTTTGCCTAATGATGGTTCCAGGTATGGGTTTCATCTTGTGGAGAGGATGTTAATCCAGTCAGAAAGTAGGAATAGTTGACTCTTATGACAGTTTTGTTATTTGTTGCACCAGTTGGCATGTCTTTCCAGGCCTTGCAGCTCACGGGATTACAACTGGGTAAGACTCTTGATTACTTTTCTTCCCCACTAGTGTGCATCATTCTGGAAGGACCCATGAAAGCTAGCCTGTAGGGATAAAGTCTTCAGGTCAGCAACAGATTGTTTTCTGCATGTTCTATGACTTAAGTGTGTGATGTTTTCAGTAACAAGGTCTTACTGTCATGTTCTGGAGGGTAATGTTTGTGGGCACGTGGAACCTCACTAGCAAGCAACTCCAAAAGATGCAACCAGTTCTTGGCACTGGGCTTTTTATTTGTTAGGCTTTGGTGTCTAGAAGGGGCATTGTTCTGTTCTGGGGTAGCTACATTTTAACTCTTTTTATGTCCGTGTATGTATACATTTTAGGAAGCTTCTGCAATAGTAGATTTCTATATGACTTTTTAAAATAAGGTCATTTAATGTTATTAATCTCTCCATATTTTCCTCCACTTCCCTGCCATTCCCTCCTCACCCTAATTTAACCCTTCTTGTTCCATTTTCCCCCTTTGATCTTTTAAATTAATTTCAAAAGCTCATTGGTTTCTTTGAAATGCATGGATGTTTGATGGTTTTTGTTCTATAATTTTGATATTTATCCTCCAGTTGCATCTTATTTGAACATGGTTATCCTTTATCTGTGCTGAGAAGAACAAGACAATGCAGTCTTCCCCTTAGTATTAGTGATTATATTCTAAAATTCTACTACTGGTAGTTTAGACAAGTTAAATTAAGTTACTGAATCTGTTATTGGTGATTTCATGTCCATTATTAAAATTGTGACCAAAAGTGAAAAAAAAATAATCTCTCAAATATCTTTCATATTTGAGTTGCATGATTTGGAAGAATTTTCAAAGACGTGTTCACATTCTGAGCTTTTGGCTTTACATCTTGTTTCTACTCTGCACTACACAGACTTTGTGGTGCCTGAAGCCCTGAGTACATTGATAGTGCATCCCAATCTCTTCCACTGGACCTTGGGTTACCTGCTCTGCAATCATAAGGAGTGTTTACCAATGCTACTCTTCTACCAGGACTGTTAACAAACGTTTAGGATCTGTGGAAAGAATAAAAACCAGCAAATGGGTTCCACTAAGAGAAAGCAAGCTTCTCTTTCTTTATCTTGCCTTCTAATTAACCAGTCCCAAAAGACCTACTGTGGCCACCCTCATGCCCCCAAGGGAAGCATGATGGAAACAAAGCATGTGTATAGACTTTGCTCCTAAACTTCTGTAGCTAAAATACCATAGACCTACAGGATTTCAAAACCACCTGAACGTGTCAGCCTAGCTCAGAACCATTCCCAGTGGCTAGAAAAGAGTTCACCTAGGAGATTAGCCTTGTAACCTCCCTTTCCCTGTTTTGAAGATAAATAAACCTCTGTGCTAGACACAGAAATTTATAGATCACAGAGACTTTTATTGCCTAATCAAACACAGAAACCAGTCCTCTGATTAGGAAAGATTTAGTTCAACTTTTTCCTAAAATTTAGCATCATTTCTCAGAGGGGATTTCCCAGATTTGGGTGTGTTCCCCCTTTTGATGGCTAACATTTTAGTTTGACACTTACTTTGGTAGCTTCATTGAATAATAATGATCTTTTGGAGTGGAGGTGGTTGGGCTTCAGTATGCATTAAGTGTTCATTTATTCATTTGTTTGCTTGTGTTTTGTCTTGCAAAGAAAGTAAATACTTCTTGCATGTAAAAAATATGAGGGGGAAAGGGAAATAATGGAATAAGAAAGGTTAAATGGAATGTGGGATTGGAAGACCAGGTAGAGAAGTATGTGGCCTGATAGCCAACACTAAAGACTTGAAAACCTCTACTGTAGACACTTCCTAAAATATACACACATGCATATACAGATGGAGTTATTCTATAACAGGAGTACAATGCCTCACCCAGCTACCATAGACTATCAAATAAATAGGCTCCATGCTATGTATGGATGCCTCTTTCTGAGTAGTTGGCAGTGGGATGCCATAGGTCACAAGAGTATAAAGTATTGCTGTTGCTCTTGCTTACTCACCATAACTTTATGGTCATGTTCTGTTGCTGAGACACCATGCTTAAATCATGGAACTTAGAGAAATCAAACTGGTACTGACCTGGAAGTTTCATTCGTGCTGGCTAGCTTTCAGATTTCTGAAACAATGCTATTTCCATTATACCATGGGTTTAGGGAATCAGCAGTCTTTCCATCTGTGAACCCTGTGAGCTGCAATAGCAACTGTGCCTACTGGAGCAATAGTGGCATGAACATTATGGAATAACCAACCATTTATAGATTGAATTGAAGATGAAAGTTACTCCTGGAACTGTCAACTGCCTCTAAAACCTGTGGTTGCCTAAATAATTGAAAGAATTAATGCTATTGTTTTGCTAAGTGGATATGGAAACAAATTGCCCCTTAAGTTCTTATCCTTATACTCAAAGATTAGGGCATCTTTCAGCCCTCACCAGAGAAGCCTCTGGGATTTTTGTTTTTGGTTTTTGTTTTCAGTTGATCATAATTTATACAGTGACCTATGACTGGTCAATGTATAGAGAATAAGAGACTATGTATGAGGCACTCAGCTCAAAATGGAACATCTACATCCCACTCCTCCCTGCAAGATTTAGAGTTCAGCATAAAAACGCATGCGAAAGACTGGGAGAGCTGGAGACAGTGGACTTCTGCAGTAAAAGAGCATTTGCCACACCTGACATTGCTGTTGCATGTACATGTGGGCTCACAGCAGTGACTGTATGGGACCCTTCCATGCTGCGTCCTCCTCTAGCTGAGTAACTACTGGAAGTTAATGGCCACTGGCTGACTGCAAGTGGGCTTTCTTTAGGTATGTGGTCCTGAAGAGGCTATGTGGGCTCTAGCTGAAGCTCCTTTACGTTCCAGTACAGGCGATGTTAAGGGAAATCAGTGAGTTTATAAGCAAATCACATGAAGTTGAGAGGGAAATACGGTTAGGGGAGAGGGGAAGTGTTGCAGAGGATAGATTTGACCAAAATAGCTCATATACATGTATGGAATTCTCAAATAATAAACATAATTTTAAAATCTACCAAGGATGAAAATATGTAATTTCTAAGCAATATTGAGGACCCTTCATCTAATATTTTTCATCATGTGACTTTTTATGTTATGCTGACCAAGGATTTAAAAGTCATTCATTTAGCTAAGAAACAATGTTGTTGTGAGGTAGAGAATACTATTTAGACATGGGTTCAAGTCAATAAAATGTTTTTCTTAGCTGACCTGTGACTACACTGGGCATTTGGGATTTGAGTTCAGTCCTGAGCCTTTCTCAGGTAAGTTTTTAAGCCCTAAAACTACATCCTGGGTCAAAATACCTCAGTTAGAGAGAAAGTTAGCACAAAACAGAACTACAGTAGCCAAAAAGCAAGGTTAGAACATTTCAGCTTCCCCAGAGCCATGGGCTTAGATGGAATGGGTCTTTGTTCTCCTTTTGGTAGTGATGCTACCTGCCTGCTAGGTTTTACTGCCTGAATGGTACTTTCTTCAAAGGATCAGGCCTGAGGGCCTACGAAAGTCTAGAGGCCTCTTACAAGATGACAGCATCTCTCTGTAGCCTTCCTCTAACATGATGCAATGACAATTACCAATATATTGTTTATAAATAAATATATTCTACCAAAAAGACCTTTTGGTTTATTTTGAAGAACCAGATGGTAATTGTGATAATGCAGTGAAAACCCAATTCAGTGAGAATATGATGCTTTTAATAATTTAGTCTTTTGATTATAGTGCTCACTAAACTGAGGCTTCCACTGTTTCAATGAGTAACACACACACACACACACACACACACACACCACATTTATGTGAAATAAAATTTCAGTTCGTTTTAATAAGAGAATATTTTACTTGGAAAGCTGAAATAAATGATAACAAGAACCTATGACTAAGATTCAGTGTAAACAAGCGTGTTATTCAAGTTCTCTTTCAACATAGAAACTTCTAGTGAGCAATCCAGAATGACTATGGTAACATAATTCCGGGGAAAAAATCTGCAAAGCAAAATATAGAGGGACTAATTTTGTTCCTGTTGCAGCCCACACTCTGTGACACCAGCCTTGTTCCTGTTGTTCTGGGTAAAGAGACCGTGGGTGTGTCTGATAGAGCCATTCCTAAAAGGCAACAATTGATTCAGAACGTGAGACTGAGAGAAACTCTAGAATTCTGACCTTCTGATCAGTGCAACTGCAGATCAATAATCCATTACTTAGACCAGTGCAATGTCAAAGAGGTCCCATGCTGGCTGACAACACACCATTTTATCCCAAATAAGCCAGCCACTAATGGTCAGTATAGAAAGTTTTATTCCAATCTGATAGTTGGCAGATTTTGGTAGCATGTAACATCCAGTCCTACTGTAGATGTAGCCGGCATACTCTGTACAACATAGTCCTTCGGTTCCTTCAGCTCCCTGCAAAGGACAGAGGGTCCAGCCTTCCTGTGCAGTTAAACCAAAGCACGCTCACTAGATTGCAGCTCACACACTACCGCAGCCCTGTGAGCACTTAGCGATTTACCATCCACAGACTGCAGGCATGGACACTGTTGATCAATGTCCACCAGACCTGTTCTATGACTCTAGACATTATCAGTGAATATATAGTGTTTTAAGAAAAAAAAATCATGGTTGAGCAGTCATAAACAAGAAAAAGCTTAGGTTCAGTCTTTAAAGCAGTCATACTTTTCTCAGATAGTTTATTTTCTTGCAGAGTCTGTGGGTATTTTGATGGCACCCAAAGACTTTTCTGATGATATTAAATAAAATACAGATAAAATTGTAAGCGTATACTCAGTTATACTGTGCATAGCAATAGACTTCATTGAGCACGGTCTTCTCCCATCATTCCATTGCTCACTGTTGGTAATCTTGTCTTTACCAGCCTTTCAGACATTGCACTGAAGTGACATTGGAAAATATCACACGGCTCTTTCTTGAGCTCTTTACATATTGATCCTGAAATATAAAGGTAGTGTTGCTCCATTTCCCAGTCTTTCTCTTTCTTTCTGTATGATCGCTGCAGATAACCTGCACCATTTAAATGGATGTTAGTGAGTCCGTTCATTGGTTGAGCCGTGATGAATTTTAATCAGCTTACTAATGACTAACCTTCATATTCTTCCAACTAGACCCCGTTGTTCAGTTGTTAATTTCCCTAGTATTAATATTCAGAAGCCAAGTTGTTAGGTTAAAGTAATGTAAGCTAGTGATATATGTGTATATATCCCCTCCCACATTTTCCAACAGTTTCCAAAAATAATGTATTAACATTTCCTTTCTAATCTTACTCCAATTTTGGCATTATATTACTACTTAAAAATCTTTGGTTATGTGGTTTAATAAATGAATACATGGTAATTGTTATATCTTGAATTAATTATATTTCAATTTGCTTATCATTGTAGGGAGATGGCAAGTCTCTAACTCTAGGCTTGGTCTAGTTTTATTTTGATCTTATCATCTCTCTTTTTGTTTAAAAGGTTTTGTTTTTTAAAGTTTTGTGTATGTTTATATGAGTGTATGTACATGTGAGTGTAGCTACTCATAGGGGTCAGAAGAGGGCAGCACATTCTCTGGCATTACCAGCAGTTGTGAGCTACTTGACTGAGTGTCTGGAACCACGCTTAGTTTGGAAGAGCAACAAGGGTTCTCCAATGCTGAGCCATCTCTCCAGCTTCTCTTTTTTGTTTTATTGTAACAACTCATCTTAAAAATTGTGGTTTTCCTAAAATATTTCATCATAATTCTTAATATCCTGTCATATTTTTATCATAAAATAAGGTTAGTTTTTAGAAAACCAGGAGAGAATTCGATGCCCTTACCATACCAAGCTCTAGTTTCAGAAAAATGTTCAGCCTCTAGTGGGTTACTGGTTGCTTGCAGAAAGACAGGATGTTAGTTGGAGATTCTGAAGGACACAAAGTCAAAAGCTGACATGTGATGGATATATGCATCATCTTGCTATTGATAATTTTCTGACTGGTATACATCTGTCAAAACCTGTCAAGTTGTACACCTTAAAATATGTATTTTTTTCAATTATATTTCAATAATATATTTTTTTAAAAAAGTGGCACCAAGTATGTAATAAACAGCTTTCAACGAAAAGTAAAAATTGAGTTTGATGAGAATATTTATTGTACTATTTTGGCTAGATTTCTCCTGTCACAGTTATAATAGATTTCTAAAATAAACTGGAAAGCTGAAGAAAGTCATGCTAACCTTTCAGATTAGAATTAGAAAAATACCTAGTTCTGAACCAGGCTCCCCTTCCAAGCCCCCAAATAAATATGACTTCTCAGTGACTTCATGTAGGAAAATCTGTCTCTTATTCACTGAAAATGAAGGACCAGGGAGGCTGCACAAGAGAAGAAGGAAGAAATAAACATAGAACCATTGCATCTCTCAGATATGCCTATAGATAATAATGATGACCTCAAGATAACATTTTAGAGATGGGTGTTGAAGAGGTTTCATAGTCAGTAATTTAATCATTCATTTAATGCAGGGGTGATAGTGATTTCCACTGGCAGTATAAACTAGTCTCCTTCTCTTTCTCTCTCTCTCTCTCTCTCTCTCTCTCTCTCTCTCTCTCTCTCTCTCTCTCTCTTTCTCTCTCTCTCTCTCTCTCTCTCACACACACACACACACACACACACACCAACACACCGTAAAGCAGAATTTATAGAGTAAAATTAGAGAATGCAGAAGAAGGGTGTGCTTGTTGGCAGGATTGCCAAGTGATGGGCACAGGTTGTGAGTTTGCCAGACCCGAGATGGGGCCCACAGTAACCATGCTGTTTCCACTACAGGGACTGCCCCCCAGGACTACGGTGTGTTCAGTTTCTATAGCCCAGAGAATTTCTGTCACCTCACAAAAGAGTTGGTTGATAAACTGATTGACTTCATGCAGATGAAGGGTAGCAGGAACAACTCTGGCCTTAGAGTCTGAAGGTCAGAATTAAAACCCCAGTTTGGATATTTACCAAAACCAATTAGTACTTCAGAACTTTAGTTTCCTTAGATGTTTCGCCAGTTGTTGACAAAAAAGTGTACTTTCTAAAGTTGTGGTAAAAATCAAACATCTTATGCCTGTGAAAATTTTGTTCAAAACATAATAGGTTCAGAGAGCCAGTGGAGTGGTATAAAGTTTGCCTAGAATATGGAAGACTCTGGGATAATCCTAGCACTACAAGGATAAATAGAATAATAGACACCACAAGCACTGGACATTGCTTTGATGGTATTGACTCTCCAGTGGGCTCGTTAATTGGTTATTAGTTTCCTGTGGTGTGTTTTCTTCCATATGTGTTGGACTGGTATAGATTCTGGTTAGTGGCCCCTAACCCAGCCACTATCCCAGTATTTGCTGTAGTAGGACTAAAAGATTTTCTGTAAGCTTGAGAAATTAATGATTTAAAACAATAGAAACAGATACCAACAAAGCTTGTATATCAAATATAGTAACGTTGAGATAATAACTAAAGAAGATATATATATGAGAGAGATCTATACCCCACCCCAAATATGTTTAATACAGAGAACAAAAGGAGAGATAATGAAGGGAATGAAAACAGGCATACTCATGTGTGCTAGGCAAGCAGGTGTTATGAAATAAAGCTAGATTTTATTGTGTTTTTTTTTGTTTTTGGTTTTTTTGTCTATGTGGATTGGGACCTGGCCTGTGTCCTGAGCTTCTGCATAGCTCTGCCTGTGCCCTGCCTGCTGATTGTTCTACCGGGATGTCTGGAAGGCACCTGACACTCAGCATATTAAGATTGAAATTCATTATCTGCTCCCCAGGTGTTTAACCAGAAGCCTGGAGTCACCCTTGACACCTCTCTCCTCCATTCTCCGCTGCCCCACATAGAGCAACCTATGGTGCTGTTGGCTCACTGTCCTCATACTGCTCTGTTCTGCATTCTGTAGTCCCTGCCTGAGCCCACAAACTGCCACTACCAACAGCGTTGCTTATGAACTGCTAATTAGTTTCCCAGAATACTTTTTTCTCTCTAAAAATTTAAATTCACAGTATATTCACTTAAATCAGCCAGAATATATGCTTAAAAGCTGATTATCACAGAGTTGTTAAAACAGGAAAAGAAATGGATGCTGCACATCCTGAAAGAGGTCATCAGTTGTACCAGTAGGCTGTAGCATCCTTGAAATGGTACTAAATTCTGTTTAGCATTTTTTGTTGGTGGTGTTTGGCTTTTGTTTGTATATTTGTTTCATTTGTTTATCCGGACAGAGTTTCTCTGTGTATTCCTGGCTCTTCTATTACTCACTTTGTAAACCGGGCTGGCCTCAGTCTCACGGCGATCAGCCTGCTTGGTCTCTGCTGGCATTAAAGGTATGCACCCCCACTGCCTGGCTGTATTTAGCATTTTTGAATATTATTTAAAGCTGGACAAAGTAGCCCATACCTGTGTTCCTAGCATTCCAGAGGCTGAGTTTGTTGGTTCACCACAGGGCAAAGGTCAGCTAGGACCACCTCCGTAAGATCCAGGCTAGCCTGGGCTACAGCATATAACCTTGGCTATAAATAAACTTATACATAGAAAATGGCTCATTGAGCTGTATAAGTCACTGATAATATTGACGTTTTTCTTTTCAAACTCATGGTAAACCCCCTGCCTCAATCTCCAGAGTGCTAGGATTTCAGGCATGATCCAAAACACCTGGTTTACCAACATGATTTTTAAAGTGAAATTATTGAACAATATGCACAGACAGATCTTTAAGAATAGCTTAGACTAATAGTGCCTCTGGCAGCAGTCCAGTGAGCCAGCAGAGCCATACCCCTTAGTGCTTGGAAATTAATATTGTAAATTCAGTGGTGTTCTAAGTAAGGGATAGGGGAAGGGGAATGAGAACTTCTGGGTATCCCCATATTACCTTCTATTATTTTTTTCTTCAAGAATTTTTTTGGTGTGTATGTGTGTAAAATCCCTGACACAGAATGTTGTAAAATGTCCTTAGCCCACTGTGGTGGTCTCCCACAGTTCACACTGTGCCTTCCTCTTACATTTCTTTAAAAAAAATCAATACAGAAATTTGTTTTTAAACACCAAGAACAGTGATGTCGGGACAAGGGTGAAGGGGAACCAGTGCCCTGCTGCTAACATGTTTATTTCTACATCTGCTTTTCAGTTAAGGCTGCTGGATGGAGTTATTCTCAGACAGCTGTGTTTGTTCATTCAGTGACCTTTAGGAAGCATTGATAGCAAATTCTGTCATGTTAAGATGTGTTTTTATTTTATCTGCATGTCTTTAATCTCAATACCGGGAGAGTGGAAGAATGGAGGCAGGAGGATTCTTGGGACTTGTTGACCAGCTAGTCTTGCTAAACTGGGGAGTTTTCCAGTTCAGTGAGAGGGCCTGGTCCTCACTGCCCCCATCAAATAAAGAGGAGAAACTAGATGGCTCACACTGTGTGTGACTCTAGCTCCACAGCATCCAACGTTCTCTTCTGGCCTCTGTGAGCATCTGCACGCATATGTACACACCCATGCACAAACACAAATGCATGATTAAACATAAAAATACATTTATAAAATTAAAAAATACATCTTAAAATATACACCTTTAAAAAGCAGATAATGATAGAGAGAGACACCTGATATTTACCCCTGACCTCCCATGAACACCAACAAACAGACATGCATATGTGCCTGCACACACTTGAACACACATACCCACTCCATAAGTAAACAAATGAAAATTAAAAATTACAGATAGGAAGATGAACAGAAGTCTAAAATGCTAGATAAATAGTACTGATGCATTATTTTATGGTGGTGACTTCCATGTATAAAAAAACATGCATCCTTGGAATGCACGGTGCAGCAACACACCAAAATGCTCCCCTCTGAACAATATCTATGGCCTTCAATATGAACATTGATTTTTCTAATTTTTATGACTTTCAATTTAAGTAATGATTTTCTATTACAACAGGTGTATGGAATGAAAACAAGTTGTTGGTTCTTGTAATAAAACTTTTAAAAATAATAATAACAAATAAGCTGGTCTCCACACTCTCCAACAACTCAGGTGACAGGATGAGAAGGCTGAAGAGCAGAGATTCTGGGGCGAGATCAGCCTGGGTTAAGATCCACACCCTCTGGTCCTTGCTCCTTGAATCAGGACTCAGACCCTGTTTATGCAGTGGGCTCCTCTTCTGCATACTGCATGATCAATGGCCTCAATGTGAGATAAAGCTGCATAGTGCAGGGGATATAAGTGGCAGAGTAATAGATACAAAATTACAAAATTCAAACACAAAAGCTACTTTAACATAACTTTTCATTATTCTGGTAGCTATTATAACTAGAAAAATGTGGGAGTGTTTTGTTATATTTTACTCTCTAGCCCATAAAGTGTCCTCACAGATAGGAAACTAACAAACGGATGGGTCCACTTAATTTTTTTTTTTTCAAAGGCAGGATAGTGTGAAACCAACTTGCATTCAGTGGAAACTGAAATTTGAAGTTGGAGATTTGCTGATTCCTGGCTGGTATCTCTGTGTTTTCTGCAACTACAAAGAGCTTTCTCTCTAGGCAGCGGCATGAGCCACAGAGACTCCCAGTCAGCAGAACAATCAGGAAGAAATAGAGGGGGCACTGCGGTGTGCTCAGCTGCGATGCCCAGTAAGCCAAGGGAATTAAATGCAGTTTTCATTGATGATCTTTGGCCTTCTGATGGGTTTGCTGGGGAATGACGCCATCAGAAATCAAAGAGCACACAGACATGCTGCCTAGTACAGGGACAGACATGCCCGGTGTCAGCAGCTGCTGGATTTCTATGTGTGTGCGTGTCTGGCATTGGATGCTGTTCCTATTATAAAAGTTGTGACCTTGCCACTCATGGAACAGATGGCATTGCCTGATTAAAGTCAGGCCATATTTAGAACATTTTTGTAAAGGCTTTCTCATTCAGGGAACCGTTTCTGCCTACGGGTGTGGTTTCTTTTCAACAAGCAGAACTGTTGGGCACCTTCCATCAGGACTTTTCTGTCCCCCTGTTTTCAGGACAGTAGGTGTTGTATTTTCACAAGGAAACTTGTCACACTCTTTTAAAAACAAGAGAGAGAGAGAACTCTAAAGAGTGTAAATACACAGAATAATTCATTAACGATGAATAGTTTGTTCTAGTAGAAAAATGACCCTTGGTGAACAGATGTCTGCTAAAGAAGATTCTATGAATGTCAGCCTGCACGTGAGAAAGGAATGGAAGGCAGCGGAAGGCTGAGAGGATGACACTTCAAATTGAACATAGCTCTTTTAAGTCATCTAAAATGAAAATGGTCTGATTATCATATGATTATACACCTCTCTCTGTGTTGGTGTGTGGATGGATGTGTGTACACTGCATGTGTATATTCTTGTGTGTATACATGTGTGTGTATGTGTGTGCATTCCCATCTTCACACTCTGTGATGCATTTGTCCTAGTTTCTTTGCAGTTGGTATGATAAAATACTCAGTACCCAAAACAAGTTGGAAACAGGAAGGGTTTATTTTGTCTCACATTGCCGGTTCATTGAGGAAGTTCAGGATAGACACATAAGGCAGGAATCACAACTCAGGACTGCTGAATATTCCAGGTTTTTGAAATCTCTCACAGCCTAGGAATTACTACAGAAAAAAAAATGAGAATGCTGGTTGAAGGCTAGTCCAGTCTCTTGAAAGACTAATGTTTCGCTAGCTTCCTCGTGCAGTCCTGGTCTAGCCGCCTAGGGGCTGGCTATCCACAGCTGTGAGGCGAATTCAATCTATGAAAGACTAATGTTTCTCTAGCTTCCTCGTGCAGTCCTGGTCTAGCGCCGCCTAGGGGCTGCTATCTGCAGTTGTCTAGGCCCTCCCTCATCAGTTAAACATCATAGCCATCACCACAAACACCACAAACTTGTCCACAGTCCACAGACGACATGTCCACAGTCGAATCTGCTCCGTGTAGTTCTTCTGCGGAGACTTTCTTCTCAGGTAGCTGGGCAGCAACAAGTTTGACAATAAGAGCTAACTAGAACAATGATATTTACAAATGAGTGATACAAAATACTGAATTAATTTTGAATAAGATGCCAAATAAGACATTTCTACTAGATCTTAAATTTTGAACAGAGGCATTAGAGTCTAGTTGTAAATACATAGCTTAATTTATTTACATGCAAACTTAGTTGCTTCATTTAATTACTTCCTTGTTATTGAATCACATGTAGTTGGATTTGGGAAAGGGCAAATTAAGGCAGAGTTTGGAGGACATTCATAATTCAGAGCTGAGCAGACTGATTTCTTTTCGTACTCTGCCCACTAAGAGGGGCATGTCCTCAGGCAAATACTTTTCCTTTTCAAACTCCTCCCCTTTCTTTATTTCTCCCTCCCTCCCTCCCTTTCTCTCATATAATATATACTGATTGTAGGGTTCACCTCCCTCTAATCCTTCCATTTCTTCCCAATCTCAACTCTCCTCCAGATCCAGTCCCTTTCTTTCTTTCATTAGAAAAGAACAGGCTTCTAAGCAATAACAGCCAACCATGACAAAAGTAAAATATAGTAAGATGATGCAAAAACTGTCGTGTTGAAGTTGGACACAGGAACCCAACAGAAGGAAAATAGTTCCAAGAGCAGGCACAAGAGTCAGAGATCCACTTGTTCTCATAGTCAACAGCCCCATAAAAATACTAAGATAATAGTAATAATATATCTGCAGAGGGCCTGGAGTAGACCCTTTAGGCCTTGTACTTAATCCTTCAGTCTCTGAGCGAATATGCCCCTTGCTTAGTTGATTTAGAGAGCATTGTTCTGCTGGTGTCCTCCATCCCCTCTGACTCTTAATAATAATATTTCTGACTCATCTTCCACAGAATTCTCTTAGTTCTGAGGTGAAGGACTTGATGGAGACCTCTAATTTAGACTCTCCACATAATACTCGACTGTGGGTCTCTGCATCTGTTTCTATCAGGTGGCAGAGGAAGCCTCTCTGATGATGACTAGATAAGGCCCTGATCTATGAGTATAGCAGAATATCATTAGCAATCATTTTATTAATTTTAAAAACCAGCTGTGTTTGGTTTTACCATAATTGTCTGGGCTTTCTAGTCACTGGTGCTTGGTTACCCAGTCTCTGAGTCTTAGTTACCCAAGCAGTATCTGTCAGATATGGGTTCCTGTACATGGAACGGGCCTTAAGTCAAATCACATTGGTTGGCTAGTTCCATAAGTTCGGTTCGGTTCCACCATTGCCCTAGCATATTTTTGCAGGTAGGTCAGATTGTATGTCAAAGGTGTTTTGGCTGGGTTGGAGTTCATGTTTCTCTTTCAGTAGCCTGCATTGTACTTTTCTGCACCAAAGAGACTAGAACATAGGTATGAAGGTTCCATGTAAGTAGGTACCAGCTCAACTTCTTTGTATTCAATGAGTTGTATGGATGCTAATCTTGGCAGTGAGGTCCCACTGTCAGTTTGTGTAGAGCAATCCTTTGTCGTAGCATCATCCTGGGTTGATTGGAGATTTCTATGGGACCTCCCTTGGCCAGCTCAATTGAACAAACCAGTCCCTCCACTAGAAGCTCTCCCTGGCTACACAAGATGGATAATTGTGACTCTTTATTCCCCCATTACTAAGAGTAATGATTCATAGATTCCAGAAGGTTTTCATATCACCCCCCAAATGTCCCTCCATTCAGCCATGTCTCCCCACACTCAATTCCTCCCATTCCATCCTCCCGTGCTACCTGATCTCTCCTGCTCCTGTCCCCACCTGCCCCAGTCCATCACTAAAATCTATTCTATTTTCTCCTTCCAGGGATTTCCATTCATCCCCACTAAATTCCTCCTATTACCTAACTCTCTGGGTCTATGGATTGTTGCTGGGTTACCATTAATTAACCACTAATATCCACTTATAAGTAAGTGCATGCCATATTTATCTTTCTGGATTTGGATTTCTTCACTCAGGATGAGTTTTTTATCTAGTTCCATTCATTTTCCAGCAAATTTCATGACATTTTCATTAACAGCTAAGTAATGCTTCATTGTGTAATGTACCACATTTTCTTCATCCATTCTTCAGTTGAGGGGCATCCAGGTTGTTTCTAGTTTCTGGCTGTTTTGAATAAAGCTGCTATGAACATAGTTGCCCTTAATGCTATGAACTTTCCTTTTAGCACTATTCCCATTTTATCCTATAACTTTGGTTGTGCTGTGTATTTATTTATATTCATTGAATTCTAGAAAGTCTTTAATTTCTGTCTTGAGCCATTTTTCATTCAGTAAGGAAGTCTGGGCTGGCATTTGTAGTCTGTAGCACATATGTTCCAGGCCTTTCCAGTTTTTAGAGTCTTCATTGAGAAGTCAAGTATAATTCTAATATGTCTGCCTTTATATGTTACTTAGCTTTTTTTCCCTTTCAAAATTTAATATTTTTTCTCTGGTCTGTACACTTAGAATTTTGATTATTATGTATGTAGCAAGAGGACTTTCTTTTCTGGTTCATTCTATTTTGTATTCTGTGTGCTTCTTCTACCTTTATATGTACCTCCTTATTTAGGTTAGGGAAATTTTCTTATATGATTTTGTTTGAAGACTTTTCTAGGCCTTTGAGATGGGTTCTTCTTTCTTTATTCATATTATTCATAGGTTTGGTCTTTTCATGGTGTCTGAATATTTGTGTTAGGAGGTTTCTTGAATTTAAAATTTCTTCTTTGGCTGATATATACATTTTTTTCTATCACGTCTTCAATGCCTGAGATTCTCTCTTCCATCTCTTGTTGGTGAAAATCCTTGCTGTAGTTCCTGTTCAAACTTTTAAATTTTTCATTTCCAGAATTCCCTCAGTTTGTGTTTTTTTTTTATTTCCATTTTCAGGTCTTGAATGGATTATTTGTTTCCTTCAACTGTTTGTGCTTCGTTGGTTTTCTTGAAGAGATTTACTAATTTCCTCCATTTTTGTGTGTTTTTCCTGGATTTCTTTAAGGAGTTTATTTATTTCCTCTTTATGGACCTCTACCATCTTTATATAGTCTATTTTAAGGTCTTTTTCATGTGCTTCAGCTATGCGGGAATATTTAGTACCTGCTGTGGTAGGATAGCTGAGCTCTTGGTGGAGACATATTACTCTGGCGTTATTCTGTTTTTGCACAAGTATCTAGGCTTCTGAGTTTGGGGATGATTATGATTCCAGGTCTAGGTGTTGGTTTCTGGATTTGTCTTTGTTGGGTAGGTATTTGGTTGCTTGGTTTCTGTTTCCTCTCTGGATTTTCAGAATGTGAAGACTGTGAGTTGCCTGTTTTCCTGGTCAGCTCAGCTGATGTGTTCCAGTGTTGGAGACTGGGATACTGGGGTGACTTTGGGGAAGGAAGGTTGGAAGAGAAGGTCTTTGTGATCCATAGGGAATATGGTCATATGGGAAAGGGAGACCACAGCAGGTTTCCTGCTACAGATCTGGGCATGAGACTGAGAGGATTAGATCACAGGAGCAGTAAGAAGGATGTGGGTTTACCTCCAGTGCTCTTGGTTCCCTGGGAGGAAAGGCTCTTGTGGACGCCTGCTGGGGTTGGGGTTTGGGACAAAACATCAAGCTGGGGGAGGGAGGCCAGGAGAGGATGGTTTGTAAGACCCACAGGAGGTACAGGGGAAGGGCTACAGCTGGTGTTCTGTTTCCACTTTCCAATATCCTTTTTTTTTTCTTTCTTTCTTTTGTCAGTTAGGATACAAATGGACAAAGGAGTAAGCCTCACCTCATTTTAATATGAGTTCATCCTTCATTCTAATTAAATACATCTGTAAAAGCCCCATTTCCAAATAAAGTCACATACTGGGTTTCTAGAAGGTGGGGACTTCAACAGAAAAAAATGTTTACTGTGCAACACAATTAAATTTATGACATGATTCAAATGTCAGATTTTAAAGAAAGATTTTGTTTAAGTATATTTATTGAAGAGAGTCCTGCCCCTTTCAGTAATCTTTTATGTATTATAATGTATCTAAGTTCGTAAAATAAAACCACAACAACTTATTTATCTTTTCCTTGTTAACATCTCCCATTACCCTGAATGCTCTACAGGGAATGGACTGTATGTACCTGTTACAGACTTTCTGTCTTAGATATCATTCTGTTCTCTGTGTTCAATGGCAGTGCCTGGAATAAAGTAGATACTCAAACTATTTGTGTGAAATAAAACCTGATAAAATTGCCTTGTTCAAGATCAGTGCTCAATAAATGACAGGTGCTATGATTACTTTTTAAGGCTTGTTCTTGGTCCAAATTGGTAGTCACTAACTACATGTCAAGAAATTAAACGAAAATTACAAAGTGTAAATTTGAGTAACCTCTAGTGACTAGAGAATTGGGCAGATACACTAGAATATTTTGGATCTTTCTAGACAGTTGTAGACAAATCTTATTGGACCCTGTTGGACGTAAGGAAGAGTCATAACACTTAGATGAGAATATTAGAGAAAGTTCATGTCTAACCTAGCAAACAGAATTCCACAGTCCTGCCCGCATTCTGCTCTCTGATACCACTAAACAAGTCCTACTCCTTTTGTCTTCATGGTTTTAGAAGGTAACTGGGAACACTAGTTCCTACAGTTATTAGATTAAAAGAACAACTTCAAATTGTAAAGGGCTACAAAGGGATTGCCTTTGAAGAATCATTGGCATAATTGTTCTAGATACTGCAACAGCTATGTTTCATTTTCATTCTCCCCTTTGCTATTAGGTAAACAAATGAGAGGTCTAGTTCTTCATCTAAAGATTCTACCCTTATGCAAATTAAGACTGACTTCATGTGGTGTTGAATAAGAATGGCCTCAATAGGCTCATAACATTCGAATGTATCAGAGAGTGACGTTACCTAGAGATTAGGGAGTGTGGCCTTGTGGGAGTAGGTGTGGCATTGTTGAAGGAAGATTGTGATTGGGGGGTCGGCTTAGGGTTTCAAAAGCTCAAGACGGCCCAGCTCTGCCTGCTGCCTATGATTCCAGATGGAAAATGTGGGGAGAAGGGCCTGTTTGTTCGTCCCGGCTGCCCCAAACCAAAGTAACCTACACAGAACTGTATTATTTAAATCACTGTTTTGGCCCATTAGCTCTAGCTTCCTTATTGGCTAACTTTTACATCTTAATTTAGCCCATGTCTATTAATCTATGTATTGCCATGTGGCAATGGCTTACCGTTGTAAAATTCCCAGTGTCTGTCTCCAGCAGCTCCATGGTGTCTCTCTGACACCGCCTCCTTTCTCCCAGCATGCCATTTAGTTTTTCCCTGCCTATCTAAGTTCTGTCCTATCCACAGGCCAAGAAAGTTTCTGTATTCATTAATGGTGATCACAACACACAGAAAAGACTCCCACATCAGTAAAAACTGTAGCTCCTTCTCCTGTACCATGTCAGCCTGCAGTCTGCTTGTGTGCTTCCATGCTTCCTGCCATGATGACAATGTATTAAATCTCTGAACTGTAAGCCAGTTCCAATTAAATGCTTTCCTTATAAAAAAAAGTGTGGGGGGGTACTGGTCCTGCCTCAACTTGATACACCAGACTTTGTTGACTCCCCATAAGAGGCCTTATCTTTTCTGAGGAGTGGATGTGGAGTTCGGAAGGCAGAAGTTAGCGTAGAAGTAGGAGGAGGGGAGGGAGGGGGAAAAGTGGTCAGTATGTAAGATTTTTAAAAATTAAATTAAAAATTTTAAAAAGAGCTGCTGACATCATGTGTCTCTTCACAGTAGTAGAACATGACTACAACACCCCATAAGAAGTAAAATTTATTAGGAAAAATGAATTGTATATTTCTCAGGTGTGATATAGAGGCATGGTAAGCTACTAAAGAGGCAACAGATATGCAATGTTCCAATGGTGACTTCATTGCTTCCATCATCCCAGAATGTACCTGAATTTTCATCAATTTCAGCTCCTATCTTAGGT
Organism: Arvicola amphibius; assembly: GCF_903992535.2. NCBI lineage: Eukaryota > Metazoa > Chordata > Mammalia > Rodentia > Cricetidae > Arvicola > Arvicola amphibius. The sequence continues at coordinate 39,075,228 of NC_052049.1, read as the reverse complement.
GTACCAGGTGGACTTTATTATGTTCAGGGAGTAACCGAATGCTTCTGGATATCTCTTCTGGTGGATGATTAAAACTCCTATGGCTTCATATAAAAACTGTTGCTTCAGAAAATATAACACAATCAAGTGCATTACTAGACCGTGAACCATATTTCTACTGATGGGTTCTTTAAGATTATCTGCTAAGTAAAAGAACATATACGACATAATTAACTCATAATGTAACGAGAAAGTATTAGAAAGTTTATTGCTTACATAAATTCCAGGAATTAGATATGAACAAAATATTTATAGAAGTAGTATGGTTTATTTTGATTGACACATTGACTGGATTAAAAAATGTTTAGGGCCAGAGTGAAACAAATCTTTGGGAGTGCCTGTGAGGATGCTCCCAGAGAGGATCAACAGAGCTAAGGAAGAGTAACCAGCACCATCCTATGGTCACACTAGGACTCAAAAAAAAAAAAAAAAAAAAAAAAAAAAAAAAAAAAAAAAGAAAGTAACAACCAGATGTGCCCAGATGTAAGAAACTTTGAACAGCTACCAGGAGCCACTCCATGCCCTACCTCCAATGCTGTTGTAGACTATACCCTCAAACCAGGACCCAAAACAATCCCTTTGTTCTTTGCTGATTTGTAGGTATCTGGGCAACAGCAACAAGGAATGCCACTCATAACTCATACAATAGTAAGCTCTGACTATGTCTCAATTTTGAAAGGAGAATATCAAGCTTTTAGAGTTCATTGAAGAAGAATCTTCCTTTATTGCCACCTCATTTCTTGTTTTAATCAAAGACTTGGTGACTTTTGTGATAGCTATAGATTGTTCTAGGGAGTTTATTCCTAGACTAAATCTATACCTTCAGTGCCGTCACCTTTCTTTCTTCTAGCTGTCAGATTACAGTTGCTTGCCTTAAATGAGTTCAAGCCATTTGCCCTAGACTACTGAAAGTAGAGAGGTAGAGTCTCAGTTGGTCCATCAATGAGCTCTTACTGTCTGATTTGGGTTACAGAGAAAATTGCTCCCTAGGGGTAAGGGAAGAGTGGAAAATTGTGTACAAAACACAAAACTTCCTACGAGGTCTATTGAGTCACTTTTCAAAAGAAATAGAAGTTAACATTTGAGGGTTGCGACAAGAAAAAGAGAGAATATTTACCAGAAATAATTTGTAAAATAGAGACTAAATATTTTATTAGCATTTGAAATGCAGGAAGCAGGAAAGGCATATACATTTCCAGGGTTTTGAGATGCCTCTGTTTGTCAATCTGTCTTAGCGCTTTAGCTCATTGCTCATTAAAGCTATTACCTTAATTTATTTAATCAAAATATTGACTCTATTCTCACACTGCAAATAACTTGTGACATGAGTTGGAGCTTAATATTTTTTTAACCACTAGAAGGAAAACAAAATAATTCTCCTCTTTTCACCATTAAAATGGAAGTGCTTCCTGAGGTATTTATTTTAGCTTTCCAGGTTCTTATTTTGTTTTGTTGTGTTTTGCTTTTACCGGGGGGCGGGGAGCTTTGTTTCTATGTTCTTATTTTTTTTTGTTATTGTTGTGGGGAACTTTAAGCTTGCCATTAGCTTAACTAACACTATATCACAGACTCTCAAAATTAAAAAGAGACATTCATTTATTCCATAATGCCATGAATATTAAACAAAGAATTGATTATTACACATTTTGTTAACAAGGCCATGTAGGCTGTAATTTATTGGAATTTAATTGACATATAGAAATTGTGTTTATCCAATATGTACAGCCTTATGATTTTGTGTGTGTGTGTGTGTATGTGTGTGCATAAAATCATCACGATAGCTCTAGACTGCTTTTTATTTATACTATCTAAATCTGCCATTGACTTCAGTTGAGATATTTGAGGAATAGAGATCTCTTTCACTGACTGTTTCAGAATTCATCTGTTACTTTACGGGATCCAAAAATGGAAGGAAATCTGAACCAAAAACATCCCTTTAAAACTTCAATATCTAAGAGATCCTATGTGATCAGCAGCCATTAGTTTGTGATGCAGTGAGGATTCTATGAATAATATAGGAATCTACTGACTGTTCTGTAAAAATATAGTATCTTATGTTGTATAATTAACAAGTCAACAAATTTGTATTAGTACTGGTAACTATTTTAAAGTCTTTTTTAGAAAGTCAACCTGTGATCAAGATTTATGGTTATTATTACTTACAAGTCTTAACATTAAGATATGTAATAATCCATCATCCTGATCTCTCCTATTTGACGTTCTTTCCATTGCATAAATTTATTGACCAGAGGAAAATTGACAAATTGATGTCCAAAGGTATGTGATAATCCTTCATATATGTATGTGTGCATATGTATGTTTGCTTATGCATGTATATATGTAAGTGTGTGCATGCATTTATGTGTGTGTGCACGTGTGCACATGTTACTCTTGGTGTGTGGAGGTCAGAGGACAATGCCTGGTGTTAGTCCTCACCTTCTACATTCTTTAAGTAAGGGGTCTCTCTTTTTGTCATTTACTACTGCATTTACCACACTGCCTGGCAAGCTTTTGGGGATTTCCCTAGTTCTGTCTGGGGTCACAGATACACATGATACTATGATTGGTTTATATGTGTTCTAGACATTTGCAAGAGCCTTTTAGTTACTGAGTAATCTCCCAGATATCCTTTTATTTTATTTATTTTATTTGGTTTTTTGAGACAGGACTTCTCTGTAGCTTTGGAGCCTGTCCTGGAACTAGGACCAGGTTGGCCTCGGACTCACAGAGATCCTCCTGCCTCTGCCTCCTGAGTGTTGGGATTAAAGACATGCACCACCACCGCCCCAGCCAGATATTCTTTCTTTCTCCCTCTACCTACCTTCTTCTCTCTCTCTCATCCTCTCTCTCTCTTCTCTCTCGTCTCCTCTCTCTCTCTCTCTCTCTCTCTCTCTGCCTCTTCGAATCTCTTTTATCTGAAAAAATGATGGTTGCTGCATTAAATCTTGGAGATACCATAGGAGTTTGAATTTCTATTGCTGAATTGTAAAAGTGCTACACATGTAGAGACTTGAAACCTTCCCTTTTCTTCCCTTTCATCTTAGAGTTCCTTAGATCATAGACCTAGAAATGGCAGGTTGGGTTATCTGCTCCGTTAATCATCATGCTTGAAAGGCATTTGCCAAATAGCTCTGAAACCCAGGACTCTATGCCAAAGTCAGCTCTGTCGCTTAAGGACTTACTTGTTTTTGCAGTTGCATGGTGGTGTTTCCTGTTTCCTTCTTAGCTGCTGCCCTTACACCTTTTCCCTCATACAGGCCACTCTCAAGCCCTTCCTCCCACCGTTGCTCAGGCCAGCTAGGCAACAGAGAATGCCTTCTCTCATCAGTCTCCTTTCCCAGAATCCCTTCTCCGTGTACAGCCTCAGAAAACATTCTGCTTTCACAGAACTCAAGTAACACCCTATCTTTCACCCTTCTTTCCATGTCCCAACCCAGTCATTAATTGGCATTGGCTGAAGATAACAGAGGACATCTATCTCTTAGTCTTTCTACTAGCTGCAGGATCCTTGATTTTTAACTATCTTATTCTTTGACAGTTTCACATATATGTATAACATATTCTGTTCACACTCATTCTTCTCCCCCTCCTCCCAGAAGGTCCCCATGTTGCTTTCCACGTCTTGTGTTTGTCTTTGTGACCTACTGAGTTTAACCAGGGCCATCCCTGTAGGGATCGATGTATAATATAACTATCCCTGTCTCCCATAGCTTCTCGGGAAAGAACTGGGCTCCTTCACTCCCTTCCCCAAAAGTGACCAGATGTTTACAGGGTTCAGCTTGTGCCCATCCTACGCAAGCAATCACAAGCTGCTGTTGAACACTAGCCATACATCCTCATACTGCTAGGGACGGTGTTGCCGCAGCCCTCCTTCCTATGTACAAGACTTCCATTCTTTCTTCCCTTTCCCCTTATTCCACCATCCATCCCTGCCTTTCCCCTGCTCAGTCTCAAAGAAAGTCATGCCCTTAATACCACGGCCATGTAGCTCAACAACCCTTAGAAAGTACTTCTAATGAATAAAAGTCATTAGCCTGAAATAGATCATCAATTTGTTTCCCAATCAGCAGGAGATTGTGAATCCACCATTGCTCCAAAGTTCCACCTAGTATAATGGATTTTTCTAGATTTAAATAAAACCTGTTATTATGACATCTCCTCGTTCTTCCTTCTAATTCGTTATTTGTATCTTTATGATCACTCCTCAAGATGAAGCCCCTTCTCTCCTTTTATCTAATATAGTTCCATTTGTATGGAGAGTCCTGAGAGACATCATGATTAAACTTAATAATTGGATTATTAAATAAGCGTATCAATTATATAACTAGCCTTAAATTCAGAAATGTTTAAAAAAAAGGTTGTTTTTAAATTATTAAAGGACAGAGCGTCCTCACTCAGACCCTAATTAAGCTTAGTTTCTGCTGTTCCAGCATTTTCTGTGAGGCTCTCTCCCCTCCTGTGACTTTTGCACTCTCTGGCCCAGTACTAAGCACTTTGCTTCACACAATGTGGCCCACACTTTCTCCTCCTGACCCAGCTCCTACTATGCTGCTAGCAGCAAACCTTAATAATGTGACAATTTCTTCAGCGTCACTTTCCCTCCCCTCTTTGATGAGACAACGGCTTGGCCATCTGCTTCACAGCTCTTTGCGTTTCTGTAGCCCCGTCTTCTAGTTGAAGTTGAAACTATCACAGTCTTATCTTTCTGACTAAATTCGTTATTTGCTTACCTCTTGCACTGTCCGAAAAAAAAAACCTCAGTTTTGTTTGCAGAACTTAGAACAAACAAACTTGTAGAACATGAAATCTCTGAACTTTTAAAACCTCAGCACCTTATTGTTTTTAAGCTTTATTAGAAAAAGGGATGACAGAAGTTCGAAGAACAATGCTCTGTGTTTTTATTTGGAATTTGATGTCTAGCATGCTCTTATTCAGCAACATATTACAATTATTGTGTTTTTAAGTTTACAACTTTGTCTCATTATATGCTAACACAAATAGTAGTGACAAGAATGCTAAGATTAGCAGCATTTCTGAGTATTGATAGTGCAGTATATGGTACTCTGAGCACATTGTATGTATTACATCATTTTATGTTCACAAATATTATATAGGTTGTGATTTGTCGCTATTTTCTCCTCCCTCTCCCTCGTCCCCTCTCTATTTTTCTATATGCTGTGTGTGTGAACTTATTTTCCACAATAATGATAGGACAGCCATACACTGAAAAGATTTGTCTTAACATCTTCCATCTAAAAAACACTGCCTCTTTTCTTCCTGCTTCCCATCCTTTTTAAAGATCTCTTCCTGAAATGCACTGATTCCTATCCTATGCTTGCCTTTCTTAAAGCTTTCTATTCAGCAGAATCCTTCTTTTAATCCCATTCCTGGGCTTGTCTTTTTGCCTCTGAGATCTTTAATCTATTCCTTCCCTTACTAATAAACTTCTGTCCCTGTAACATTTGTCTTGATTCTTTCTTTCTTGTGCAAAAGTATTCATTAAACATAAATAACAACAAAGTGTGCTTTACTCAAATATATCAGACCCCAGCCTCTTCATTTTTCCCACAGCCTTTTAAACTTCCAGAAAAAAATAAGGGGACTGTGACTCTTTGAAGTTCCAGAAGTGAGGAGGGTCTACGGTACTGTGGTACGGTTTGGATGGTCCGTGTAGCTTTACTGTGCAACAAACAAGCATCCAATCTGATGGACAGGTAGACTTTCATGGCCTCTGCCCTTGGAGACAACCATCGAAACACTTTAACACATAGCTGGTGTCATTGTCAGGAGTTTGTTTTTCTTTGAAATCGGCAATCACACACAGGTTTCTTCACCCCTTTTTTCTGGTACTTCATCATAAATCAATGATAAAGACTCAGCATCCTGTTGTCTGATTCCCATCTCTATCAGTTTCTACTGTAACATTAGAATTCTTAAAGTGAAAGCAAGGCCAATATGTGACAAGATTTATTACTCTTTATTTTGTCTTATCATTTAAATACATGGTGTGTAGGTATCCCAATTTCTTACTTTTAATAAGGCGATTCTGAAGTGTGAAGGTTTACAGGTTTAGGGTCTTGCTTCTCAGCTCTGAAGTCCCTTGGTCAGATTATACTTATTTGTTCTTCATGAAGGTTTTCTTTTCGAACTTTCTTCCACTGTTATATACCGTGGTTTAGCAACATACATCCTTGTTCTTTGCTGATTAGTTCAAAGATGAAATGAAGTAATACAATTTCGAACACTTGAGTACCAGGAAACTCTGGATAAATTAAGAGACAGCCTTAGTAGGGCAATGTTTGTGTTGCCTTTTGCTTTGCCAGCTTAGATATTCTGTGACTCTTAACTTCTTTGGAAATCCTGAGCTAGATCATTGGAAAAAGGGAGAATAAAGGGAATATAGTCCCTTAGAATAATCAAAAAGAACTACTAGGAATTGCCAGGGTGCCTGTGAATATCCAGTCATTATTTTGCTGCTTTCCTAAGCGGAATCATCATTGATGCGCATGACAGGTTGTTTTCTAATCAATATTAAAAGCTTTCAACTGGTGAAACGCCTGGGAAGACTCATAATTCAGAGAGCCTGATGTCACCATGGTGACAATGATGAGCTCATTGGATCCCTACCCCATGGATCCCAGAGTCACCACAGGAAAAGGTGAAGAATATTTTTTAATTTTGAACATTAGCATATGAAGCAAACAATAATGCAAAATAAGGCTAAATCATCACTCTTTGAGGAACCTTACTAGTCCTCCAAGCTCTGGCATTGGCTGTTGAGTGAAGAGCTACCAAGGGCAGGCTATCTAAAAACTGATAGCCAAGGCAGAAACTTGAAATGGTAGAATACATTTTGCAGACTTGAGTGGCAAATTTACTGAGATGGGAATCAGAATGAAAATGTGTGTGAATTCCAAATTGAAGGCTGAAATAAAGCAATAGAGGTTGCAAGAGGTTGCCCTAGCTTCACCTAAGAGATAAGTTTGCTGAGCATGGTGGCCCATGCTTGTGATCTCAGCACTCAGTGAGGTTGAGACAGGAAACATCCTGAAATTGAAGCCTGTCTGGGTACCATAACAGGATCTTGTCTCAAAAACAAACACGCGGAAATAGAAAAGAAATCTGGCAACGCTATCCTGGCTTCCTTGACTGTTATATGAGTAATCTCAAAGTATTCAAGGTCTTCTTGCCATTCCTCCTGGATAAATGGTTGGTCAAATTCTTTGCCTCCCCTAATGCTTTCCTGGGCTCAATCCTAAAAATCAAAAGTGTTTCTCTAATTCCCCACCTTGAGTGATTATGAATCTGCCTTAAAGAAACAGGCGACAGCGGAACTGAGTTGGGTAGTCCTCAACTATTAAACAGTATGCATGCTAAGGCTATTTCCAAGGAAGCCCCAATTTCCCTAGGCCCGTGCATGGAGAGATGAGGTAGCCCTCAGATGTTCCTAATGTCCGCAAAGCCCCATTGTCTTCCATTCTCTTTTTTTGCCTTCCTTGACTTCATTGACCTTGACTTGGATCCACTTTTGTTACTCACCTCCATCAGTGAACTCTGAATCTTCTCGCAGCCCCGATTGTCCCCCATCGAGGTTGGAATCTTAATCTCAAATTATCCCACACACTCCAGATTGCATCCTCTCTTTCAACCACATCATCCCCTTTCATCACACGAAAGCCCTAGCTGTTTGTACTGCAGCTACTCTCTCTCCTCGAACCAACCCATTACTCTGGGCACACAAAGAGGAAATGCAAAGCAGAGTTTATCTCCCCTGTAATCTCCCCATTTTACCCTAGTATTTTCCTGGGAAAGCAAAAACCACAGATGTTGGTGACATCGTGAGTGTATGATCTCAGACTCAACGGGAGGAGTCTCTGTTCCCAGAAACTCTATTTGCTTTATATCCGGTCTCAAAAGCATCTTCTCTTAAGAGCCTTTCCCAAATCTGGGCCTTAACTCTCACCTTTCCACCTTGTTAGCTAATTTACACCCTTCCCCCACCACTTCCCTTTGGCCATCTCCCCTATGTACTTGGCCTTTAGTATTGCTACTTAAATATCCATAAGCACCCATAGAAAGGAAAGAAAATCAACATAAGCAACATTTTACTGGTCCTGCTTTTTCTCCCTCGCCTAACAGCAGTTCCTCTGCCTCCCCAGTCAAATTGTTTTTTCTCTCTGACCCCAAATTTGGAATTGTCTTCCAGCAGGATACTGCATTTTTAGGGCTAAACCCGAGGACTCATTTTCATCTTCATTTTGGCTCTTTTTCTGCATTTGAAGAGCATTGGCCTCTCTTTGTTCTTTAAAGCAGACACCCTACATACCCACCCCTCACCCTGATTTAGCAGACACCCGCCCCACCCACCCCCATTGGAGCACTAGGCTCTCAGCTTAGTTGTCAGTTCTTGATCCTTTGAAGTTCTGGAGCTTTGGCACACCTCTGAAATGACAGCAAATCTAGGCTTTGTTTCTGCCCTTTCTAGTTCTGATTCCATATCCCAGGGGTGATCAAGTGTGGCCATGCATGAAAAGGCACCCACGAAGCCTGGGAAAATGGAGCCATCCTCTCCCAATGCTTGAGCATCTGAGTCTGGATTTCTAGGGAGTGAGGGCATGCTCTTCCGCTTTTCACAAAGTCTGTGGATGTCCAGGAGCTGTGATGTGCAGCCTAGAGAACGAGTTTGTCATTGTTTGCAGGACTGACAGAGCAGATGGAATGTGGGCTTTAGCATGTGCTAGGCAAGCCCTTTACCTCTAAAACTGGATCTTAATCATGTCTGTGCCTTTGCAGCCAATGCCATGGTTGCCAACCTTTTTATCTCCATCATCGAAACCCCCAAACCCAAGCTTGTATTTGCATTCTCTTGCATTCTCTCTCTCCTATATCTCCCAAAAGAAATCCACGGTTGAAGCCATAGCAGTTTCAGTTGTAATGTTGGCAGCAGTTCCCACTGGTGCCTGTGTGCACAGGCCCTGCTTTAAGCCAGGCCACAAACTTCCACTTACAGAACATGACCTGTATCTCCTAACTGTTTGCAACCCTCCTGGTTTTGCTTGCTTGTGTTCATTTATTTCTCATGCAGCACAGCTGGACACACACTTGACATACAAGGCTTCTTGGGATCAGGACTGTTCTTTCTCCTCCCCCCTTGCCCAACCCCCTACCTGAGGTTCTGCACATAGTTTATATAATAATTATAGGACCTTTTGATGTTTCTTCCTCCTTTTACCTAGAGCACTCACTTTTCTTGGTCTTCTTTAGCTTGGTCTTCTGCTTTCCATTCTAGCTCAAATGCTATTTTCTAGAAGTATTTTTACCTAAATTGGCAGTAATAGACACATAAGAGCTTCCTGTATGTAAAGTCCATTTATTTCTTATTTATTCATTTATTTTTAAGTTGGCATACAAAACGCTTTGTTTGGTTTATGGCTTTTCATATACATGCATTACTATACTTGTGTCCAGCCCCACTACCTCACTGTCCTTGCCCATGCTCATTGAGCCTCCTAGCTGGTTCCAGTTTAACACCCAGAGCTGTCATACACACACACACACACACACACACACACACACACACACACCCCACATGCACATGCACGTGCACACACACACACGACATCTATTTCCATATTCATATATATATATATATATATATATATATATATATATATATTTACCCTTGTGAGACAAGATATTCATTTGTCCTTCTGTATCTGGCTCATTTTATTTAATTATCTCTAACTGCATCCATTTTTCTGTATATGCCATGATTCCAATTTTCTTTAGGACTGAAATGAAGTTCATCTATCTATCATCTATTTATCTATCATCTATTTGTATATCATCTATCCTTTTATATCATATATCCTTTGTTGATATGAATTCTTCTGTTGATGGAACCTTAGGTTTGAATATTCACATATCTTTGTGGTATATTAATTTAGAGTCCTTTGTATGCATATCCATATCCTTTGGATAGATATGATGAGTATACTTTCTTATAGCATGTAAAGGCAGTCATACACATACTTGCTTTTTGGGCCAACTAATTATATGTTCACTGAATACAGAATTTCTTAGTTATTGAATAATTTATATCATTTATAACAAAAATTTATTGAAATGATAAGATGAAATTTCATAACTCTTAAGAAAAAAATAAACTCAGAAAGTAATAATTGAGAAAGCCCTTATAGTGTAGTTGTCAGCAGATTAGAAGCCTTAAGTAGAATGACTGATACAAAAGAAATGTTTACCATGTGAACAGCATCCCAATTGCTGTGATGGGACTTAGATCTTGAAGGACGGGGCACCACACACCCTTTTCTGCAATGAACATACGTCTTGAAATGCACATAATAAGGATCAAAGCAGAATTGTAATCTCTATTAAAACTACTTTATACTAAAAATACAAAATAGTGTCAGGATGCCTGTTAACAACTCTCTGTGAAATTCTTAGTGTTCTTAGTAACTTAGCATTACATCCATCTTCATGCAAGAGACATGAAAAGACAAGGGACATTGGTTTATTACACTATTTGGGGGGCATTGCTGGGGAGATGGCCACTGCAAAGAGATTTATGATAACTTGGAAATAGAACTTTTGAAGTAGCATTGATGCTCGAATTCAATGTGAGTTGCCAATTTGGAAATTGGGACATTAGATTTATCACCATAGTTATATTTTCTAATGGGCTGAGGAGTGATTAGATTTGAGCACACATCGATACTTGGATTGGTTTCAAAATTGGAAAATGCCAATGCACCCAACATACCATGCCAAATTAATTAATTACCAAAACTTCAAAAACTAGAAAGAACTGGTTTTGGCATCTTTTGTGTACGGTGAACTAAGAATTCAATCAGGGTAAAAGGCTGCCTTCTTTTTTTTTTAAGGCTGCCTTCTTGAAATCACAAGAGAAGGGAGAAGCTATATCATTAAGTTTCAAATATAAAAGATATCATTTTTAAAAAAAAATATGTTTGTCGTCATGTTTAGTGTATCTAAGAAACCAAAGGCCCTTGCTGCTTGGTAGAGCATCTGGGACAGATGGTGGGTGCCTATGGGAATATCCCTCTGTAATTTAAATCCCTTCATGGCTAGTCTGATGCTTTCCCTGATGACTTACTAAAGCATAATAAAACTACCTATGTTATTACTATAACATGTTCTTCCTTCTAAATTCATTTTGTTTAGAACCAGCTGGTCCAGACTGTAAAAAAGGAGGTACAGAGAATTGTACACTTGTTAACAACTTGCATTCAAAAGACGCTCAGTAAAATCAGAAGCTTCAGATTGCCTGAGGAGGTCACTGAGACTGAAATTTGAACTCTGCAGTTGGAGAGCTCTTACCCAGCACAAGACATAGAAAGACTGGCTTACATCCAGAAGCGTGGACAAACTTGTTACTCATCTTGTGTCGAGTATGCCGGCTAAGTTCTATATCCACTGGCTATTTTGAATATTGAAGGGCTCAGCAGATTATCTTTAATAAAATACGTTTCCTTTGAGGTTTTTCAGCCATGAATGTATCTTGGTGAATTCAGTCTAAGTGCCGAGATTAATTTACCCAAAACTCATCAAAATGTCACGGGAATGTACTGAATGTTCAAGGAACCTGAAAGTTTATTAATCTAGTTCAGGATTTTTATATCTGGCCTGAGAGTTATATTGTACCAGGGCTTTTTGATGATAAATTCTAGGAAGCCTCCAAGTTGATTAATGACTTATTTAGTCATATACTGATACAATCTGTATACCAATGCTAAACAACATCCAGATACCCAAAAAGCCACGCTTGGAATAACATCATCTCAGTGTAACGTAAGTCCCTTCCAAGTGACTAAAAACAACTGGTACCTTTCAAATAATTCACCAATTGTGAGGGAAATCATGCAGAAACCACATGAGGTGCTGTGGTTTAAATTACACAGTCATCTGTTTACATAAGCAAAAATTATAACGCTGCTTCATTTTTAGCAGGTGAAAGTGGAGTGGCTGGAGAGATGGTTCGGTGCTCTTAAAAACACACATTCCTCTTGCAGAGACCCAGAGTGCCGTTCCCAGCACCTAGGTCAAGCAGCTCACAAACCCCTACAGTTCCATCTTCAGGAAGTCTAATGCCTTTGCAGGCACCTGCACTCACAAGCGTGTGCTGCCTGCACAAAATTATATATACAAATAAATATTTTTTTGCAAGGTGGAAATGAAATTGCATGTGTCTTTGCAGGGCATTGCTCTGGTGGCTGCGCCATGCAGTCTAAGGTATGGTTGAGCAATAACAGAAGCAACGCCGAGCACCCCGCAATGCTGAAATCTATTTTTAAATTCTTCCCCCATGCTTGTAAGAACTCTTTTAGTTTGGTTTATTTTAAAAAAACAAGACAAAACAAAATCCCAAGTCCTCTCATAACACAAGAGCAAGTACTAAATTGGCATAAAAACTCGGTTCTCTAGTTTGTCTCTGAAAATAAGATGCGTACCCTAGCATAATTCATCATCTTCCTAAAGTCTACACATTGCATTGGTAAAATGGCCGTTTCCTGTGGGGCTCATCTAAGTGCAGAGTGTTCTTTGATCTCGCTCTGTTCTCTATACTCAGGTCAGTACCATCAGGGCAAGAATGCAAGAAATGAGCCCAAACTGACCTGGATTAGAGAATTGCCTGGGAAGAAATTTAAACTGTACAAAGGTTGCGACAAATGTGAATGGAAACTAGTTTTATTTTTCTCTTTGAATAATGAATTCCAATTCTAATGATTCATAGACCAAAGATTAAGGTACTTATGGTTATGTATGGCATTAAGGACATAATTTAGTGGTTGTCTGAATATAATCTAAATTTTGGTTGGCCAGGTGTCAAACCAGTTAATCTTACAGATCGTCTTCATTCCTCACCTCCTTTTGTTTCTCTCGCATCAGTGAAACTCTAAAATAGACCACTTGTGTTGATTAAAAGAAGTTTATTGAGTAGTGAATTCTGCAGCAACTGAAATATTGCTGAGTTTGTATCTTTATGTTGATGCTCAATTGGTCCAGAAGAAGAAGACAACCCTTCACTAGACTTTCAGAGTTTCATTGTTCTGGCTCCCTTCTCATTCTCTCCTGGGCCCTAGGCCCAGTTTTAAATGCTTAGGACCCGTTGATGAACTGTTTGGGAAGAATCAGAAGGTGTGGCCTTGCCAGAGGAGTTGTGCCACTGGAGGTTGGCTTTAAAGTTTTCAGAGCCCATCCCATTCCCTGCTTTGTGGCTGTAGTCTGCAATGTCAATCCTCAGATCCTGCCCCAGTGCCATAGCTACCTGCCTGCTATACTGCGCTCCACTATCGTGGTCACAGACTTGCCTCTGATACTCTAAGCAAGTCTCCAATAAGTTCTTCTTCTAAGTTGCCTGTTGTTTGCTTCACAGCAATAGAAAAGTAACAAAGACACTCCCTTAATCTTGATATTGCCATATATGAATATGGCTGCCTATAGCTCACCAGAATTGTGGAATGTAAAGGAGAGATGACTGTAATGCCTAAAGCCATCTCATCTAAAACCAAACCCCTTCCAGTGGATGACCCATCTTAGGCCAGACTTTGCCATGCTGTTTCTCAAGCCACATATTCTGTCCAGTCTCATCAGACTGCCTATCTTCTTCTTTTTTTTCTTTTCAAGACAGGGTTTCTCCCTGTAGCTTTGGAGGCAGCTTTTCCTGGAACTCACTCTTGTAGACCAGGTTGGCTTCGAACTCACACAGATCTGCCTGCCTGTGCCTCCTGAGTGCTGGGATTAAAGGCATGCACCACCACCACCCAGCCAGACTGCCTGTCTTAGTTAGGGTTACTATTGCTATGAAGGGGCACCATGACCACTGCAACTCCTATAAAGGAAATATTTAATTGGAGTGGCTCGCTTACATTTTCAGAGGTTCAGTCCATTATCACCATAGTGTGGAGCATGGCAGATATAGGACTAGAGAAGTAGATGAGAATCCCACATCTTGCAGGCATCAAGAAATGGGCTGTGACACTGAGCAAAGATTAAACGAAAGAGACCTCAAAGCCTGCCCCCACAGTGACACACTTCCTCCAGTAAGGCCATAACCTCCCAATGGTGCCACTACCTTTGGGAGCCATTTCTTTCAAATCACCACACCGTCCTACTAGCTTTCTGGAATCTGGAGCTATCTTGCCTCCTCCATTGCTCTGAGTTTGTCTTTCCCATCTGCCTTGCTGCTTCGTGTCCCAGTTGGTCTCACAGAGGCTGCCTAGTCTCCAGTATCACCTGGGTGGGCCTGCTCATGGCATGGTGCTGCTTTGCTCCAAGCTTGCAAACTTTCACTCTTCCTGAAAATGGAGTTGAATGAAGGGCCTTTGAACGGCTGCAGCTCTGACTTAGCTCGTTCAGTACCTAAGCCGGTCCAGCCATAGCCTTTTCCTCTTCTCTCAGTCAATCCATTTCTAGTGCTTCGTCAGGGCCTTCGTGCTTCCTCTCACTTCAACCAGACTCTGCTTGCCTCTGAATATTTTTTGCATACTGCTCGCTTTTGCTACGTTCATCTCCCCCAGGAGATGAACACTGAAGTAGGGCCTGGGATATAGAACTAGGTAGCCAATGTTTGTTGAGTGAGTGAGTGATAGCTCCCATGCCCTTTCCTCTTGGATAGAAGCAAAGTGACAAAATCCCAAGTTTGAAGTTTCAAAGCTTTTCCAATATTTAGATATAAAATAGAATAATCCAATATTGATTATTGGGCTATATAAAAACATTGTGAGCACACATTTTAAAAAAAAACATTGTTCAAAACTTTTTTAATCTAAAGGAAAATCTACTGTCAATCAAGGATCAAAATGTATACTGAATTAATTATTTCTGGGTCGATTAATGAACTTGACGGTGCTGCTGCGCCTCAGAGCACTAAATATAGCTGATACGAAACCAAAGGTCCTTCAATGATCCTTGAATTTCTACAGAAGTATCAGGCCTTATGGGGAGAAGTTTTAATGAGACATTGTGCTGTTCGGGAGAGAAGAAATCATAGTTTCTGACCTCAGGGGCATTGATAAAATAATGGAACAAAGCTCTAGGGAGAAATTAGTTTTTTCGGAAGTAGAACCCAGTGCCTCATTGCACATTCTAAATAGCATCAGAGTGGGAATGACAGCCTGGCTGATTGGGTTTAGTGATGCGGATAGATTTGGTTTGTTATATTACTTGAATTCAATAGAAAACCCCCAGATATGATTGAGGTTTACAGAGGTATAAGATTATTGGGCCAAAATGTATTCTAGAGCTTCTTTCAAGTTAGAGTGCAGGGAGGTGAAAGGAAGGCAAGATAATTTCACAATTGCAGTTTCAATTAACGAAACTTCATTAGCTTTTGCTGCCTGTCCCGATTCATGACAACTGCAGGCATTTATGAAGCAGTTCATCTATAGCATTCATTGAGTATGCTTGGTAAGATACACAGCTGGGAGTTGACAGTGACCACAGGGCCCTTATGACCACATGAAGCTTATGGTGGAGGGAGATACATATGTTCAGACATGTGAATGTAGTGTGCTTAGAGTCCTAGGAGCAAAAAAAGGGGCACTACCAGAGGGAAGAATATGAGTTCTGGAGTAAAACCAGTGTTGTCTGAGGCCCCCTCTCCCGGGCCCTGGACTCATATGTTGAAGTGTAACCCTCAGTGTGGCTTTATTGAGTTGTAGAATCTCCAGAAAGTGATTTGGTGATAGAGGAAGAAAGTCCTCAATGGTATTATTGTCTTTATAAAGGAGGCACAGGGGGCCCTGTAGTGGTTCCAATGAGAAGGCAGCTCATAGGCTTTTATGTTTGGTTGCTTGGTGCCCAGTTGTTTGTAATGTTTAGGAAGGATCAGGAGGTGTGGCCTTGTCGGAGGGGTTGTGCCACTGGGGGTGGGCTTTGAGGTTTCAAAGACTCCCCCTATTTCCAGTCTGCCCTTTCTATTTCCTGCTCGTGGTTTAAGATGTGAGCTCTCAGCTGATATTCCAGCCAACAACATGCCTGCTGCTTTCATACCCTGCTAAGATAGACTCTTATGCCTCTGGAAGTGTAGCCCAAAATAAACGCTTCCTTCTATAAGTTGCCTTGGTCATGGTGTTTTAGTACAACAGAAAAGTAACTATGTCAGGCTCTCTCAGTACAGAAAACATCACTGAAAGGGTGGCCTGCCCATGAACCTAGATGGGGTTCCCTTCCGGACAAGCCCTAAGGACCCTGGAAGAACCCTGATGTCCAACTCCCCAGCCTCCCCCACTATAAGGAATAAATTTCCCTTGCTTGGCAGCCACCAATCTAACACCCTGCTGTCACAGCAGCCCAAGTGGACTAAGCCAATTGGGGTGATTGGAAAAGCCATGTTATATTTCAATAGCATTTCATGAAGTATTTGAATAAGACACACAGTGGTATCAGCCGTAAGAAGAGCCACACTACAAGTCTAGGTCCTATTTCTTCTATTTTCTATGTGATTGGAAATTCTGTCAAAACTTAGTCAGTTAGAAGTGATAAATTTCTGGATATGTGATGGGATTACTACAACAAAAACAAAGCATTAGTAATTAATTAATAATGAATAAATAACTGAAAGATAAAAAAGTAAGATTTTTTACATGTTTACCCTTCAAGCTGCTCATTGTCAAATGGGTAGCATTGAAAATAATTGTTTAATCTCAGTTAATTATTGATCCACTTCCTAAAAAATAATTCCATTGACTTACACAATCTTTGTCACCCAGTTTATGTCTGAGATTCACAGGGAGTGCCTTAAAGTCACTGTACTAGCCTCTGTCCTGCTTGTGACCTCACCCGTGCTCAGCAGGCACCAGGACGTTTGCACTCTCCATAAACGGCCTGTATTCTACCCAAATTTTACTTACTTGCCTTCACGTGCAGGGGAGAAAGGAGAATGTTTCTCCCAAGGGGAAGGCCCAGCATCTGAGCTACTTCTTGGCCTTTTGACTTTTAGGAATCTAATGTCACATTCTCTTTTCCTTTCTACACAGTTTTCTGGTTCAGGAGGGTGCATGTGTGTAATCATAACCTTCTCTCTTTGGGGAACCTTGAACTGCATAGCTGAGTCTAGACATCTTTATATAAAAGATATTTTTTTTTAGCTATTGGATTTGCTTTCCATGTTTAATAAGCATGGACTATCTCATGCTACATGAGCAACTTCAAAAGCACGGTGGTTTTAAAACCATAAGTGTGTACTTTCTTTCATGTTATTTGTTTATCATAGACTGGTGAGAGGTGGAGGAAAGATGTGCTCCATAGTTACAGACAACATTGGTGGGAGACTGACATGTTTAAAGATCACAGTAAGGGACAAAGAAGAGAAGGGGCATTATGCACATGTTCTCAAAGCTTCTGTCTGGGAGTGACATAGATCCTATTCACTTTTCTCCTCTGTCTCTCACTCACTCCCTTTGCTCTTATTTCTTTTCTCTTTCTTTCTCTTCTCCTCTCCTTTCCCTTCCCCTCCTCTACTCTCCTCCTCTCTTTCCTTCCTCTCTGCCAAGTTATAGTAACATCAAGAAGACATACATGTGGTTGTATGCATTAAAATGAGAGTGCTAAACATATTTCCACTGCTGCTCTCATTGCATCAGCTAAACTCAGGTGACTGTGTCTGTCCTCTTAAGGGTGCTATGAAGTACAAGCTTACCTTACAGTAGAATTGGGATCCTGAAGAGCCATGCTAATAATGATCACACACCCTCCCTCAAATTTTTGTTTGTATGCTCTTCTCCATCCTCGCTTCCTCCCCTCATCTTCCCCATCTTATATGCCTCTATCTGTGTAGACCTCAGTCACATAAATGGCTCAAGGTTGCCCAGTGCTTGATAGTTCGTGGACTTTGTTCCTCTTGAAGATCACTGTTTGTAACTGTGAGTCATTGACAGTCCTTAGTCTCGGAGTGGGGAACACTCAAAAGCAAAAACCACTTCAAGTCTTATGTGTCTGATCTCATATGTGACATATACCATCACTCCTGCCTGATGACCGACAACAGAGCAGGAAGAAGCTACATTGAAGTAAACTACTGGGGCGAACTGGCTTGAAAATTGGGCATGATTCCTAATCAGAACACCCCGTGACTCTCATGTAAACCCATGGCTACAGAAAAATGTTTTCTCTGACTCTTAGTTCTGCCAAGCAGCATACTTAGTTAGCATGGGGTCAGCAAAATGTAAACCTCTCGTGGGGAGGGGTTTGTCCTTTAGACTAGAGTTACTCTTCTGCTGTATAATTAAATGGCTCTCACATCACAGCATTCTTGTTGTTCCGTACTTAAAGAAATACGTGCACTCTTCGGAAGAACATTGCCTCATTTATAATGTCATAAAAGCTATTTTTAAGTCTCTTGTGTCTAGGTGGTTGCTATCCTTGAAACGGTGACGACAGTATATATAGCAAAAAGCAAACAAGTAAATACTTGAATGTCTTTTTCTGGTCCTTTCCCTGTAGAAGCATGAGCTGGGTGCGCTAAGTGTGACTTTAATAGGACACTGGGAGGAATCAGAAAGAGTGGCGCAGTGGCAGAAGAAACCCTACAATCATGATCTGCCCTGGTCAGCACTCTGTTTCCACAAGCCAGGATTCTTTCTAGACTAATCAAGAAAGCATTGGAAGGTATCAGGGGATCATGTAATTCTGGGACAGGAAGACATTTCTTTGGAGGGCAGGGCTATACGTGGCTACTATAATAAAAAGGAGAGGAATGTGTACATGATTTGATGGGATTTTTCTGCACCTACAATTTTATAGAGCAAGACTAGATTTCCCTCCTCTCTTTTAGAAAACTGTTGTCATAGAAGGAAACCCCACTTATCAAAAAGAAATTGACAGTCTTTCCCACTCCTTCAGTCATTAAGTCAGTAAATAAGTTTTATTTACTGGCTGCTTAAATCAGCTGTTTCTTATGTCAGCAATGTCTCTGGGATTAGTCCTCAGCAAGCCATGTGGTGTGACCAGTTCAAGTTGTCTGTTAGCATCCCCTGGAATCTCTCCTCTCCTTTCCTCTAGAGTTTGCTACTGTTCTGCATTTTCGTTGCCTTTGTCCAAGCCTCGTGTTGAATCTCTGACACTCTAAATTCCGGCGTGCTCAGAGCGTGCAGGGTTTCCTCTCCTCCCACCAGCCCGCTCTCACCTCCCTCCACCAAGGGCTTACTTCATTCCCTAGAACAACATTGCCCTCCCCTCCAAGCTTGGTCTATTTACATTTCCCTGCTCCTTTCCTCTCCCTGCTTGGCATGCTGGTTTCATCAATTTGACCAAATGACTTTCCTGGCAGCTGAAAAAAAAGAAAAGAAAACCCAGGGTCAGTTAATAGCAATCTCATACTGTACTTTCTGTCATTTTTTTTCTAAAATGTACAGAAGTATTTGGATTGATTTTTAATGATCTAAATGATCAGGTGTCTCTACGCTACACTGCAGCAGCCTGATAATAAGTAGAAGGGGGAGGGGCTTGCACACTGGACAGTTCCAGATGAACAATCCCAGAAACACCAGCCAAGTAGAATTTGATAAAATGTAGTCATTGTCAAGCTGTTTATTAGCATTTTAAAAACAAAGACACCTAGCTCTTTGGTTTTTAGATGGAATGTGAAGGAACTCAAGATATTCTGGGTGAGGGCTTAAAGAGTAGCCAGAAGGTTTAGAAATCAGAACCTAAATCTATGTGTACTGACACGAACAGAATGCCAGGCAAGTGTCTCCCTGTGTCCCCAGATAGCAATGTAGGTAAATTATTGGTCTTTTTTTTTTAAATTAGATAAACAAGAAGACATGGTAGCTTCCCAGGGTGTGTGAGGTCAGTGGAACCACCACCTGCTTTTGCATATGGCATAAGAAAGAGAAGAGGCGGTGTGACGGGAAAGGAGGAGAACAAAGAAAGAATGAATACTATGAATTCATCCCTGGGCTTATTAACTAGCTGTGTACTTTAGGACCCCTGCCGTTAATTATCCAGCGCTTGTTTGCCTCCTCTTAAACATACAGAGCAGCAGTGCTTTGGGGGAGAAGAAAACAAAAACTGAAGATGTTGATCACAGTGCATGGCACTTCTAGTTACAAGGCTCATGGTAATTATTTCTCCAGTTCATTGTTCCCCCTCTGTCCTTCCTGGCAGGTTGTGTAAACTGAGGTTTGGGAATCCAATCCTCATCCCACCCTTTTCTAACTGGGCCTGAGGGGCAACTTCTCTAGATTCTTTGAACTATTCTCTACTAAGTTGAGCCTGTTAATACTGGCCCTGCCACATCAAGGAAATAACCTGTACAAACCGGAGTGTAGGAAGCCTTCCCTAGAAGGGAAGCTCCAAGAAATACAAGCTTGAATTCCGTTTTCTTCGCCCTCTTTTCTTACTGCAACTGCCGGATGGCCCCGTTCCTAAAAGCTAGTGGAGGAAAGTTAATTAGTTCCTCGTGCTAATTATTCATTGAGTGTCCTCAATTAATACGGTGTATTCTTTTGAGAAACTTAGCTCAGCTTCTATTAGTGGAGATATACAAATCAGGAGCTTACATAGGCTGATTTAAGACTCGCACTGAGACAAGGGCTTTCTCTAAGCGCATGGCTCTAAAAATACTACATCACTCTTACTTTGTGTGGGTGTGGGCCAAGTATGGGGGGGGTAGTTACAATCTTATATAGTATTATTCTCCTTATACAAGAAGGCGCTTTTCTTGCTTTTTGCTCTGGAATCTTAGTTACTTGACCAGAGCAGACATGTCACCGTGTCATCTCGACACAAACAATGTGACAAAAGAGGACAAATTCTATCACCACTTCTGGGAAAAGTGGCCAGAGGAAGTCTTAGCTGATCATATGAGGGGCATGGACTTTGTATTTAAGATGTTATCTTTGTTCTCCTCTCCATTTTCATATCAGAAATCTCATTCTCAGTGAAGAACAGTTCCCAAGATTTGTACCAATTGGACTAGAAACCTTTACTGCGAAGATATTTCTAGACAAATCAGCTTTGCTTTCCTGATAATGACTGCCTTACACTTATATTTTTATATTTTTCAAATATTGAGACAAATTGGCAGAAAAGTAAAATCATTGATGAGCCCGGTTTGGGGGGTGGGGAGGGTGAAGCATGAAATAAAGAGACAAAACTGGGTGTGTAGTTCAATTTTCTTTAAGAATTAAGACTTAGGAATAACAATTCTCATTAAAATACATGCAATATTTTCAAGGACTAAGAAACTGAGTACGAAAATAAACTATTGTCTAAACCATTCCAAAACTATGAGTAGATAGCATGAACTTTTTGATTGCCACTTATAAAATTATTTGTTGACTTCTGAAAAAAGTAAATTACCCTTGTATTTTATAATTATTGCCTTTGTTTACAATAACAATATTTTGACTATGCCAGCCAATGGGCATTTTTTAAGTGTCTTCCATCCCATTAGATACCTGGATTCTGGAAGTCCCTGGAAGTAAGTGAAAGGTCGTGTGTGTCTTCTTCAATTCAACAATGAGCAGAGAATCAGATACAGGAGTTTTAAACACTAGCATAAATACATATATGCTACATATTTGTATTTGAGAGGTTGTTTGCAAATGAGACTTTTTTTTTGTCAAAGGGTATGTATGTGTTCTACCTCTACATGTACATCAGAAATGCCATGCTTGGTGCATGCTTCTCTGAACTGCACAAGTCTGCCCATTCCCCCCCCACCCCTCACATCATTGATACTACATTTCCCTCCCTCGCAAACAATGATGGTCCTTATACCCCATCGAGGGTTTACTTCTTCAGTTTCTGCAGAGGTCCTATCTCTAGCTAGCTCCTAGCTGTCCGCGCTACTTTTCCTTCCATGGTGCCTATTGCATCGTTTCTCACATTTCTTTCAGGTTCTTGGTTTCATGGCTGACATGAGTCTACTGGGCCCCTTTAAGCAAGCAATAAATAAATCTCACCCTATGGCTGACTTTCCAGCGGCCCCTTGCCACTCACTCACCTTGCCTCAGGTGCTGGTAGGCTTTCGTATTCAGCCTCCTCGGATGTTCTACACTGCTTTTGTCCTTCTCCTCAGCTTTAGCATTCCCCACCGGCTGCAGTTCAGCAGACTGGACAGAAAACATTTGATGAACTCAAGGCAAACAAATGAGACAAATTTTTTTATACGCTAATTAAAGTTGTCTCAGTTCAAAAATCCAGACCAAATCCAAGCCAGATAAAAGTTTTGTTTTCTAGAGAAAAATAAACCTTGGTCAGGGAAGGTTAAGAAATCAGCACAAAAGAAGCAAAGTGCCTATGAGACCCGAGTGACACTAAAATTTTTAAAAATTCTGCGCTTCTTCTAACCAAAGGTCTTTTCTTCGAAATTCTGCTGCGAGCCTCTAGCCCAAGTGAATTCATTTATACTTGGAAGTCTGGGTAAATAAAATGGACAAAGGTAGAATTGGGTTATAGAGGATGCTGGGGACTGAGAGGGGGGGAGACTATTGTAACAGTTGGTACAGCTTGCCCCAGGACTGACTGGGGAGGAAAGGAAGGCAAATCTCTGAAGAGTAGAGGGGATGGGACTGCCAGAGCACACTGGGGCATGTCAGTCTACACAGCAACTGAATGCATCTGTGTGTGGGAAGTGACAATAAGTCATCATGAGCAGATGACAATGACATGGGCTGGGGAGGAGTTAAGATTAGTGAGCCCTTGTTACAGACTCTCATCCAGACAGTGAGGAAAGACGCTGTATTTCCCCCTAGCAGCCCCCAGCCCCACTCCACTTGTCTTCAAGGGAAGAACATTCCTTACACCGTGGCTGGTACTTCCAACACCAAAGATCGCAGCAAGATTACTAGACATGCCTTCTTAGAGTATGAAAAATGGTCGTTAGCTTAGACCAACAAGTTCTCAATAAAATTGGTCTCTGTACATTAACTCATTATTCTGTTTTTCTTATAAATGTGTTATTCTGCAAACATATTGTCACAGACTAGTCACCCTCTAGTACTCTGAAAGTGATTTAGAATAATCACACCCACATCATACATGGAACAGCAATCACACCCACATCATACATGGAACAGCAAATGAGGTCTCCACTTGGTCTTCTAAATGGAAGACAGCATAAAGTGTGATTTGGTTTGCATAGGATGTTTGACACACACACATGCTATCTTCCGATGTGTCTAAGATGGAAAATGGTCTTTGGTAAGAGCATCATCAGAAGAGCGACATAGTGGGAACCTCTTGAGTCCCTCCACAACCTCCAGTGAAAGTCAACCCACTGAGGATGATGGAGTCACCAGACGCACACAGCTTCTGTTTGTTTTTATTTACATGTGTTGTCTTGGGTGTCACCATAACTGTTGTTGCTGTTCCGTGATCGCATTTGCAGTTCTGAAAACTAACTTTAATGTTTGCTGCCAATGGTGCTTTCTGTGTGGTTGCTATTTTGAAAGAAAACGATTGAGACAACCTAAGTGTCCCTCTCCTGTATAATTTCCTTAAGTGTATTACAGTGAGATTTCAAGTAAGCTGTGACAGACAGCATGCATTCCACAGGAAGTTTGGGACTCCCAAAATAACAGATTAAAACAGATAAATGAGAGGACTGTCCTAAAGTTTCATGGCATAAGGTCCGAGGGGCTCATTCTAAAAAAAATTGCCCAGGTGTACCGTGTTGCAGGTTCATTCAGTCTGTTTTTTCATTAATGCTTATGGGTTACCTTGTCAAATCCTGGCTCCAGAAGATAGAATACAGAAGATAGGAACACAGAGAGCTATCTTTGAGCCATTTTCTTTGTATCCTTCCCGGGAAGAACATCTGGGGAAGGCATTTGGTTTTCAATAGAAGGGGTTTGTGGGACAAGATCACTAGAAACGCAAGGGCTGGGTGGGAGTCTGATTAAGCAGTAGCAGTTGGAACAGGGGACCAAGTCTGAGTCATAGGAGTTACAGCCATGGGCCCCAGCAGGGATGGTGCTGCTGAATCCACAAAAGTACCAGCCACACATATAACATCTGCCAGAACCTCGGTGTGAGACACTGTCTCATGATGATGCTAACTGAAGGGGAAATTTTAAAAAATGAAAATACAAAACAAAAGAACAAACAAACAAACAAAACTCCAACCCCTTTATCTCTATCCTTTCCCACTTTCCAATCCCAAAGCAATCAGAGCCAAACTTGTCTGGGCAGAATGGAGATCCTGTGCTCTCCCACTACAAGTAACCAGTATGTGAGGTCCCAGCCACAGGGGGACATGATGTAGAGCTTGGGGCTAGAATTTGGAATGAGCATTCTGATTGCTGAACACAAACCTCTTTGCTGTATGTGTAAAAATGTGAGTCTGTTCCCTAACAGTGCTCAGAAACAAATCACAGAATGTTCTCCATAAGGAAACCTCAAAGAACAGCGAGAGGCCAAGGAAAATGTGCCAATACATGTCCCATGCTCTCCTTTCCAACAAAGATGCTAGCCCATGCCCAATTGCGAATATTTTAAAGTGTCTCGATACTGTGTTGCATCTCTGTTTGCATGTTTCCCTGCCTATCTCCTGCTAGTATTCAGGAGGACAATGATTTATACATTGCAGCCAGTATTCTTCTGATCTTTCCCATGCCTGTGTCCCAGCAGAGCCATCCCAGAATAAATGTGCGGCAAAGGCATGGGAAGCACAGCTTCTCACATAGGAGCATAGGAGGGGATGAGAAAGCCCTTATCTTCCACCTGACTGGGACTTTCCTTTGTCTTCTCATCCTTTCTGCCTTTTCACTCCTTTAGAGGAACTTTAGGAATCTCTCCTCTTACTGTACCTATGGTCTATAAAGAGGAGTTGTAGGGACAAGGGCCATACAGCTGCCACACCAGTCTCCTACTAAAGAAAACCTACCTACCCACGCACACACATTGACTGTCTCATCTCAAGTGACCCGTGTCTTTAATCCGTCAGTAATTAAAGCAGACCAGGTGGAAGGCGAGTGGATACTATCATTACCTTCATCCCTGCTTCTGAATAAATTCCACTCTTAAAAATGAGGTAGAGACTTCAGCTCTCAGTGAAGCTTGCTGAGAATTCTAGTATTAAGAGTCCATGCTCATCGGCTTACTTCCCGCGTTGTAAATGGTTTGCCTACTCTCTGCTGGCTCACCGATCTCAAAGGTAATGGTCAGGGAGAAAACATAAATTCTAAAGCTGTACCACCTTCTGGGGAACTCTGCCCCTTTATGTCGTGATCAACTTGAAAGATCTTGTGTCTTCATGCCATCTACACACCGTGGAATTGGGAATGGGTGAATGAAACTATACCACAGTCAACTAATCTTTCCACCTTATGCCTTGCCTCTCACAGAGATGCATCTGATAGCAGAGCAAAGGTGATTTCATTTCAAGTTAGCACTTCCTGCTCTCATCATTTGAACATTTATCATTTGCATGGAGCCTGATTTTATCTAAGTAACTTGTATAGTTCCCAGAGAATCGCTAGAGGTGGAATATGCCAGGACTGTAGAGAGGTGGGACAGCTAGTGTTGTCGTACTAGCAGCAATATTTAAATGGTAGAGAAGGTGTAACATATAAGGTAAGGGAGAACTGTCTAAGGTATACATGGAGGATTTTAAAGTTACCTTTGAACGTATTTTACACTCAAATGCAAATAATGTTTTAGTTAATTAGACCATAATGCCTTTAAAACTATTAATTTTTCTAACACAGGTTGTTTTAACAAAGTTAATGTCTTTGAGCATTTTAATGATCATTTCAAAATAACCATATGAATATCTTTTTTACTCCCTGAAGAGAAAATTTGTCTTTTTACTACTGAATTTCCATACCCTATAACACACACATACAAAAAAAAAATGACAGTATTTACCCTTTCTCATGAGGTCTGTCTTTCTTCTTAGCTCCCAAACCTGTTTTCTAAAACAATTTGCCATCCAGTGAGGATGACATCTAGGGGCTTGTAAAAATCCCAGTGCTAATATCGTGACTGGAACTGTGGTAGATGTCACTCAGAGCAAAAGCAAAACGGTGCCATCTGGAACATCTGGATTTGTGTGCAGATGTAGCTACTTTGATCCTTGCAGTACGTTCTGTACAGATTCAAGCCTCTGTTCCTTCATTGTGGCTATTCACTATCACAACACATTATTCATTTTAAATTGACATATTTGAAGGAAAGAAATTTATAAATAGGTAACATTTTTAAATGATGACTTAGCAAGATTTTGATTGCAAGTAAAAGTAGTGATTGACTCAGACCATCTCCAAACACACACGCACACACAAAATAAACAGGTTCATACACACCCACCCAATGAACATGAAACCCCCATGCACAGTGGTTACATCGAAATGTACAGAAACAATTGGATCTTGCTTGATTTAAGAAATCCTGGGATCAAGTCTCTTCTCTTTTGGGGACCATATGGCGAGCCATCCCATTTGTCCCTGTGTTTCTACTCTCTGCTGTCTCCTCTAATTGCCACCCACGTCTTGGTCATCAGCTTGTACTAAATTCTAAATGGCATCTTCCTTTTGCAGATCCTCTTGAGTGAGTTCTCACCCACCGTGGACTAGTTAGAGTTTCAGTGCTAAAAGTAGGACCCACCATGTTCTAATAAAAGAATATAAATATTGGACTCCTTGCCGAACATGATTGGGCATGCCTTTAATACCAGCATTTAAAGGGTGGAGGCGAGAAATTCTGTGCACTCAAGACCAGCCTAGTCTACATAGATTTACAGGACAGCGAAGATTACATTGAGAGATACCTGTATTAGATTTTATATTGCTGTGATGAAACAGTATGACCAAAACCAAGTTGGGGAAGAAAGGGTTTATTTAGCTTACAGTTCTAATCACTCCTTTTTTTTTTTTTTTTTTTTTTTTTTTTTTTTTTTTTTTTTTTTTTTTTTTGCTAAGTAGTACTCCATTTTGTAAATGTACCACATTTTCTTTATCCCTTCTTAGGTTGAGGGGCATCTAGGCTGTTCCCAGGTTCTGACTATTATAAATAATCCTGCTACAAACAAATGTCCTTGGAGTTTGACTGAGCATCCTTTGGGTATATGCCCAAGAGTGGTAGTGCTGGGTCCTGAGGTAGGTTGATTCCCATTTTTTTTTTGTTTGTTTGTTTGTTTTTCAAGACAGGGTTTCTCTGTAGCTTTGGAGCCTGTCCTGGAACTAGCTCTTGTAGACCAGGCTGGTCTCGAACTCACAGAGATCCGCCTGCCTCTGCCTCCCGAGTGCTGGGATTAAAGGCGTGCGCCACCACCACCCGGCTGATTCCCAATTTTCTGAGAAACTGCCATAGTGATTTCCAAAGTGGTTGTACAAGTTTGCATTCCCACCATCAATGGCAGCGTGTTCCACTTACACCATATTTTCTCCAGCATAAGTGTCATTGGTTTTTGTGATCTTAGCCATTCTGGCAGGTGTAAGATGGTACCTCAGAGTCATTTTGATTTGCACTTTCCTGATGGCTAAGGATGCTGAACATTTCCTTGAGTGTCGTTCTGTCATTTAAGATTCTTTTGTTAAGAATTCTGTTTAATTTAGTACCTAGTTTTTCATTGGGTTATTTGGAATTTTGATGTCTAATTTATTGAGTTCCTTTGGAGATCAGTTCTCTGTCTGATGTTGGGTTGGTGATGATCTTTTCCCATTCAGTAGGCTGTCTTTTTGTCTTATTGACTGTGTCCTTTGCTTTACAGAAGCTTCTCAGTTTCTGGAGGTTCCATTTATTTATTGTTGCTCTCAGTGCCTGTGCTACTAGTGTTATATTTAGAAAGTGGTCTCCTGTTGCCATGCATTAGAGGCTACTTTCCACTTTCTCTTCTATCAGGTTCAGTGTGGTCAGATTTAAATTGAGGTGTTTAATCCATTTGGACTTGAGTTTTGTGCGTGGCAGCAGATATGGATCTATTTACATTCTTCTACATGCTGACATCCAGTTATGTCAGCACCATTGTTGAAGATGCTTTCTTTTTGCCATAGTAAAAGTTTAGCTTTTCTGTCAAAAATCAGGTGCATGTGTGTGTGTGCATGTGTGTATGTGCATATGAAAGAATGTGTGTGTATGCATGAGAAAGCATGTGTGCATGTGTGTTTACATGTGTGAGGCTGCATGTTTTTGGTGTATGTGTGTGCTTGTGTGTGTATGTGTGTTGAAAGGGCTGAATTTTATTGCATCTTACTAGCCACTTTGAATGCAGCCTCTTCCAACTTCCCATTAAAGTGACTATGAAAGCGTAAGCCTCTGAAAAATATTTAATTTAAAAATCACTGAAAATCATGACTGGCAGTGTTTCATTGTGAGGTTATTAGAAAGACAGTAAGTCAGATTGGAAACACAAACAGGCGACAATACATCCCATTCTCTTCTATAAGAAAGTAGAAACCAGGGTGTTGTCCATCACAGACTTGCATGGTTCCATTAAATCCTTTTTCACTTACTGGAAAGAAAGTTCTGTAGTAAGAAGTAATTGCATAGAGATCTTGTCAAAATGTAGATTTAAACACTTAGTTTTTGTCCCCTGCAAGAGCAGTAAGTACTCTTAATCACTGAGTCATCGCTTCAGCCCAGACTGCAGGACTTTTTAACTGGAAAAAAAAAAGCGTGACAGGAGAACTGCCAAGAGTGTTAAAATATCAAGGAGTTAAAACACCCCTAGCTATATCTAATCAGTTAGGGTGGGTGAGATAAGACAATCAGACAATCTAACACCTCTCTTGGTACTACTGCAGACATTACTTTTCTTGCCCTGACCCACTCTGTTATGCTGTATAGCTACTGTGTGGAGGGTGTGTATCTACAGCACTGTGATGTGCTGTGTATATGGTGTGCGTCTATAACACTGTGTTGTGTGTGAGGTGTGTATCTACAATGGCTCTCTGGCATTAGTGATGCTGCACACACTGAAATCTGTATTTAGACATACTCACCCTTTTGAGCCAGAATGTATTATTATGAGAATGTTTGCTCAGTTGTTTCATTTTAGCAATGGACATGGCTTTTCTGGTGACAGTTAACCCAAATCTGATGATTGTATCTTGTCCCGAGTACCATATTTTTGTGGGTGCAGACGAATGAACAGATCAGCTGTTTGTGTATACTCACAGACTCTGTGATAACTGAGATAAGGATGCTGATGGAATGTTTGCCTTCTCGAGTGTATATTTTGCATTCAACCATTGAGCTTTTAGTTTTAAAGCTAAAAGTTCCCCAACCTTTCAGAGAGTTTACCTCACCAGTAGTAGGAACTCAAATGTGATAGTATAATTTGAAGCTATCAACAGGATTGATTCCTGTTTTTAATTAATTAAATATAGTGTCTCTTGATTTCTATTTTTAGCTATAAAATAATACGTGGATATATTCTTTTTTGTCTTTTCGAATTTCACAATTCATGCAATGAAATATGATTATATCCACACAATATTTTCCCTCTTTAATTCCTCTTGAATCCCCCACAATACTTTCCCTTCCTAGCTTCATTTTCTCTTCCTCTTCCTCCTGCTCCTTCCTTTTGGTAACCCACTAATTCCCATTATTGCTGCCTCTGGGTGCATGGGTGTGTGGCTACTCACTGGAACTTCGGAAATTCACCAATGGCCTCTAATGTTTTTAGGATTAAAGCAGTTCCCTCAGAAGCTGTCTCATCCAACAGCTCCCCTGTAAGGGGTGGGACTTAAAGATCTTCTATTTCTAACTTGATCTTGTGTAGGGGTGAGGCATTGATAAAGATGGTCCATTTAAGGCTGAGCACCTAGTCATTTGTTTTCAACACTTTTGATTAGGGACTGGTCTCTGAATCGCAAAGAGAAGCTTTCTTGAGCAAGACTGCGAACAGTCCAAGTTTCTGGGCATAACCACATATAGAAGATAACTTGACCATATTGCCATTAATTGTAATAATCCTGGAAGATTCTCTCCAAGGGGCTGTGACCACCCTGGACACAGGCTTTTGACCAGTGTTACTGTGCCTGGTAGAATATGTCCACAGAGTAGGTCTCAGTCAGAAAGCAGTTATCTCATTATAGCCTAAAAGAGGTGAGTTTTGTTCAGTAGGTCAGTAAGATGTCATCTCTAGGGCCCAGTGCTGAGAAAGACAGTTGATATCTTTTCTCCCCCAGCAGTCTGCATGGCACCTTCGGGCACCTAAAAGCTAGTCAGCAGGGCAGAAGTGTCCCAGTCAATTTAAGCCAGATTTCTCCACAGCTACAGCCAAAATATGTGGTATCTTCTTCAAAGATAGAGTCTTGTGGTGACAACCAAGACAATGGAAACAGCTTTTCTAAATAGTAAATCAAGAAATAGAGAATAAAATGTTTATATTTTATATTATATATAAAAAACTTTTAAAAATGCCCTTTGCTTCTATTCTTTGTACCAGAGAAAGTGTGTTCATAATCTAGTGTTTCTTCTTCATATTATTTCCTCTGTATTGGCACAAACGTATGTGTTAGCACACATAGAAATTGGTAAGTTCATACTGAAGCTATTTTTCTGAAATGTTGAGGTATTTTTTCATATAACACTATTTCAGTTATTTTTCTAGGGAATTTGTTTGGAAAGCCTACAGAACGAGTACAATTTGAAACTGGTCTTTATTGCATGAGAGATACTTTATGGTTTGAATTTCTGAACCATTGTCTTAGAATATTTCTGGAATATTGATCTGTGAAATATGATGCAAAGCCTCTAAAGCTTTTAAGATTAAAATGAAATATAATTTCACATCAGGAAAAGATTTTTTTTACAGTAATTCCCTTGAGGTTTGCTGTTATTGCTGTATGTTTTTTCATTTGGATAAAAGTAAATGTAGCCTTCCTGAAGAATCTATATTATATTAAATAAGCACATTAAAATGCACATGAATAACACAGAAAAATACTCTTTATATTACAATGTGGTTTATAATTCCTTTCAGCATTTATAATAAAATACTATAAGCTGTTTGTATATATACATATATTGTGTTTTAAAGAATTTAGTGAGTTGGTGTAAGGCACACAAAATATGGACAGGAAAAATCTGAAATTAGGGCTGACATCCTCAAACTACATGACAAAATAAAATTCTAATTTTAAATTTCAAATGTGCTATGGATTTTTCCCATATTTTATATTTGAAAATAAATATTAAGTGCCTTTTCTAGATTCCAGGCTTTGTAGTCTACCTCTTTTACTGCTGCAGATATTTCTAATGGAATTTGGTGGATGTTCTAGATGTTCTAGTCATGGGGTTTGTGGCACTTGATGATAGGTCATTTCTGCTGTAAATGCTTTTTTTTTTTCATTATTTCAGAGAGAAGGTTTAAACTTTGACTCCATGCTCCCAAAAGACTTACTTTTAATAAATTAAATCACAAGCAGGTTACCAAAGCACCTGTTAGTTTTTAAGGAATCAAAATAGAGAGGCTTCATCCAGTCACTGAGGGAAACAATGGCAGACTCATTGCCCTCACGTTAGGTGGAGCTCAGGGAATTCTGCAGATGAGGGAGAGAAAAGATTGTAGGAGCCAGAGGGTCAAGGACACCACAAGGAAACTACAGAATCAACTAACTTGGACTCATAGGGCCGCTCACAGTGACTGAACCGATAACCAAGGAGCCTGCATGGATTCGACTTAAGTACTCTGTATTATGTATGTCACAGTGGTGTAGCTTGGTCCTCTTGCAAGCTTCTAACAACAGGAACAAAGCCTGTCTCAGACACTTTTACTGGCCTTTGGGACCCTACTCCTATACTTGGTCACCTTGCTCAGCCTTGATGGAGAAGTGCTTCCCTCTTTCATCAATTTGGATGAACCCTGTTTACGACACTCATGGAGACCTAGCCACCTTTTCCTAAGCAGAAAGGAAGAGAGAGTGGAATTGGGGGAGGGGGTGGTAGAGGGTAGAGCTAGGACATAGGAGAAGAGGAGGGAGGGAAACTGTGGCAGGGGATGGTAAATAAATAAACAATTAATTAATTAATTTAAAGAGATGTGTTTCTGGTGGATTTTTTAAAAAATTTTCAGTTGGTACCATGTTCTCAGTTAAAAGAACAGTACAGAAATTGAATATAGCCACGATGTGCTGAAGCATCGCACAGTTCCCTGATGCTTAGCAGTTGAAACCCTGGCTTCACAGAGTGCTTCTCCTGTTTCGGTTACGAATGTGATGAACAGCATGCCTTCAGCCTTTGCTAGCAGTTGTCAGAAGTAGAATTTCATCACTATTAATATGGTCATTCGTTAACATTTAGTGAGTGCCAATAATGTTTTTTGGTGTCATAAACACAACCAACACATTAAAACAAGTAAATTGTATCTTACTGAAAAATCAGTATTTATATAGAAGAAAAAACATTAAAACATATGTAACATTTAATAAATATTTTTGTACCCCAACAGTAGCTTATTACTAATTTATTTCAGTAAATAAAATAGTACGTAGACTGTAAGTTTATACACATACATATATACACATACATTTTACATACACAGATTTAACTTATGTAAGTACAGGCACCACACACACACACACACACACACACACACACGAGCTATATATATAAAACCAAATGATATCTCAAGAGATTTAGAAACTGGTGAAAATTATACAAAACATAAGCAGTAAGAACCTAAAACTAAGGAATTACATCCTGAGACACCAAGACAAAATGTAAAGTCTACTTTTTGTCTTCAATTTGCCTGTAGATCTTTTAAGACATGGATACTAGTTTTGATTTACTTTCAATATACATACTTTACATTAGTTATATAGTAGATAAATACTATTAGTATATAGATACTATGTGCTACAATACATAAAGATATTTTATATGTTAATACATTACATATAATAAATTTATATAAACCGAAGGGCAAAGATACTGTCTTTTAATGACAGAAGAACAAAGGTTAACAAGCCCCTTGAGAGATGGCAGACTCCCTAACACAACTGTACAGATGGTTACAAAGTCATACAAAATTAATGAAGGATTATGTTTTAGGTACTTGTCAGTTCATGTCTAAACACAGGGGTATTTTCATCTTGTTTCATTCAAGGTAACACTGATATTAGCTTATTAATTATTCCAGCATATGCTGGTGACACAAAGATTTATTTCTGTTGCTATTTAAAATGAAAATTTCTTTGAAAGTGAAACTCACTGAGTAAAATCAATGACTTAATTCACCTCCCCTCCCGTTCCTGTTAAGTACAAATGACTAAGGGTTAAGGAAACACCCGAGTTCAGTGACCAGGGTGTGGCTTTACTGTTCTATGATTATGTTAGCACGATGGTATAACTTAGCCTTAATACCTGAAAGGCATGTTGAAAACTGGAGGAATTCGAAGAGAATGGAGACTTCAAACCTAAAGAAATAGTATGAGTTTCTGAAGACGGTTTTGGCTCTTCTGTGCCTCTTTGTAAAGAGCAAACTTTGAGAGGAAGGAGCAAAAAGAGACCCCCTGTCTCCACTTTGGCTCACTGGTGGTCAATGGCTACTTTACAAAATGTCAAGGTCCTGAGAGTTTAGGCTGAAAACTATCACTCTTTGGAATCAGCCTCCTTCACTCACTCACACACACACACACACACACACACACACACACACAAAAGGTTTTATTAGCAAGGAAGTGGCAATGCTGGGTAGTTAATTCTAGCTTTGAGCCTGAAGGAAGACTAAGCAATGGTGTGTATAGGTGTGAATGTCTGTGTGGGGTTTTTTTTTTTTTTTTTTGTATGCACATGTGTGTGCCTTCAGGGCAGGTTATCTGGTGTCCTTCTCCATCCCTTGAGTCAGCTTCTCACTAGACCTGGAGCTATTGCCTCTGGTCCTCCATAAAACTAGTAACTAGGCACCCATGTAACCATACCCAGCTTTTCTGATTTGGTTCTCTGGACCCCATGTTTGCAGAGCATTTGTTTTACCCGCAAGCCCTCTCCCCAGCCCTAAGTAGCTTTTAAATGACAGTGTTGACTAAGGCATTTTCATTTGCCCTATGTTTTAGCTCTCACTTGACTAGTAAATTAACCATAGTTTTGCTCGCATATCTCGTTCGAGGGTAGTTAATGCTAGTCCGACCTTGAAAGATCAACTACACCTATGCTTTCTGCAGGACTGAAATCTTAAAGGCCACAAAACATAACAGTCTTGCTTCTGGTTGAACGAGGCTACAGCACAGCCACAGGACCTCACCAAGGCTGACCTGGTCAGTGGCTGAGAGGTAGAGAGCCTTTATTGATGGGAAGCAGCCATCAGGCTGAGAAGAGCAATAAAACCTGTAATGGCTCACCTGCAATTAGAAGTTGTGGAAAGTAACAGTTGTCTTCAAACACAACCAAACAGAGAGGTTGTACCTTAGTCCCTCAATGCTCTTCATCTTGTAGAACTCATTTCTAAGCTGACAGACCTGTGCTGCGCTGCTGGTTTCTAAAAGTCGCGCATTCATTAAGTACTGTCTCGTGAGCTATCATTTTGTAACTTAGTGATCATGCCTCTTAAAACTCTGATTCCAGTTCAGATCGAAAGCCGCTCCGATAGACGACATAAACCTGTTCCCTCATATTACCCTGAGCCTGCAAAACTAAGCAACGTAAGGTTATTCATTAAGATTGTAATCTTAGCTCCCTGACTATGAGATAAATTATATTTTTCTTTGTCCTGCTTCAAGAGCTTTTAGTACTTAGTTTCTCAGTTGTTACTATCTCGCTTCTGATACGTTATTTGAAGTGGTTACACATATAAAAGTAAACAAAAGAGTTCAGCTGAAAATATTAAACTGGAGGGTAAGTATAGACTAACTCAGGGGGCGGAATGCATGTCTAACGTTTGTGAGTCCTCGGTTTCAATGGCCCACTCTGGAACATCGATTGAAATATCTTCTCAAAGTATACTTTAATTTAAAAATCTCATTGAATAACAAAATGATTGAGTCAGGCCGGGCCGTGGTGGCGCACGCCTTTAATCCCAGCACTCGGGAGGCAGAGGCAGGCGGATCTCTATGAGTACGAGACCAGCCTGGTCTACAAGAAGCTAGTTCCAGGACAGGCTCTAAAGCCACAGAGAAACCCTGTCCCGAAAAACCAACAAAAAAAAAAGAAAAAAAAAATATTGAGTCAGCTTGTGTTTTCACTCAATAAAGTATTTTGCTTTTGTCATTCCTAGCCAGTATGAGATGTTAACCTGGGTTCCATCCTGGAGAGACTGGGGGATGTTTGGCCTATGAATAGAGTGGAGATCATATGTACTCAAACACACAAAACATGTCAAATGAGAAATGCTTATTAGAGGGGAAATGATAGTACTACATTATTTTTGTTTCTCTCTATGCTACTTCTAGAAGGCCTTCATGTGTACATGGCGTTAAGAAGTAGGTGCAGGTTTGGGGACAGTTAATTCTTATCCCACCATCCCTACCATAGAAGTAAAAGGACAGATGCCATAGCCTGAATGGACTCCAGGGCTTCTTCTCCCTGAACGTGATGATAGGCAAATGCTGGCCCTTAAAGTTCATTCTAAGAGAGGAAAACACTTAATTTTGTGGAGATAGAATAATACAGGCAAGAATCTCAGGAAGCATTAAGCTAGTAGTGGCAGGCCGTTATCACTACTGCAGTGGAGAAACAAGTTGAGAGCTGTGTGCTCAGACTTCCTGCTTCAGGTGTGTTCGTCTTCCTGCTATCCATTTAACATCTAAGTGCCTCCACACTTCATCTGCACCCCAGGGTTGGTCACTGTTGGATGGGTTAAACAAGATTATGGTGTAAAACTCTCAGAAGACAGTTAGGACATTACTAGTACACCTAGATCTTAAATAATGATGCTGTTCAAGTATATGCGGTGATATACCAGTGTGAGTTACAGTGTGATTCCTGATTCCAAGCATTCCTAGCTTCTTAAGAACAATTCAAGCTGAAGGGGTCTGGAAAGGATCCCACAGGACCTTAGGAGAAAGATTTAGTTCCCCTTCATAACAAAGGTGCTGCAAGGATATCGCCTATGCCACAGGAAGTGCCAGTGACTTTTCTCAAGTTCCTTTGTGCTATAGGGCACCATCTTTCTGCATGCAAAGTTCAAATTGCTTTAAAGGAACCACTCAGTTCTTCCTCCTCCCAGGTTCTTGCTCTAGAACCATCAATTGATCAAATCACAGCAGTTCTCAAACTATTTTTTTTTTACACTTGCTTTAGAATTTATGGGAAGTGAATTCCCCTCTCTCCAAGTAATGTTTTCTGCAAGGACAAGAACTCACTGGGGAAAGCAACTGAAGATAAGTAGCATGATCTATTAAGTGTTGCCAGTATCCCATTTAATATTAAACAATTGCATAATGGCCTTCTTAAATATCCAAGCTAAAAGTGACGCATTAATGGTGTGTATACCACCACCGAGAAGCCCATTCTCTGACTGATAGGCGACAAGCACCATTCAAGTGCCAAGCTACTATTCCAAGAGTTTACTATTTTATTCTGGCTCCAAAATGGCATCAACAGTGATGGGGTGCTTTCAGGGGATTGCTGAACAGGATTCTTTTGCAACAAAGGGGGCAGGCTCCAGGAAATGAAACAGGGAGCTCTCCTCTGAGGTACACACCCACTAATCAAACAAGAAGCTTTATGACATGCGCAAATGCAATTGAAGTCTAACTGATTTCTGCAGAACTGACTTCCCCAGGATTTCCTGTCTAAAATCATAGTGTGGAAATCTGTAGTTAACTGGTTACAAATCATCTAGAAAGTAAGGCTTCTCCACCCCCATATTTTTGTTCAAAAAAAAATCAAAAAACAAACCAAAAACCCAAAACCCTATTATTTGCACATTCTCTCTGGACTTCTTTTGTTTCCTTTCTTTTTATTGAATACGCTGAAGAACTAAACAGACAGAAAAACCTTCCCCCACAATAATATCTATTTGTTCAGCGTGTCATCTCCCTCTGAGGTTATTTACAGGTTTCTTTAGCTTTTCCTGCCTGGTAATTACTTACTGAAAGAAATCTGCTCCTTCAGGGCCAGCTCTTCCCTTTAACCGGTTTCCCTCACTCTCCCTTGGAGGCTAGCAAGGAGCGCGCCTCTCTGCAGTGTCCGGGAACCCACCTAGAGGGCCCCCTTGACGCCAGCACATCCCCTGTCAGGCAGCAGTCTGCAGCTGAGCAAGCGGGCTGCTGCAGAGTTAATGTACAGTACCACGGAGCCTGCAAGTGTCCTGAGCTGCTCAGAGCTGAGGCGGCACAGCCCAGAGCAGACAAGGCGGCTGCGAGGATTCCAAAGGTTCTGCCGGAAATTCGGTGTGGGGGGACTCCAGCTGGAGCCTGTTGCCACTCTGTGTTTTAAAAGCATGCAAGGTCTGTATAGCTTGGGCATGAGAATCTTGCGGATGTCAGAGCATCAGAGTAAATGACATCTATCTGTGGAGCTGAACTGGGGTAAGAGAACAGAGAGAAAGGAAAGCCGACCGAGTAGAAATTCTTAGACAATGTCTGCCTTGCAGCTGTGAAATTCATTTCTTGCCAAGGCAATATATTAAAAGGTCACACAACGTTTTTGATAAGAAACGAGAGGGGATTCTACAGTGAGACATCGATAGCTTAGTCATTTTACTTAAAGAGAGCAGACAGCCTTATTGTGGGGGTTAGGCGGCAGATGAATTTCATCACAACAGCGCCTTCTGAGTCATGATGGGAGCCGCACTAACCCTGTCCTGCAAAGCAGAAATTACGCATGCCTTCCTACTTGAGCATTCAAAACCAGCGATTCTGAGATCTGGAGAAGAAGTTGGCTTGAGCTCTACGTGGTTTCTAGTCCCTTTGCCCAGGTCTTTGTTGGACAAGCTCTCAGACTCAGACGGTAGCACTGCGTTAAAGTGACCACCACACATGAATATGTGCCTAAGAAAGAAGAAAAAGCAGTATTCCTCCCTAAAGGGACAGCATGGCAAAGCAGCGTGAAGTTTTGCCATTCCCTCCTAATACTTCTTTAACCAAGGATAAACAAGAAACTGTCTTTTGACTCCTTTTGTCCACATTCTATAGTCCCTTTCCGAGAGGATGCATTAATTCATGTTCGAGGCAGTTGGATTTCAGCAGGACAATACTTGCCATCAATTAGCAATTGGACTGGTTATTTTAGTGTGTTGACTAGTGGAAGCTACATGGATGGAACGCCCTACCTGCAGTGTTCTGTGATGGTTCTTTCTTTGAATTTTTGGAAGGGCTTTTTTGTTTTTTTCTATTTGGTGTTTTTTTTGGGGGGGGTCGATTTGGGGGGGAGGGAGAATTCATTACTTGTTGCCATAATTGTCCATGACCGATGCTCAAGCCAGAGGGTTGGGACTCATCTGTGAAATATCACTACATGTACATAGGAGACAAGGAAAATATTCATGACGTCCACTCTGCCAACATGATGCACGTGAACTCCTTTCCCTTTAGAAGGCATTCCTGGATATGGTGAGTAATCAATACCCCTTCAGTCTGAATGCTCAGAATTCTAAAAGCCCAGGACAAGAAGCAGAGGAAGGTTTGTCCTGAGCAAGAATCTGTGGGGGGGGGGCAGAGGGGGAAGAACATAACTAACCTAAGTGTAAAACCAAGAAGACTGAGAAGTAACGATTATGCAATTAAAATTTTCTTGTTGCTATAAAGCATCCCAAAGCAGAAAATCATAAAGGTATTCACAATAATTAATATTTCATAGTCCAAAAAAACCCCAGAAAATGACAAACAACCTAGTATGTAACAGAAATGGGAGGATTGGAAATTTGCTTCATCTGTCTTTTTTTATTTGAAAGTGGCCCCAGGAAAGGATATACAAGGATTTCTGACATCTCATATCAATTGGCCTGCATTCCACAGAAGGCTGGAGGAAACTTTTAATGCTGACTCAATGTTTCTCAAACACATCATAATGTCTGACTTGCTCACATTTAAGAATGCTTTAGCTGTTCATGGATAGCACTTCTGGGCTGAACCAATAGAATTCTGATACAGTTCTCACACATGAAGTGCTCTAACTCCTAGAAAGCTTGCTTCGTTCTTGAGTGTTTGGTTAGGGATTAAGGTTCAATTCAATGATCCAATGTGTTGAGGTCTCCAGACAGGGCCTTCGTGTTCCATTTCTGGTTGGCGTCTGTGTCTGACTGTGTAGGGAAGCTAATTGCTGAGGCCGGTGACAAGGACAAAGGTGCTTATTTTGAAAGTTGCCTTGTCTTCAGTGTACCTATAGGAGGGCGTGGATTCAATTTCTCACAGCAGAAACTTTGTGATGTATGCATGAACAAAAGCACACTGTGAGAAATTTAGTCTTACAACATGCAATGCGTTACGCTACTGTATTGGGCCTGATGTTTCCGAGCATGTTTCCCACGTAAACATTTTTTGGACGAGACTCAAGATAAGTAATAGATACACAAACACAGATCTCTGAGGGGTCCATCACTGCTTTTGTGGCCCATCAAAGTCTCCCTAGTTTAAGACACCAGCAAAAAATCACATAGTGGGGTGTTCTGGAGGGTTCCGATTCCCAGCTAAAACTCCTTTGCAATGAATGCCGGGTGGGAGACCTCCTCTGTCATTCTTGGCAGAGCCCTGTTTTGCGACAACTCCAAAGTTACCCAGAACCACTGCTGAGGTGGGTCTCCTTCTCCACACAGCCTCCATCCCCAAGCTCTGGTGTGTCTGTGAGAGAGTCTGGCTGGCCTGTCTGCAGGCCTCAGTGGCCCACTCCAGCTGCAATCGCCCGAGTTCCAGACTCAGGAGGGCTGTGGTGCCAGTGCCTTGCTTCCCCTGTTGGTGAGGGTCAGAGATCAGCATAAGGATCTAGTTGTTCTTATAGAAAGTAGCACATCAGTAGCCCTTGATCCCGAGATTTAAGGGGCTAGAAGTAGTCCTGGTACATAGTAGGCATCTGTTTCATATTTCTTCTGTTTTTTACAGCTTTCTTCATGGCTAATGCCATGCCTCGGGAGCGTTGCTTTAACAAAGCAAAGGTAATTTTCCTTCAAAGGGAAAATTACCATTCTCTTTTATATAAAGTGTACCTTTCTGTAAGCAAACAGTTTTTCTATCTAGCTAAGTCCTCTTGTTGTGAGTCCATTTGTTTATGTTGCAATAGCTAGGAACGCCTGTACCCTCTGGAGGCCTAGTAGCATAATCACCTTTTATTTTCATTAACCTCCCCCCGACTTTTGACTGGAAGAAAATGAGCTGTTTCAGCTCTGTAGGTTTTGGGGAGAAAGATGCAAATTTGCTTATTCACACTTCTGTCGTGCTGTAATAAATGTGTTCCAAAGATGTATAGAGAAGTTGAGAGTCCTGAATTGGTTTCCTTTGTGCCTGGAGATAGGTAAACCTTCATCCATTTCACTGCCTGCTGTGCCATGTGTTATTGTTGTGAAAAAAACAAAAAAAACTGAGCCGGGGTGTATACCGGTGCTCTGTGTGACTGTTTTTCCCCTGGGCTCCTTGGAAGGATTTGGTATTGAGACATTTAACTCAAAGAGGAAGGTAGTGGTTTTTTTCCAGGTGACCCACTTAGCGGTGTCTTGACTCTTAACTTCCCCGTTGTTGTTTCTTCTAAGATACCCCACCTCAGTGACTGCAGTACGTCAGTCTCTCTGTCTGAAAGGAAACCTTCTTTCCCTTTGCCCCACAGTTAGAGCCCCTCTTGGATCAGTGTCTGTGCTCTTTGGCACTCTTGTTAAGAAATCAAAAGGTACAAAAGGACTCTGTCTTTCTTCATCTTCACACGCCCCCCCCCCCCCGTTTCTTTGTGGAGGGATGGATCAGAAGGTGGCAACAGACCAATGTCATTTGAAAGGAGACAATGTGCTCTGATTTCAGGAGCCCTAGCTCAGGTCCTTGAAGGCACTAAGTCCTTTGGATAGGCCAGGTAGACACACACACACACACACACACACACACACACACACACACACACAGCCTAGTCTCTTTCTTGTTTGCCTTATGAGAAGCCAGGAAGAGAGGAAAATTAATAATTGCAGGTCTGGAGAAGTTTTGGAAGTTTCTCAGGGTCCCTACCCAAACAGAAATTCTCATCTTCCTCTCCTCAGCCTGGTGTGTGGATGATTGTGCAATCCAATGATGAGTTCACTTTTTCTCAGTTACAAAGGTAAAGTTAATAAGTGCACTGAGTACCTGGCTTAATAGAACACTACCTGCCCCTTGGTAGAGGTAGCAGAGTGGCAGAAGGATATGAAGAATGTGTCCTCCTTGCTTGAAGCTACATTTGAAGTATTTGCTGGAGGATTTTATTGCAAAGGCGTCGTTTCCATTACACATTTTAGCCTTTTCACTGCCAAGCCAAACAAAGATAAGGATTGGCCCGACTGAATAAACAAGCAGTCTATACCTCCAGTGTTTTATTCCGCCAAGTTGGGAGAGTAGAATGGTAGCCTGGCAATGCAGGAATGAGGCTTCCATGGTCGGAGAAGGAAAAGACAAGTCAGCTTTCTAGGAATTTAAATTCCATCCAGCAGCAATTAAGAGGGACTCCTAAGAAGCCTTGCGATGCTGTGATGTTGGATTACAAGAAGGGATCTCGCAAGAATGGCACAACACGGTGGCGCTAACATAGGCCTACAGTTTTTGCATGCACATATCACATAATTTGCATAGAATGATTTGGAGAAAGATTAAAAAATGCTACAAACCAGCCGGGCGGTGGTGGCGCACGCCTTTAATCCCAGCACTCGGGAGGCAGAGGCAGGTGGATCTCTGAGTTCGAGGCCAGCCTGGTCTACAAGAGCTAGTTCCAGGACAGGCTCTAGAAACTTCAGGGAAACCCTGTCTCAAAAAAAAAAAAAAAAAAACCAAAAAACAACAAAAAAAAAAAATGCTACAAACCGGCGCAAGATGCACCAAGTTGAATGCAATCGAGACGGGTAGTTTCAAACTTTAGGAAGGCCTGCTATTTGGATTTCTCTGTAACCCTTTTTGAATGGACTCAGCTGACCCAGAGAATGGGGCTGATAGAAGTCAAAGAACTTTGCTGAAGAAGGAAGGTTTGGGACTAGTAATTATGGATGCTGATTAATTATTTACTCATTTGGTGCTTAGGGCTTCATTTTCTTAGGACCAGATGTATAAATGTTTCTTAACAAACTTCAGCAGTGATGTTGACAGATCACTTGATCAAGAGATGAAATGGGGGTGATTATAGCCCCTTAAATAAATATTGAGGCTGTTTCTCCTTTAAGGCTCCTGCACCCCTTTATCGAAAGTCTGCTCCCAAGTATAACTCTCAATAACTGAAGTCTAGTAGACACAGTTGAGGTATTGCTCTATAAAGCAAGGATTTGACTCATGAGCCAATTCACACTGTTTTTGTTTTGATTGATCCATACCCTCTATAGGGTCGTGCAAAGTATAGCTAAGCATGCACTAGTATTATTTGCATATGATCAAAACTGTGCAAGTATGTTTTTTAAAGAAGTCACCCAATGAATGAACATTTGGGACAAGAGAAGGTGACTTGTTGTTTAAAGAAGGGAAATTCTTCCTCTCTGGCCACTTTTCAGTTGAAGCTCCAGAAAAAAAGTATAAGCTAGAAGTAAATTTTGCAGCGTGCGTGGTTTTGACAGTACAAGATTACGATATATACATTGAAGGACAGGCTGAATGGAGTCTTCTACAGAATGGTGCTATTCTGCTCAGTTTGGTAAGCAAAACCCATCAAGTGTCTGCAGAGTTCCTCTGGCCATTGTGTCAGTGGACCTTGTCTCTGAGCTTTCTTGTCCTCTTTGGGGCAGTTCTTCCCCAAACACCAGACTCGAAACTCAGTGCTAGGTCCTGGTAGGACCAAAAAGTTGATATGGAAACACTTGGCTAATAAAATCAGGGCTGAGAATCACGGGGACTCATCTTGTTCATCCATCATTAGAGCACAGTTGTTAAGTTTGGGCAATTGTAAGGCAGACGGTTAAGCTTAGATAAAGGTGGTTTTTAATTAGATGATCTTCTGACCTTATTAAATATACTTTCTCCCCCTCTTGGCTTTCCATTTTAATGTCCTTTATTGCCCCTCATTG
This sequence comes from Arvicola amphibius, assembly GCF_903992535.2. Lineage (NCBI taxonomy): Eukaryota > Metazoa > Chordata > Mammalia > Rodentia > Cricetidae > Arvicola > Arvicola amphibius. The sequence goes on along the minus strand of NC_052049.1, from coordinate 39,032,162 downwards.
TATCCTTCTTGAATTCTAAGCAGTACCTTAGAGCTTATACGTGAAAATAAAATGTATGAGGAGCATTGTGATCGAGAAAGAAATTTACAACTGGAAACCCTAGTATGTGCCCATGACGTATGGAATGAAACTCTAGCGTTTTAGTCTTTCATAGCTGCTAAATTGCTGTATTTAAAAATCCTGACTGTGAGTGAAGTGGGGCCAAGCTGGGGAGGTCTTAGAGAATCTTTACAAAAGAAAGAAAGGAAAAAGAAAAAAATATTAGCCAAGTATTTGGGCTATCTCATCTGTTAAATTCTTCACAACCCACTCCACTCCTTTAGTTTTGGTGCTGTTGAGTTGATTCTTCTAATGCTGATGTCTTTCAGCTAAACGAAATTTAGTCAACTCTGGGGACAAAGGAATCTATTTCAGAATTCTTACGTGAAAGAATAACCAAAGGGAAAGTAACAGCCACTTTCTCATTGTTCATAGATTTGAGGTTCCCTTTTATTTTTAATCCTTGACTCACATTTATCTTTCTTTAACATATCACACAAAATGTCACTCTGTCTACCTTCTTTATCCCATCTTTTAGGCAATAGCTTCAAAAATGTCTCTAAACCATAAATTAACTGAGGTCTGATGTCTGATGATCACTCGATGGGCTGTTAGATTGTGTTTCCTATTGATTGAGAATCATCAGCCTATACACATGGCCAAGGCAACATGGTTAGGGATAATGTCATATAAAATTGTGTAGTGTATTACAGATATATACATACATACAAACACACACTATACATACATACACTTATGTATATATAGGGTTTGAAGGATGGATAACCCAGGATTTTACATACATATATTGGCTGTGTAGAGCACAATAACTCCCAAGTTTCTAATTGTAACCCTAAGTTGTGTTACTGTTTTATGTGACTTGTGAATACTCTCTGAGCTCTTAACACCACTAGCTAAAATGAATGCACCATCTAGTAATCATGTTGTTTTAGAGACAATGGAAGACAATCTCATAGAATGAACATGAGTGATAATTATTAAAAGGCAAGCTAAAAGCATGTGACTGAATTTTTAAAGAATATCGGTAACAAATATAACTATTTTTTTTTTGTTTTTGTTTTTTCGAGACAGGGTTTCCCTGTCGTTTCTAGAGCCTGTCCTGGAACTAGCTCTTGTAGACCAGGCTGGCCTCGAACTCAGAGATCCACCTGCCTCTGCCTCCCGATGTGCTGGATAAAGGCGTGCGCCACCACCGCCCAGCTCCAAATATAACTATTTTAGTGTATCATGGTACACCACACTGGCGAGATCGCCTGCGCATGCCCTGTGATGTCATATGAGCAACATCATTCAGTAACAACAGTGATGTTAATTTGCATTTGTATGTATGGTCTATGTTATGGTGTGTTCAGGGGTGCATGCTCCTGTGTGCACATGTGGAGACTATGTCATGTCTCTTCAATAACTCTCCACTTTATATTTTTGAGCTATGGTCTATACCTGAACCTGTAACTTGTTTGTAACTGTTTTGGCAAGGCTTGGGGACAAGGACGCCTGCAAGATCTGCTTGTCTTCCCAGCCTCCAACCAGTACTAGAGTTACAGATACGTGTTACCATGCCCAGCTTTTATATAGGTACTAGGAATTCTGAACTCTGCTCCTTGTGTGTGTACAGAAAATTCTTGACCTACTGAGGCATCTCACTAGCCAACAGTGGCTTTCTGTTTTCACCTTCTTGACCCATTCTCTACACAATGGAATGCTCAGAGGCTCAGTGACTTTCTCAGGATGCCATTTTGCTGGCATAATCAAGCTGGCCCACCCCAGGTCTGGCCTAATTTCAACTCCCGATCTCTCTTTCATCCGCCACACACAGTTTTGTAAAAAATGCTTCACACTGTGTCCATGGCCCCTTCTAGAAAACAGATTAACAATATACCAGGGAAAATCGGCAGATTGCCTTCTATTAGTTAGATTGTTGGGTAAGTATGCCCGACACCTGTGAATGCGAATGGAATTCCTTGTGGAAGCATTTGTGGATCTTAGCACTATGACCTCTGCTTCCTCTATGTCAGCAGCTTTCTCTGTTTTCTCAGAATGAATAATGTTTGCAAGGAATTTGCGGCAAGCTGCACTCCTGAGCCATTCTGGCCCAAAGGGTCCTTTGCAAATTAGTAGAAGGTGCTTCTCCAGGCAAATGTGTTAGGAGGTTGCCACACTCATTTGGTGAAGGAGAAACACAAACTGCAGTGAGTGCTGAATTGGCATAGCGCTGGTGGCAAAAGCGAAAAGAACCCTGTCCTCTGGACTCACCTGTCGTGAGGCAAGAAGGAGGGCCTGTGCCACTGATCGTCTTCACAGGGGTGCTGAGTGGCCATGTCTACGCTAGCCCCAGCTCTACGTTATTATCTCTACGTGGTGACAGTCAGAATGAATATTTCTGACAGCGTTTGCTGATCATATAAGTCTGGGCGTTTGCTGCCAACATTGCTGCTCTTCAAAGTGATCAACTAACTCTGGAATTCTAAATTTGTTAATGTCCTTAGGAAGAGAGTATGAGCACCGTCTGCAATGACATCATACCTGCTTCTGGATAAGGTCATTCTTAGTGGATTATATTGGAACAGATGGAACACAGTCAGTGTTCTAAGCATAGAGTATTCCCAAATAAATACATTAAGAGTCTTTCCTTGGATATATTCATAGGTTTCTGCAACAGCCACAAAACAACATAACTACAGTACAATAGGGAACAGGTAAATAAGAGATGGCTTTGTAAGATACAAAGGAAGACTCAACTTAATTGCATTAACCTGAGTACCTTAAAGAAGTGTAGAAATGGAAGAGAAAACCCTATCTATGCTGATTGGTATGAGAATTGCTGACTACTGAAACAATTTTCAGAGTGGTTTGTGGGACTGTCTCAGGGAAAGCTTTATTTTAGGGGTTTCGAAACCAGAAAACTTAGGCAAAATGGACTTCTTTCAGTTTTTTTTTTTTTTTTTTTTTTTTTGGTTTTTGGTTTTTATAGACCAGGCTGGCCTCGAACTCAGAGATCCGCCTGACTCTGCCTCCCGAGTGCTGGGATTAAAGGCCTTCTTTCACAGTTTTGAGCAGAAAGGATAGGAGTGGCGACAGAAGGTGGGACAGGGAAAGTAGAGGGGAGGGAAAGCCTGTTACGAGTAAAACAGAATCACAAGGAACCGGCTTTCCCTCCCTTACTGAAGGAAGAATCCAGTGGAGAACACACTGCTCTAAGAGAGAAGGGGGGTCAGGAGAAGAAGTGTAGATAATATCACAACTATATTGATGCGAGTCTTGAGATCCTGGGAGAATTTGTTCGTGTTACTTCTGTTTCCTATGAGATATGTAAGTTAAAAAATCACATCTTAGCAGGGGGGTGTGGCACAGCAAGGCAAATGGGATGCTTAGCCAGGCCATGAAACGTCCTCTGTGGAGACGAAGGCTGCAGGTTCAAGGTACCAAGCAAGTTGAAAATAGGACACATACTGAAAGGCAATATCAGAGTCATTGAAAGGTGGTTTAGTCTGCCTTTAAACTTACAGACTCAGTTATGATGGCAGAGGACAGTACGAAGATCTGACAGAGGTGTGACGCTTCATATTAGTAAATCATGAATGGTTCTATAATTAAATTAAATCATTTTATGATACTTTCCAATCAAGTATGGTTGGGGGTTTCCAGCGCATGCGGAGTTCTGTTGGTACTGTCTGTCTGGCGTGGCTCGAAGGCATCTTGGGAATATGTTGCAATTAGATGTCAGTCCCAGGTTTGAGACCTGAGTTTGCAAAAATGAGGATTTCCTTGTGCCCCTGGAAACAGCTCTTGCGAGGCAAACAGAAGCCTGAAGTGTTTGCTTTGACTTTTGTCTTCAAATGAATAAAATACACAGTGGGAAGAAACAAAAAAGGGGGTTCAGCTCTGCTCCTTTTTAATAGAAAATTTTTCTGTGCCTTTGTTCAAATGTCAAAAATTCATATATATCACCTAATTTTTTACAATGATTTCACCCGGTGAAGTTTTACTTGAAAGTGTCATGTTGCCCGGGAAGCTTGCTTGCTGAAACAATGAAACACTCTATGTGTAATTCTAATTGGTCTAACCTCGTTAAATATTATCATGTAATTCTCTTTATATTCCAATGATGCTTTACAGAGTAAATGACAAATATGGGACATTATCTAGTGGTTTTATGATCCCATAGGCCATGATCACAATTTCTAACAGATTTTATAGTTAATCTTAGTTGTCCTTCCTTCCCACCTTCCTTCATTTCCCTCCTTCCTCCCTTCCGTCTCGTTCTGGGACTGTTGTGAGTATTTCACCTTTGGCTTCTGAACTCACTACATCGTGCGGAGGGGTCCTAATCACTACTAGGGGAACAGTTGTTCTTCAGTTCGAGATAAACAGAGAAGCAATATACTGGTCAGAAAACTACTTGGGGACTGAGGTCTGATTATTTTCTTTAAAAAAAGTCACGTGTATTTATTTCTTATGTAGGAGCATGTGCATGTTATGGTTCACATGTGGAGGTCGGAGGTAATCTTACAGAATTTGGGTTTTTTCTTTTTTCTTTTTTCTAGTTGGGTCCAGGAAATTGAACTCTCAAGCTTTTCTCCAGTATTTAGCTTTTCCTATAACAATCCCTAGTCTCTGCTGCAGCAATTCTGCTTAATTCATACTTCAAAAAAATCTAACTTTAAACAACAGCAATTTTATACCCGCAAGTGTTGACATCCACAATGATAGCGAAAACACATTTGATAGGCTGATAGACAATTGATACATGCACCGCATCTTAAAGACAGTGTTAGATGGAAAATAATTTCAGAATCGTGTTCCTAGGATTTATGGCTGTCATGATTCATTTCAACTTCTATGAGACAGATCATGTGTTTGGACAGGTAAATTTTCTGTATTAAAAATTGAGACTTTGTGCTTAAATAATTCTCACACATTTTAACTTTTAACAACTGGGGAAAATTTGTCTGAGTTTTCATATGCAATCGATCTTCTGAATGCTGATTGACCTGAGAGCCCTCTGAGAAACTTTCTTCAGAACTAACTGGCACTTAATTCCCATTCATTCACTGACTGTGCTTTCATATGTGTGTATGTATCTACATATACTTGTATGTTTGTTCTTTCTGTTGAGAGGAATGCCTTAAAATTAACGTTGCAACTCTGTTACGTCTGTGCCTGTATTCATAACATTAATGTTACATATAAGTTCATTTTCATCATTGGTTCTTAGCATACATGTTAGCACTGTACAACAAAACTCAAGAAAATCAGTCTTATTGTATTTCATTTAGCCAAGAAAATATACTGGTTCTACATTGTTATAATATGGCATTAGGCCTCTGCCTTTCTAATCTGATAGTATAAGTCTCTTTATCATTTTTAAAAATTTTATTTCTTTTTGTTTACAACCTACATAGCCTACATTTCAGTTTTTAATTTAAATTTTTGATATTATAATCTACTTATATCATTACCTCCTTTCCTTCCCTCTGCATTCCAACAAAGAATGGGTGAGTGTTTCTGTTTGTTCCACATCTTCTCCAGCCTTTGCTGTTGTTAGTGTAAACATGTCTGCAAATAACAAGATGTCTCCTTTAAACATAGCCTAAAGTAGCCTAGATAAAATTGATATGACAATTGTTGATCAACAAATGCACATAAATATTGTGCTTTTAAAGAAGGACTAAGAAGCTAGAGCCCAACTGGTCACTAACTCTGCGCCTTTGCACCCCTCTCTCCTTGCATAGCTGTTTGGATGGCATGCTATATCATATGAAGACACCTTCCCACTGCTCAATGAACCTTGTATTAAAATATTCTTCTATGCAAATCCATGCTAACACATTAGCCACCATTCTGCTTTATTTGCCTACTCAGAATTTAGAACCAAGTCTTTCTTCTGTTCGCCTCGAGCCTTTTGGACTTCTTATAGCACATTTTGCTTTTCTACAGTCTTTGGCTCTTCATGTAGAAAGGTGGTCTACCTTATAGCTAATAGTACCAGCATGGATCCAGATGTCCTGATTCAAATCTGGATGAGTTACTCAGTCTTTCAGGTGCCCCATCTGCAGATGGGGGCTGTATAGGCATTCTTACCGCTTGACCACCATGAGGATGAACTCCTAGAGCACATGTGCTCAGCCATAGTGCTTGGAACCATTGTAGATGGGTCACAAATTGGTATCCCTGTGAAGCAGCCCATGCAATAAGGATTTAAGTATGGATGGCTTTCTTTGGGAGATACGCTTGGGGAACAGCAACTAGAGAGAGTATTGTAGCTAGACCAGAAAGGAAAGAAAGCCAGTATGGGGATGCATTCATGGGCAGGTAACCGAGATATAGCAGCCCGTCTCAATGCTAATAAGAAGCCCTTGAGTAAAATCTTTCTTCAGGACTACCCCACATGTTAGAAGGGAGCATTGGAATATCGATCCTCTGACTCCAGGGCCTCCTTCATTCCTGGCAGGGCCAGGCTGAGTTGCATGCAAGCAGCACCTTAGGTGCAGCACTGCCTGTACTTAGCCAGAACACCACGGGCACATGACTTCTGAGGGGAGATGGGCACAGCTGTGGGACTCTCACCATTAATTTCCCAGGACCTATTGCACTTCGTTTTCTTTGGTCTCAGATAGCTCATTCCTCCCCCACCCCAAATTTCCATTAATGCAAACTGTCTGCACCATTCAGTCCTAGATTATCTGCTGCCTTGTAAGGTTTTCTCATTGACACATCTATAAAGGCTAAGCAAAACATTCGTATCTGAGACACCACCCAGCCTTGTCTCAGAGTTGCTTATGCCATACACTGCAAGTAGCATGGTATAGGGAAAGAAAGAAATGCCTGACTGGGGAGGCAGAAAACCAGGCTTAAGCTCAGATGCTTCCACTTACAAAATACACATCCTTTGGTAGCAGCATAACTCACTTCCCTCCCCCCCCACCCATACACATAGAAAACATGGCAGGAAATCCTACTTCCTTATTGTACTGTCATGATAAAGACAAGGCGTCATAGACAGACGTCCGAATGAGGTCTTGTCAAGGAACAGATGCTGGGTCAGGGAGTCTGCTAGCTTTTCTAAGCCTTTTCCTCTTTTGTGGTGTTTGACCGTCTCCTACATTTATATAGTGCACTTCCACCTCTTTCTCACCTCTTCCACTGGAGCTCTTCTTCCCCACAGTGCCTCTGCTGTTAGCTCTCGCTGCGCCGCCCACTGAACTTAGTGAGAGACATTTGACTTGCATAGATGACAGAGCAAATTGTCTGTGGCTATCCCACAAGAAAAGTTCCACCCCTCCCCCAACCGCTGTAACATCATGAGCGCTGTGACGTCATGGTGCTGTGACTTCATTAGTGCTGTAATGTCATGAGTGTTGTGTCTGTGTCATGTCCAAAAGGCGTCCTTTTACTTCATCTCTCCCTAACTTAGACTCTTTCCTCTTTTTCTCTCTTCTGCTAGATTCTTTTCATTCTAAAATAACCAATACCTTAGAGTTTCGTCTTTATGAATGTATTTTAGCATCTCATTTTGATTGTTTTATCTGTTTTTTAAAATGTCCTTAGATGTTAGCTCAAGAAAAGTATTCCTATTTCACATATTGAAATATTGAGAATTTTTATGAAAAATAAGTAATGAGGTGAGACTTTAAAATGCATGAAGTGTGTCATATTTGTTCTATTTAAAATATCAAATACGTCTATTATCTAAGATGATACTTGAACTTTTGAATTCCTTTTGCATATCACAAAATGAACAGACACTTATGAAAGACTGTCAACAGCTTTTTTATACTTAGAAATTTCTTGCCTAGAGCATATCAGGAAACTCACCATACATTTAATCATGGTCAAGTTTGAGGAGCATGGCTCCCAGTGATTAAAGATGGTGAACACTGAAGAAAAGTGTCAGTGAGAAAAGCGACTATGTCCCATATCAGAAACGTTTGCACAAGTTTGTGCATGGAAATGAAACAAGCCTCTTGCCTTTATTTACATCCTAGTAACAAGGACCATAGAAATCGTAGGCTAGCGTGGTGTGTTGGAAGAGAACATAGCACATGTATTTTGCTAAAGCAACTTGTTCATGGCTACACCACTGAAGAAAATGATACCCATTTCCCAACAACCATAAGTGCCACTAGTTTCTCTTTGAGTGGTGGGTCCCTCTTGCCTCGAATTTGTCTGTGATAAAATGTGTCTTGGCCTAATCTTGTGTGAATCCTGTATAGATAACCGCAGAGGCCACGCACAACTGACTGTTTATTCATCTCCTTAGCATGTGGTATTATGTAAGGGAACCTCACCATATTTGGAGCCACAGCTGAATGCAATTCAAAAACGAGTCTGATACTGGCCAGTTGACTTTTTCTGTTTTTGTGCATCACTTTCTCATTCATTGATGACAAATACAACAGCAACAATTATACAAGATTTTTGCATGGATTCAGTAGGATCATACATTTACTTGCTTGTTTAAACCTTGCACCCCCTTTCTCTCCGTGTGTGCATGTGTGCGTGTGTGTGTGTATGTGTGTGTTATTATCATAGTATCTAAGAATTGCTCAGATGCTTGATTCATTTTGGTTCCCATCCTGTCCCTTTTGGTCCCTAAAATTTCTCTGGAGATCATGGTATTTCAAAGCTCTCTGAAGATTTTAACGGAACTATTAATCTACAATGGAAAGAAAAGAAACCCCACGAATCCAATTTCATTAAAGTCTGTGTTCAGAAAAGTACAATATGAGCCGGGTGGTGGTGGTGCAAGCCTTTAATCCCAGCAGTTGGGAGGCAGAGACAGGTGGATCTCTGTGAGTTCGAGGTTAGCCTGATCTCCAAAGGTAGTTCTAGGATGGGCTTCAAAACTACAGAGAAACCCTGCCTCAAAAAAACAAAAAAAGGACAATATGAATGCAATTTCATATGACAAAGGTCTATCTTCCAAGTAACTGTTCTGGAGTTACAGGCACAGTGTTCTCATGGACTCGGAGCCCTTTCCTAGTGCATCATGGTGTTAGCTGTCAAGTCTCAAGTCCCACATACTTTTCTGGAATCAGCAGTTAAAAGATGCAATAACGTTTTGCAATGATTATTATTGTTGTTAGAGACAGGGTCTCACTGTGTAATTCCTGCTGGCCTGGAACTCACTGTGTCGGCCAGGCTGACCTGAATTCACAGAGATCCTCCTGCCTCTGTCTGTGCAACTCTTAAGCACGCTGAGGCCTAGATGAAAATGTTCTTAAATGCTCCAAGCATACATTCAATCCATGTAGAAATTGTGAAGCCATGAAAATTATAATGGAAGAACAAATTAGAGTAGAGGGTTATAAAGGCCTCTGTTGACCATCAGAATCCATCACATCTATGAAGCTGGTCTAATAATTCTCTGTGGAAGAGTGTGGCATGGCTCCACCTGTTTTCATACGAGACCGTTTTTGGGGGGTGGTGAAACCAAACAACTAGAATGGAAAATGCACAGCAGCTCTAAACAATAATAACAACAAACAGGAACTTGAGTAGCAGATGAGTCTATCTACAGCAAATAGCCTTATCTCTTGCAAACCATCGCTTTGAAAGCAAGAACCCATCTGAAGCTGTGCTTCGCCCCATCTCTCCCCAGAACCTCTTTTCATTCAGCTTCACCACGAGTGTCTCCCTCGGGTACTCTGAGCTGCATCTGCTTTTCCCACACCTTCTGTGTTCTTGGATCCCAGAGATTCTGTTTTAGCTTTCTTTCTCAAGGGACTAGCTTTTCAGTTCCTGATTCTTCATGCCAATTCATCTCTGTGAAGTGTGGTAAAACTGCTGAGTGCCATCTTCAGGAAGCAAACACTACATCAGCCTTGGGTCCTGCTCCTAAACCGAGGTCCCTAGTGCCTTCCACAAATATGCTCTGCATAGACAAAAATGACACGTGGGACATTTTATGTCCGTCATAGCAAAGACTCTCCTTTATTTCTTGCGTTACTTTAAAAATTCTCACATAGAAAAATATTATGGAGGGACCAACATTGTTTTATATACAGTATTTCTTACATATTTTAGGAAGGATCCTGGGTCTTTCTTGGACATCTGCATGAACTGGTTTACAAAATAAACAGCACAGTTTCTCTTATAAGTAACTAAAATTACAAGTATATTTATAGGCATTTATATATATATACTGTACATTTATATTATATATTACATATATACATTTATATTTCTATTCCCTTTGAGAATTTATTTAAAATACGGACTAATATATTATTTTGTGACTCTGTCTGCTTGGCTAATGTATTTTTCCAGCCTGATTCTGATATACAAATTTTATAGCTATTAATTTTATTATAATCTATACCCTCTAAAGATAAGCATCCCATGATGAGTGGTAGTCATTGTGTTCTATTCAAAGCACTGTCAACATTACTGAGTTAGTTCACATAAAAATTTGGCTAGCATGTATTGATGCTTTTTTGTGTTAGAGATGTGTAAGATTCTTGATACTTTATCTCATTGTAGGTGTATGTAATACATTGAGTTGAATGGAGAATGTATGTGTTTGTCATCAGCAATATATTGAGTTGATTATAGAATATAATTGATTGAATGGAAACAGATGAGTTGATAAAAGATCCTAGGCACGCTGTAAGGAAACCTCTAGTCTGCATAAAATCATTTTTATCCTGGCTGGCATATTTATACAAATACAATATTTCATGGCTCCTTACATTGTATCTGTAGAAAGTATAAAAACATTATTTGGCACTTGAATTTTAGTGTGTTTGGTTAATTTTGCACAATATCTTTCTTTATTGGGCAGACAGTAATAATTCTCATGGGAATCCATGTGTTTTGTGATGTCTACAGAATATCAGGAGGTCAGACACTGAGATTAAAGAATATTCTCCTCCCACCATTGTTCCCAGGATGATTTTACAGCTGTGTAACTAGAACAAACAAAGAACATGGGGGAGGGGAGCAGGAGAGCAATTTTTGCTTGTTTCTTTTATCTTTTTAAAACCTCAAAAAAGATAGATGATACAGCATTCAGAGGGTACCGCTGGCTGTGTTATCCCTGGAAGGCTGTTACACATGAGTACTCAAAGCCTTCAAAAGCCAACGAGGGTATTCACAACCAAATAATAGTGTGTTAACCTCATTCACGGTAATCACAGATAATGTAGAATTTGTGTCTGCCATTTCATTTGGAAGGTAAAATACTGGACCTACTTTGGGGATTTCATATAACATCCTGGGCTGCATCAATAAACCTCGAATAACCTGAAATAAAGAGGTAATAAGGGCACTTGACTCTGCATCATTCAGACTTTTGCTGGAGCATCAGGCCTACTTCTGAGCTACAGACAAAAACCAAAGAGGACCTGGAGAGTGGCAAAGAGAGGAAGCAAAGCCATGATTTGTGCACATATCAAGTGGTTGAAAGGCCGTAATTGTTAGAGAGACAAAGCTATGCAGTAATCAAGGGCCTAGTTCTTGGAAGTGGGTTGTTTCATTGTGGCCCCTAATCTGAAATACAAGTAGTACAAGCCCCTGCAAAAAGCAGGCTTAAGCCACAGATGTAACGCCATGTTCTAGAGATGAGGGCAACACTTTCTATGGCAACCTGCATAGTTCAGGTGGCAAAGTAACTATTGCATGCAAGAATCAAAAATCATGAATATTTAGTATCCTAGCAATTTGCTGACATTTATCTTATTTTTCTCCTGGTTTTAAATTTCTTTCACTAGATTGCCTTTTCAACTCTTCTGTCTTTAAATCTATATTTTGCCTAATTGTTTTCTTGGAATGCTTGAAGAAAAGATATTCAGAGACATCAAATCTCAGATAAAGTATTTCCTGTCGTTTATTAAATTTTCCTTAAGTGAGTCATGTGTTTAGCTGTTCCCAAAAAATCTAATCAGGTATTAGTTTGATAGTTTTTGATATTATCTTCTGTTTTGAAGGAAATATATTTTCATTTTAGAGAATTAAATATCAGCTATATTGGTATGCTTAAACTTTGCTGTTTAATTGTACTGGTTTAAAGTATAATTCTAGATATTTACAGCTTTTAAAATAAGCTTTTATTTTAAATACTCTTCATTAACTGAATTTTCTACATGCATATAAGGCATTTTGATGAACTCCATACTCCATGCCCTCCTTCAGCCCCTACCAGCACTTTTTACTCCCAATTTCTCTGTGTGTTCGTTTTAAAACATGTGTGCACACTGAGTCCTTTCAGTGTGATCTGTAGGACCATCTACTAGAGCATGGAGCATTGATAGCATTTCAGGTCGAAATCTCCAAAGCAAACAAACAAAGCTTTCCCCTCTCCTCAAGCTGCCATCACTTGTTCCATCCCAGAACCTTCGCAGCTGGGGCATGGGACTTCCTAATTCATGCTGGGATTTCAGCTGGTTTAATCTTCTGCAGATCTTGTTAACTAGCACCTTATAGGAGTACGATCTTTTTAAAGTTAATATACCAATTATTATTAATGTAAAGTATAAATTAACTTAACCAATTAATGCAGTATTAACTAAAGTTCATAATTATCTTTAGAGCCACCTTTACCTAAGATTAATTTCTAGTCTAGGGTCCTGTCCAGGATGAAATTATTTATCTCAATTATTTACCTCACCTTTAAAATCCTTTTGGCCGTAGCAGTTTCTCTGATTTTCCTTGTCCCCACTCCCCTGCCCCCAAGAGACAGGGTTTCTTCATGTAGCAGCCCTAGCTGCCCTGTAGATCAGGCTGCTAAGATTAAATGAGTCCACTATCACTGCCCAGCCTCCTTGTGTTTAATGATATAATTTAATTTGAATGAAATTTTGTAGGAGTCCTGATCAGGTATTTGGAGAATGCAATCAAATAGGATTTTCTAAAAGTTCAGATTTGAGGGTAGAAGTTAACACTCATTGCTTATTGCTGCTAAAAATCTTAGGCCAAGCTAGTGTGGGTCAAATAAACTTATTTTTCCTCTTATTTTTGTATGGGAGTCACGAAGAACAACCCCAATTAAGTACCAATCAGATATGTGTCACCTCCTTGAAGGCATAGTACTTATATAAAATCTTCAATATAATCCATACAAAATTTGTGCATTTTAAATTAAATTAATTTAATTTAGCTATGAAGCCATTTGTGTCGACCAGTACACAGATATTTATTGCAAACTTGGTTTTGGGATACAGTATGAAAATACTTTTTATTGTGATACTTTCATTATTCCTCATTTGGCCTTAGGAACTGTGTTCCATATCTAAATTGTCTACATGATCAGTTGAGAAAGCCAAGAATATCTGTGAAGCGCATCTCTGAGGCTGTGTAAGAGTTCCAGAGAGAATTGCTTAAGGGGAAAACCCACCTTGCACCTGGGGAACAGTATAAGCTGTTGTCTCTGTGAAATAAAAGGAAAACCCTGCTATATTAAGAATTCTCTTGTTTCCTGGATGCCCTGAAGTTAACTGCTAGCATCAACCAGGTCTTGACCACCAGGGTGGCCCAAATCCATGGAGCTAGAGTGACATTCTTTCTCTCAGGTGCATGTCACAGCAACAGAAAACTGCCCAGCATCAGCACTCATTGGGGGCTTTTATTTATTCTTTGGACAAGTCTGGATTGATTTGTTGTTGTTACCGGTGTTATAGCATAGTTAGCTTCTCTTTTGTATTTGGAAACCTTTCTTTTAATCTGGCACCTTACGTTTCTTGAAACTTATCACCGATATTATTCTTTCCATAACTCAGACACAACCGTTTCTCCAATGAGCTCGGGTTCCTTTTACTGGAAAATGATATGAAAATCCAAGGTTGGACGAGGCAGGATGCTTGCTGTAGCGGAGTCACTATGTCTAGTCTTTCTTCACTGACAGCAGAGAAACACATGCCTTCCTCCTAAGACATATGTATGGATGGTTTCTGCAATATTTAAATGTATAGCCATTGGCACACAAAAATGAATGGGTGGAGAAAGTTATGGACAGAAGAATGTAAGGATCATGTATGGATAGGAGGACAGATAACCATGAATTCATACTAATGTTTTTCTCTAATTCACTACTACATAGATAATTTGATCTTCGGTTTTTGTTTCCTGCAACCTTGTCTTCATGTGAAAAAACCAGCATGCACAATAATTACTACTTTTCTTAAACAATTGCTTGATTCCAGTGAATGTGCTCCATTTATCTTACTGATGTTTAAGTATTTGGGTGGGAGCTGGACCTTTCTTCCAACTTCGAAAAAAAATCCAAAGATTTTTTTTTTTAAAAAAATGATTTCTCCCCTCTAATCTCAACTAACTTAAAATATATTACATTCCCAGATATTTTTCCTGCATTAATATTAGAGCATTATGATTACTTTATGTTTTTCACAAGAATTTGGTGTCGTAGAATATGGAAATCTTTAGCTACTTCCACAATGCAGATTATTGACTGCCTTTATCTCCTTTTCTGGCCATCCCACTCTTTGTGTGACAATAGTGCACCTGCAAGACTGATTTGAGGCTTTGTGTCTAAATGCCTGTAGCTTTTGGAAGGATTACAACCTTCCAGGTTGGTTGTCTTTTGCTGCTAGCTCCAGGAGAGAAGTACCTTGCAGGACGCAGCTGTACCAATTCTGCTGGCCGTTCTTTCAGTTACAAGCAACCTTCTCATCACAAAGGGAAGCAAAGATTTGACTTCAGACTTCGAAATGACTGTTTTTGAGGTGCCTAGGTGGTTAAGTGTGCGGAAGAATAGGTGTGCTTTTTTTCATTTCATACCAAGTAACAACTCGTATTTTCAGTGAATGTCATAAGGAAAACCATGTTAAGACCTTGCATAAAATGGTTAATATGCCTATAATTTGCATTTAGTATTTTGTTAAGTTGAAAGCTAACATTAGACCTGCACCGTAATAATGTATGAATCAGAGGGCTCAAGAACACATTAATTTTTGACTTGGGTTCTAACAAAAGTATATGTCCAAGTGGTGCTTTAGTGTGTACTCTACGATTTTAGGAGGAAAAAGAAAACCCTTTCAGCCCACAGAGAAATACAATGTGAACAGAATTCTTAAGACCGGGAAAATAGCAAGTAAAATAAGTTGGCCTTTGACATCCTGTTTAGGATGTCAGGCTTTTTCCATATCCTGACATTGTCCTCCCATGATGAAACATGTTATCTCCACTCACCATTTATTTGCGGACACTGAGGATAAAAAGGTTTGAGAAAAAAATAGACATGGTTAATGACCATATTGAGTTTATAATCAAATGAAGACAAGCAAGTATTAATCAAATTCATTCCCTCCTCTCTTTTCCTCCCATCTGCTCTTTCTACCTCCCTCCCTTCCTTCTTTCTTTTCTTCTCTCCACCCTGAAATGGGTCTAGTATTTAGAGGAGAGACACACACAGAGTTCAACCTAACACACACAACCTAACACAGAACATTTGACCTGGTAGGGAGATCCAGAATGTCTTTCTGTGGAAGGATTGTTTGAGCTGTGATTTGAAAGATCAATAAGAATTAACCAGGGGGAAAAAACAGGGAGAGAACCATATGTGATGAGTAAACTCTTGCCAAAGAGCTGGACTGGAGGCACCACACAGGAGAGAGAGGAAGCTTAGCGAGAGGTTTTAGGCTACCATGCTGAAGTTCCTTAAAGAATTCAGAAGTCAGTGGGTAGCCATCGCATTTCCAATGTGAAGAGTTCACTTCCTGTCCATGTTTCTAACATTTCCATTTCCCAGTTTTCTTAGAAAAGAACATTCTGGCTAGGAATATGGTTTATTAATCTATATGCTCTGTGTCTGTGTGTATTGTGTTTGTATTTGTGTATACATTCTATTTTCCTAGTGGCATTGTTTGGTTGATGGTCTCCGCTGCTTTCTTCCTTGTCTCCTGTTCCCATGGTGGTCACTCACTACCCTATGCACTCCACATCCATCTTTCATTTCTGAGATGAAGAAAGTACCCCCAGAATGTGGAAAGGGATAATGTGATTGAGACCAGGAGACAAAACAGTGGGAGGGACAGCTGCAGCCATCCTGAACATCTGTCCAGTCTTTTACACCATCCCTTTGCCACCTTTCCTGGAGGCTGCGGGGGAACTGGAGCTTTATTGTCTGTTATTCAGCTCCTGTTTCTCATCTGAGATCTTTGGGGTGACCCTTAAAATAATCCCTGGGCCTCTATCCCTGCCTGCAAGCCCACTGTTCCCTCTCTCCTGCAGTACCCCTCTACAGAAAGGCTGTCTTTCTCTAGCACATCATTCAGTATCTGTAGCCCAGGATTCCACAACCTTGTGTGCTGTCCACAAATTTCTCTCTATTCATGGAATGTGCTTCCAAAATCCTTTAAACATGCCATCCTACCTCTGTACCAGCTTTTGGCAAGCTGTTTCTTCCAATCATCACATCTCCCAAACAAATCCCATCTCTGTATTGGCAACTGCCTCTTCCTTCAAGCCTTATGGGAGGCTTGTCTTTCCACAAAGGCCTTCTTTACCAGTGTCAGGCCCGATTCTCTGTCCAGCCTCTGCACTGTTGTGTCTTTTGACTCTCTAGTAAAATGGTACCTACTTAACTTCTTGATGACTTGCCTCAAAGGAATACGTTTCCAAGTGGCATCTTGTCATCTCAGCCTCATGTATTATGCATCCTTACCGCTAGCATAGATCTTAGCAGCCACTTGGCATTTGACACGTATCTCTTGGATTAGTGGATGAATCCTTATTCTTGTTTCCCTGTCCGTCATTCATCCCATATTTTCTGTGATTATGTGGACATGCAGAGTTATGGCCAGGCCTTCTCACCACAACAGGCTTCACTTTCTCATAAGTCACTAGCATTCCTCTCACACTCATGGTTGTGAACAAAATACTTAATGCAGACTGTAGGACAACGTCTTCGTGTCCCGTTGTGAGCAGCCAAGGGAAGGGTGTTTGCTCTTACTGGGAATGCCTGCCAGACACTTCGTCTATCGGGCCAGTTTGAACTCATCCGAGAAAGCTATAGGCCTGGGCTTTACAAGTTCAGAACTTCCACATGCTGTTTGTCTCGACGAACCTGTCTTCTTATCTCTCCCCGAATGGATAAAGAATAAAAACGCGAAGCATTTGCCTTGTGCTAGTTGCTTTGCTTAATGTTTGTCTATATCACAGGTTTCCTACCCTTGCAGGTGTCTATGGCACAAATAGCTCAGTAATTCACTGAGGTTCTCATTGGTGGTGCGTGGCAGAGCTCCGAATTAAAGCTAGGCTCTGCTAGAGATGGCGCTCACATGTGCTCTCCTCTCCCTGCGTGTCACTGTGCCCATTTTCTTCATGCCCATCTTAAACCCACTGCTTACTTCCTCAGCTTCTGCTGACCCATTTTTGGATGTCTTTTAATGACCATGAATTTTTTTTTGGCATTCATTTGGCATCTGTCCTTTAATACGTTAAGTATTTTTTTTTCATGTATATAATTGTTTTTTTTTTTTCTTTTTGAAGCCAAGACTGGGGCGGGTGTGCTTTGCTATTTCCTCTCTGAGGGGTAGTAAATCATAGTGTGATCAAGAACTGGGGTTACGGAGTCAGGCTCCTTAGCTTTTCATTTTTTTTTTTTATTTGACTCGGTCAAGTTTTCTTCTATGCCCCCTTGTCACATCCTCACAGTAGAGTATCCGATAGTGCTACCTCAGGAGGTTGCAGTGAGGATTGAATGAGGTAACGTCCGAAATATACTTATACCCATGTCTGGTACAAAATGACCCTCCAGTAAACACGACTCATTCCTCCATAGCCCGAAGTGCTTTTCCACCTACATGATGTTCCTTAGTCTCCACGGAATGGCTGTTATCATTCTGTAGACTACTGTGACTTCAGGGAAACACATTTTTACTTGTGAGTTATGTTCACTGCTGTGGGCTTGCTGTCTGTTTCTCTTTCACTGAGCCCTGCTGTTCCACTCCAGGCTAAACGAAATGTCGTGAAACCTTCTTCCACTCTGATTTCTTGGAGGCTGCAGCCCCTCGGGGTTGTTGGTCAGTGCTTTTTAGGGTAACCCATCTCCTCCGTCCTCAGGCCTGCTGAAGGCATCTGCTGAAGAGTGTGTGTAACTAACACCTGTTGCCACCTCCCCCGAGCTCCTGCCTCCCGACCTGCCCATGCCCAGAGGGTTTGGGTTAACTTGGAACCCTGAGGCAGCACAGTTTGGAATCAGCACACTAATGGCTCTTTTCTCCACATCTGGAAGCCTGAGAAAGTTGCTCTTGAATATTTATCAATAGCAAGTCACTGCTGAGAAAGAAATAGGAAGTCCCTGGCTTCATCAACATCTTTGATTGTGCAAAGTGGTTGAGCCATGTGTAAAATACCACACAATGCCATGCCCTGTCACCCCGAGAATGTCACTCTGTTGAGATGTAGTTACCCTGCGAGAAGGTGAGAAATGGGTTTTCTTTCTCTCTCTAGGACTCAGAAAATACGATGTTTTCCTGGGGCCGTCAATGTTAGTTTCATGCTGGGATTCTGATTTTAAAAATAATACTGTTTTCCTAACATTAAAAAAAATGTCTTTGGGAAATTATTCAAATCTAACAAGAAAAATTCACACTGAAGTGTACATATTTAAATACTTGTGAATGATGGAAAGAAAACAGCTTTGGTTTCTGTTTTTTTTTTTTTAACTAGCTATTATTCTAATGATTCCTAACCCTGTGGCTTCCTCGGAAATGAGTTCCTATCCACCACATGTTCATTTGTCTTCTAATTTCCATGTCATTTGAAAGGGTTAGGCACCTTTCCCAAGGGGACATTCTGGGCACATCTCAGAGGACTGGGTACAGCACTCTGATTTTACAGGCAAATTTTACCTTGTCACTTGAGGTGGCGTGTACTTCTCTGCTCTTGTTTTGAAAATACCGTGTTTGTGTATTGCATGGACATGGAGTGTTCTTCCTCTGAGATTCACTCCTTGTAAAACTTTAGATAATTGATTATGATTTTATAAGCATGCGAATCAGCAATTTCCATTCTGAGAGTAATATCAAGTCTTTGCTGGGAAAGAATGAAAGCCATACCCAACAAATGACCTCTCATTGGATTTCCACATTTAGTAAAGAGTCTTTAAATATCTTCCTAAGCAAGCTGGTTTCTGGCTTGCTTTGCATTTCCCCATTATTCTTAAGCAGGAATTACAGGAAAATATGGAGATTTGGAGGCAGGCAACGAGCATGCGGCAGTCAGAATAAAATGGGCTACCATGTACGAGAATTGCTTTTAAACATTAATGCCGTTATTATTGTAAGATATTATAATATTGATACATGTTGTGAATGAGTTATTTATCTCTAAAACTGAAGAAACAGACAAACAAAAGCTATATTAAACGTTACTTCCAAACTCTGAAGTAGATGCTTTCACACTTCACACGGTGAGCAGCTCCAAGAAGAAACATTACCATCTGAATTAAGCATATCTTAAATCATATTGTAAACCAGAGCGGATGGCTTGTTAATCTAAATCTATCCTCATCTTGTGGATGGGTATATTAGTGAGAATAGGTTAACAAGCGAAATCCCAGTGTCAGCCTGGGCCACCTCCAGGACAGCTCCAGAGGATTGGTTTAGGGGAACACAGTCATATAAAGCACAGGCACCATGGACCTCATGACAGGAAAGGGGGTGGAGCCCCAATAGTATCCCTCCGGTTGTTCCATCCAGAAAGCTGAATTATGTTTCATTTTTTTTAAAGCAGTGCATGTTTGTTAACCCCAGGTACCAGAAGGGCAATTCTGCTGTGGGGTCAGAAAGTACAAAACAGGAAATGGGTGAACTGTTTTCTTTCTTTCTTTCTTTCTTTCTTTCTTTCTTTCTTTCTTTTTCTTTCCCCCCCCCCCTTTCTTTGTTTCTGGTTTTTCGAGACTGGGTTTCTCAGTAGCTTTGGAGCCTGTTCTGGAACTAGCTCTTATAGACCAGGCTAGCCCCAGATTCACAGAGATCCGCCTGCCTCTGCCTCCCGAGTGCTGGGATTAAAAGCCTGCACCACCACTACCTGGCTGAAGATGTTACAGTTTTAAGCAATATCTTTCCCTGTCAAAATCTTTGTCTTAATTTTTTTTTCATTTTATAAAGTAAATTTTAAAATGTTGTGTTTTCTTATGCCATTTTTATGTTAGTTTCATATTTTACTTATATACCCCTCCCCCACCCATCCCACCCCTACACACACACACACACACACACACACACACACACACACATGCACGCACGTGCGTGCTTCTTTCAGGAGCTTCCCAGAGCCCTATAAGTTCAAACTCTTTCAAGGCCGTTTGGCCTTGAGGACACATTTGCCTCTCACTGATATCCTTTCTGCTTGCCGTTTCCCATGAGACTCCAAGAACAATGGCACACTGTTCCTTGTCACCTGCTGGCTTTTACCTACTTTGCCCTGCTGGCTTCGTCTGCCAGGATCCCCCTGGAACCTGTCTAGCCTCTTGTTTTCCTTGGCAGTTCCTCAGTGTGCTGTCCCACCCACTTCGTTCCTCAGCCTTGATGACTCCTCCTCTGAGCATCTTCAGCATCCTGTATGACCTATGGCACAGTTCTCACTTCACTACAATGAGCTGCTCATGTGTCCACCCTCCACTAAGGATGCACTCAGAACAAGAACTGGATGTCAGTTGTGATATAACCAAAAGATTAACCCAGAGGAAGGGCTCAGTATGCTTCTGTTGAATTAATGAATGAGTTGACCTTGCTTTATCCACATGGTTGTTTATATTCTTCAGTGAAATAAGCTTTTTTCTTTAACTGCTCTTTTTTCCATTATCTAAGACCTGAGCTGCCTATTTTAAGGAATAAGTACACAGCAATCGATTTACTGTAGGAATAAGTTTCTGATCTTTTCCCTTGAGACTTTATACAATTGCTATATTTAAAAACACAGAATCACTCCTGATTTCAAACCTGGGGAAGGTTTTCATGGATCTGTTAAACTTTTGTGTTTCTTGAGAGTGTTTGTAAGCATGACCCCAGGAGTCATATACCAAACCAACTATGTGAGAAGTATTATCTGGTACACAAGGCTGTCTTTGCGCTTCATAGGTTCTCTCTCTCAAAAAAAAAAAAAAAAAAAAAAAAAAAAAAAAAAAAAAAAAAAAAAAAAAAAAAAAAAAACAACATCAAAAAGCAAAAAAAAGTGCCATTCCTTTCACCTTGAGCCTATTAAAGTATTAAAATGACAACGAGTCATTGGAATTTATCAAATAACTGATGTATACTTTCAAGTTTTTTTTGTTTTGTTTTGTTTTTTTTTTGTTTTTGTTTTTGTTTTTCAAGACAGGGCTTTTCTGTAGCTTTGGGGCCTGTCTTGGAACTAGCTCTTGTAGACCAAGCTGAGACCTTGAACTCACAGAGATCTACCTGCCTCTGCCTCCCAAGGACTGGGATTAAAGGCATACGCCACCAATGCCCAGCCATAACTAATATTTTTAAAGTATGAGTTTTCTCTTTATTTTGATTAAGGAATTAGAAATTTGGAAATATTTACAACCCTTAAAGAGCATGGCTGGTTCTTTGTTATTAATCAATAAAACAGCAAACAGAAACCTCTCCTGAGTTCTGTGAGTATCTTTTCAGTTTCTAGTATATTAACAGAAAATCTAATTTCCTCTAACCTTCCTTACCCTAAGGTCTGTGAAGTATATTTTAGCAAAATGTTCATCATTTGGGAATGTGCTTCTGAGCCCTTCGCTCTAGGTGACTTTCTTATGGGCAGTTGTGTGCAGAACAACCAGCTGTTCATTTCCTTATCTACAGCTCTTGTCTAAGAGGTTCACATGCTTTGAAATCAATAACACAAAATGTCTCCGAAATACACATTTGTATGTCTTCTATTAATTTCTATAAACAAAGTTTAGATATTAAATGAAATGATTTTTTGTATCATAAGATTATAATATTCCTATAGGCTAAATGTATTCATGGGGTCATGTTACAGGAAATCATTCAATGGTTTCTTACACATAGAGAATTCTATTGGTTTATCATCATCATCATCATTGTCATTGTTATTATTATTATTCTGATCATCATTATTTTGGTTTTTTGAGACAGCGTTTCTCAGCAGGCTCCTTGCTGTCCTGGAACTTGCTCTGTAGACCAGGCTGGTCTTGAACTCAGAGATCTGCCTGCCTTTGCCTCCTGAGTGTTGGCATTAAAGGTGTGCACCACCACTACCTGGCCATTTTCTTTTTATTTAAAAAATGTCATTGGGCGTACAAGGTCAAACTGTTTTTCATTGAATATCTTAAATCCAGTATCCCATCAAATATCATAAAATAAAGTATGGGCCATGTGGAGAATTTTATCCGCTTTATTAATAATAGAATTGCTTGGCATGTGAAGTGGCCAATGTCCAGCAACATGCTCATTGTCCCAGAGTGCAGAGCCAGGATCTGATTTCAGTATGGGTATTTCCAGCTCCTCGTGTTCTCTCACCACTTGCTGTCAAAAGTCAAAGTTGCATTTACCTTACATAAAGGAAGCATCTGGCTTACAACTCCTACCCTTTGTTCACCCTCATGCTTCATTAATTTTTCTCACATCCTATGGCTTCTAGCACTTCTCAACCTATGGGTCCCAACCCGTTTGGGGCTTGCATATCCGATATCCTGCATGTGCGATATTTACACGATGATTCACAACAGTAGCAAAATTAGAGTATGGAGCATCAACGGAACGATTTTATGGTTGGGGTCAGCACAACGTAAGGAACTGTATTAAAGGGTTGCAGCATTAGGAAGGTTGGGAACCCCTGGCTTAGACATACTGCACACCCATCTTGCTTACTGATCCTCGGATTGGACAGTTGCGCTGTGCCCACCATGTCTTGCCTGTTGTGTGAGTGCTGTGACCAACCATGTCTTTTCATTCCTCCATCACTTGTCGTCACCTCCATGTGACAACTGTCTTAGCAGAGAAATGAAGACTCTGGTGACTCTTTCTCCAGAGCTTCTCATTCCCGCAGAGCCTGAGCAGGTGCCTCGGGTGGTGATATCAGATGCAAATTCTATGCCTTGAAATTTGTCTTCTAAAATCGTACTTTTTTAAAACGTACTCTTCCCCACACTGTTGACTCTTCTCTTACACATCTCTGTCATCTGTAGGCCGTGCCTTGAACGATAGTCTTAGAATAGAGAAAACGCATTTATATCAAAATGACATGCTGGAATTGCTCTTGGGTATTGATATGTCCCACTTCTTTCAAGGGTTCATCTTCAGATACCTCAGTGTAGCTATGTGTGCATTATGCATGTATGTGCATGCATGTGCCATTGATGTGCACAGGTGAGCAGAGGCTAGAGAGGGACTTCCGTGTTCTGTCACTCTGTGCCTCACTCCCTAGAGACAGGGTATCTTACCGAATTGGTGCTAGACCAAGCAACCCTTTAGTCTCTGCCCCATAGAGTACTGGGGTTACAGGCTTATGTGACCACACCAAGCTCTTCTTATGTATATATTGGGAATTTGAATTTAGGTCCTGCTTGTACAGCAATGGTTCTTATGGATTGAACCAACTCTCCAGGAACGAGCATAGTATTTTCTCATTATCATTCAAGAACTGTAGTCTCCCTTGCTAATTCTCACTGCCACCCTTCAATTAAATGCCTGCTACGTTAGTCTCTATTTTATTTGATTGTTTTAAATATAATTTGTCAAAGATTTTTGTTCCATATTTAACAATCTATCCTTCCGTTTGGAAGGTTAACCACACAAGAAAAGGATTTTGGTCTGTTTTGTTTTCCATTGTGTCGTGAGATGCCAAAGTAGCACTTAGTGCAGAGTAGATGCTCATAAAGGTGTTCAGGAAGACAAATGGAAAGGTGGCCATTGGTCAGCCTGTAACACAGGCTTAGGCATAGCAGCACTGTGAATATGTTCTGCTCTTTGGGACAATATGCGTTCTTTCTGGGGCCACCAACATTGTCCCATGTTAAGGAGACACACATTTTGTTGTATTTTATGTCACACCATCCTATGCCTTTTCAAGTGGGAAAGCTAAACTCAGGTACTGCTGGGAACTTGTCTTCCATCGACTCTCATCTTTCCTGACATGGTCACAGCCATGACGTTTTATTCTTCCCTCCTTGTAGCTGACTCCCCCTGCAGATACAGCAGCACGGGCTATGTTTAGCATTGTGTCCTTTCAGGGGTTATTTTCTGTATTTCCTCATTGCTGTTTTCCCTTATTCTGTAATTGAATAAAGTGCCTTGTTCTCTCCATAGGCGAGCAATCAGAGGGCTAGCATTGCCTGTGCTGGCTAGTGTAAACTGATGTTGTCATCCCAGGACACCCATGCTAGTAGACATATACCTCCAGACAGACTCCCTTCTGGGGAATAATTTAACTAGTCACTCTCTTTTGACTGTCTGGCAGAGTCAGACAGGCTGCCAGCCATCTTTAGGCCTGTTTGTGTTTTCCCAGCTTTTCAGACACTCAGAGATGGCAGGACTGAGGTGTAAAGACTCTATAGAGTTCAGGTGGCCAATGCCACCAAGAGTTAAAACTTGCCATCTTATATCATGGGAACAAATGTCTACCAGGGCAAGGGCTGAGCCGGGGAGGCATTTAAATTGCAAATGTATGTAAAATAAGTCCATGTGGTATTTTGAATAGTTATCATGTAGCTAGAATCACACAAACAGTCTTATGGATAAAGGTGGAAATCACAGACACACAAAGTTCAGCTCTCAAATAGTCTGTATTTTTGGAGAGATTTTAGCAAAAGCCTCTGTGGCGTCTGTTTACCCTGATGGAGCCCAGGGGCACGCTGAACAAAGCGTCAGATCAAAGACTTTTCTCCCAGCTGAAGTTCATTTATTTCACCCCTCAGCTTGCTCTCCCTTTGTGATTTGACAAAGCTTTATGTAAGAATAATTTCTAGAGGGCACCTCATGAATCTGTGTTGACTAGGAAGTTTTCAAGTAAATTAAAACTATGATGGTTAATTATTGTATGTAGACATGTGTCCTTGTATCTTCCTTCTGTCCAGTCCCTCTGTCCCTGCCCTTTCTCTAAGTTCACCTTCCTTATTTAAAAAAGGATTTGTTTTCCCTGATACAAAGAATGAAGGAAATAAAGTCATTCTCTTCAAGTGCAGAGTTGGAAAGAGAGAGCTGGATGAAGGGAAGGTAGTTATTGTCATGACAGGGGTCAGCAGTCCCCTGTGGGTTGGAGTGCAGATAAAGGATGGAGCACTAGAAGGGACATTGGCCTGACCAGTGGCTCATGGAAAATCTAGATCCCTAGGGAACAAAAAGGCTATATAAAAGTCACTCAGTACCCTCAGCCTTGATTTCTCCACTCTGGAATTCCTATACAGAATGCCTTGATCAGAAAGTTTATGCGTTGGGTAAACGGTGGTCCCTTGGCTCAGTGGGCTCCCTATGCTCCCTAAAAACATGAGTGGTCTGGGGCACAAAGACAAAGGCAACTGTGAGCATTCACACTGCTTAGAAATGAAGGAATAACTGTGCCTGTATGGGCTTAGAGGTTTCTTGCTCAGGTGTCCAGGCCAGGCCTAGCCCGAGAAGGGGAGAAATGACCTAGATTTTGCATGTGATTATATGGAAAGATGAATTTTAAATGTTGGTCCAGCTGTGTTTTTGCCTGAAGGATGACGTCTACACCTAGTATAGCATCAAAAATGAGATTATTATTGTCACGTTGTAATGAAGTACTCTCTTCCAATGACTGTGTGGAGGCAAGGATGCTTTCTTATAGGAATGAGTCCAGGATTAAAAGTCCGATAGAAAGACACATGGTTTTGAACTAAATTACCATGCTGAATATAGAAAGGAAATCCTGAATTCTTTGTGGCCACACATGGCTGGCCTTACTTGGTAAAGTGAGATTTGCCTCTGGCTTAGATGGCTGGGGCTGTTGTTCCACAGTGTGTTGGTTAGGTTTGGTTCACTTGACACAGAGAGGGCCATCTAGGAGGAAACACTTTGGAATTCAAAAACATCACCATGAAAGGAACTTCATTTGCATGAGTCCTAAACAAATGAGTAGGAAGAAATAACCAGATAGAGCCTGCAGGGCTCAAGAATTGGCATTTTTAACCAACTGGGGACTTCATGTGACAAGGTCACCTTTAAGAAGAGCTTGGCTGGTCTCTGCAGGACAATGCCTATTTGGCCATTTCTATGCTTTGCTACAAATAAATTCCCCTTCGCCCCAAATGTTTCATCTTCTTATTCTCCTGTCCTCTGGGGAGTTGAGAATAGAAACCCATTAGCCCAGATGGCTGTGCACCCTTTGTTTTTCTTACATTCGCTTTGTATTCTAAATTACCACGTTGGACAGAGAAAGACGATCCTGTAGCCTTTGTGGCCACACATGGCTGGCCTTGCTTTGATAAAGCGAGGTTTGCCTCTGGCTTAGATGGGCATGGTTGTTCCGCAGTAATGCTGGTTCAGTTTTTGTTCACTTCCCATAAGGGAGGGCCATCTGGGAACGTGGAACTTTAATTGGGAAAATGCCTCCATCAGAGTGGCCGGTAAACAAGTTGGTGAAGCATTTTCTTGATTAACGATTGCTGTGGGAGAGCCCAGCTCACTGTGGGTGGTGCCACCCTGGGGTGGGTGGTCCTGGTTTGTGTAAGAAAGCTATGGAGGACAAACTAGTAAGCAACACTCCCACCCTGACTGCCTGTCATGATGGCCTACAGCTATAGACTACCAAGACTGTAGGATCCTATTTCTATTCATAAGATAAATCCATCCCTCCCCAAGTTGCTTATGGTCATGGATTTTTTTTTAATCACAGCACTAGAAATATAAATATGACTCAGGTAACCCCCCAAAGACAATTTTAGTTGTGTTCTCTTGTACCCCTTCCTCGCTTGAGACTTAGAATAGATTGCATTCAGCATAAATGCCAATTATGCTTATC
This sequence comes from Arvicola amphibius, assembly GCF_903992535.2. Taxonomy (NCBI): domain Eukaryota; kingdom Metazoa; phylum Chordata; class Mammalia; order Rodentia; family Cricetidae; genus Arvicola; species Arvicola amphibius. The sequence goes on along the minus strand of NC_052049.1, from coordinate 39,005,207 downwards.
GATTTCATAGCCCCCTTTCCAAGTGCTTTGATTTGTGTTGTTCTAATCTTGCCCCAAATCCAGCTATGTTTGTTGGTAGGCATGGCTGAAGGCGTTATGATAAAGAACATAAAGTTTGCAGACTTGCCCCATCTGCCGTGGCCTTGGATAGGTCAACTCTCTGAGGGTCTATTTCCTTCTCTATAAAACAGAGTGAGAACATGATATTTCTTTTGCGTGATGTTTTATGCAGGGACAAGAAGACGATACAGGGAAGACAGCATAGTTTCTAACACACGATAAACAACTGTCACAACTGAGTTGTTTCTTTTCATATACAAGTCGATTTAACAACCCTGAAATAAGGGGACAGTGAAAGAGCATGCTTTGGTAATTGTCCCTTGATAGCTCTCAGTTCTCAGGGTCTGAGATTCAGGCTCCTCCTCCCATTAGGGAGAGAGTCACAGCTGTCCAGCAAGATGTTTGGAAGCACCATGGGATGGAGTGGGGGCCTCTTACACCAAGCATTTTGCCAGGTTGTTTCCAACAGGACTTATCTCCTGTGTTTTCTGGAAACTTGGGGGATGACCGAGGGTTGTGAGGGTCTGCTAAGGGTAATGTTGAATTACATTAGCAAGGCTTAGTTCCTCCACATCCCATCTGCCTTTTGTTTATTAAACAGTAATTTACTACACCGGCCACTAAAATATAAACTAGATAGCTCCTACTTGCTCTTTCTTTTTCTCAATGGTACACGATGATTTTAACATGTGTTTGAGAGATCCCACTAACCTTTCATTTAGATGTGGCTTAAAAGAAAGCACATGTTCTTCAGATGTAAAGCCCCAGCAACACCCCCTGCTGCACACCCATATCCCCTGCCTGCCCATATTTAGAGCCAGGCTCCGAGAATGGAGCCTAGCATTTGAAATAGGTTGCTGCTATATACATCACAGCTGCTTTTGAATTTCATGGATTGGCCATTGAGTCACTCAGCAGCTCGAATGGCATGGAGCCTGCTCACTCTTGCAGAGATGGACATGCAGAGTCACCCCTTTGTGCTTAGGAAGCAATCATTAGGAGAGAGCTTTGGGCGGAGAGACCAGTTGTTTCTTTGGGGAGATGGGAACTTCTGAATAGGGGGAGAGGTACTTGGATCGCACCTCTTACATTTCCCACTTTCTGCTTCAAGAGAAACAGACAAATGCAGTGTGTGACAGCTGGTTGAGTGGGGCGTAAGGGAGGGCAGGTCAGACAAAAACTTAGAAGGGGCGGCCTGAGAATTCGGAGCTAGTCACCCATTTCTGCCAAAACAGGTATTTCTAATTTTGATGCAAATTTAACATCTATTTTTATAAGTATGATTTAAACAAAAAAATCCTCTAAATGAAAATATCTGAGAAAAGTTTCTGAGCTTTAAGTGAATAATTCTTTTTTAAAAATTTCTTTCTTTCTTATTTTATTTTATTTTATTTTGGTTTGGTTTTTAGAGGCAGGGTTTCTCTGTAGATTTGGAGTCTGTCCTGGATCTAGCTTTTGTAGGCCAGGCTGGCCTCAAACTCATAGAGATCTGCCTGCTTCTGTCTCCGGAGTGCTGGGATAAAGGCATGCACCACCACCATCCAGCTGAATAATTCTTTATTTTAAAAGTTCTACTTTCTGAAAAGAAACAGCTTGACAATCCACGAGAAATATTGAATCTTTCAACTAATTTATTAAAGACATTCCATTTTAAATATAGCGTTGGTAAACTGAATATGGTATTTTCAAAACATTCTTGCTTACAGGACCCAAGATCAGTTCCCAAGACACACGCTTGGTGACTCACGACTACCTGTAGTTTGTGGGTGCATCTGCACTCACACACACACAAGTCACAACAGACACACAATTAAATATCTGAATAAATAAAATTTTAAATGACAAAAAAAAGAGTCCCACTTCTACCAAACCAGGTTGATTCTATAAATGCACATGTGGTTCAACACAAGAGAATTTCCTCTCAGAAGTAACTTATTGGTAAGTTAGCAGAGTGAGCAGGAGCCCGTGGAGACAGCATAGTGGGTAAGACCTACCTGCTGTGCATTCTGAGGGCTGCGCTCAAATTCCCAAAACCACAGAAAAGCCAACTGAGCACTTGGACTTACAATCCCGATATTGGTGGGTGGAGACAGGCAGCATAGAGCTCACTGGCCACCCTGTGTAGGCCAAACTGAGAGTTTTGGGTTCATTAACATAACTTCCCTGTCTCAAAAATTATAATAGAGAGTAATAGAGGAAGGCGTTCAACGTTCTCACTTGACTTTCACACGGGTGCTCTTGTGCACATATATCCCATTCCTACATGGGCATATAACACACATACACACATATACCATACACACATATACCACAGAGAGAGACAGAAATACCCCCCACTTTCCCACATAAACACCACAGATACACACACACCACATACACACACCACATATGAAAACACACAAATACCCCCCCATTCCCACACACACATACACACCACAGATACACACACACCAATACACTTACATGCCACATACACACACCACATATAAACACACATATCTCTCCCCCACACGCTTCCCCACACACATACACACACCACATATAGACACACACAAATACCCCCCCACACATTCACACCACAGATACATACCACATATAAGCACACATATACACACCACAGATACACACACACTACTTACACACACATATCACAAACATGCGTCCATACACACACTCCCCTCCTACATACACCAAACAAGGGAAAGAAGCATTCATTCTTTTAATTAAATAAAGAGAGAGGATGGACTTATAATAACAGATGCCTGGGTGGCATTTGACCAAAACTTAAAACTTAGCGCACACTCATTGCTTCTATGTTAAATGTTAAAAAGCACACTGAAATAGCAATAAAGGAGTACAGCATCTGTCCCACAAGCTCGGCACATTGAAAAGTAGGAATCATGTCCATTAAAGCCAGCATAATTATAAGCCCTATGATGTAATATAAAATATTACACAGAAGATTTTATTTTTCATTTGGGTCAGTGTAGCAGTTTGACACATAAAAATAGAATATGAATGGCTTTGTAACAACCTGAGATTTCGTCTGGAAGAGCTAAAGGAATTAAACATAAGATGGTTATGTTCAAGTGGTGACTGGGTAGGATGACCAACTGCAAAATACCTACAGAGAATTTATTAGCAGTAAAATTAACATCCACTTAGAAATATAACAGAGAGAATAAACTGCCTTTCCAAACAGCATGCGGTTCTAGCATCCAGAATACATTGGTCTTCTTTCAAATTGTTTGTTTGTTTGTTTTTGTTTGTTTTACATCCTGGCCACAGTTCCCCTCCCTCCTCTCCTCCCAGTTCCCCTTCTCCACTCCCCTTTGTTCCCACCCCTCAATCCATTCCCTCCCTCTCTGTTCAGGAAAGGGCAGGTCTCCCATGGATATCCACAGAAGATGACATATCAAGTCGCAGTAAGGTAGACCAAGCACCTCCCATATACTGATGCTGAGCAAAGAGACACAGCGAGAGGAGTGGGATCCCAAAAGCCAGTGAAAGAGTACCAGATAGTCCCTGCACCCACTGTTAGGAGTCCCACAAGAGGACCAAGCTACATAACTGTAACATATATGCAAAATGCCTAGGTGAATCCCATGCACATTCTAAATTGGCGGTTTAGTCTCTATGAACGCCTATGAGCCCAGGTTAGTAGATTCAGTTAGTTTTCTTGTGGTGTAATTGACCCCTCTGGCTCCTGCAATCCTTTCTCCCTCTCTTCAGCAGGATGATATTAATTGCCTAATGTTTGGCTATGACTCTGCATCATTGAGGGAGTGGCCCACCAATGACTGGTCTAGCCTAAAATCCATACCAGAAGGGTAAGCCTCTCCCCCATCCCACCACTCCCTGGAGCATCAGAACCCATTGGTTGGCTGACCCAGACCTAGGATAGAACCAAACACAAAGTGAGTTCCAGGACAGCCAGGGCTACACAGGCCAAATCCCCCCTCCTCTCTCTCTCTCTCTCTCTCTCTCTATATATATATATATATATATGTGTGTGTGTGTGTGTGTGTGTGTGTGTGTGTGTGTGTATTCTGCTCACCCGAAAGACAATAAATGTGACGTAACAGTAAAAGACAAAGAAGAGAAGCTGTTTTCAGTATTGCCAAAAGAGCATTTAATGTACTGTAGAGTAAGCTCCGAAGAATCACTAAGAACAAAGATGATTGCCCTTATAGAAAAAACAACAATTCTTAGAAGAAACACAAATGGCCAATAACATGAATAAAATCCCAACCACAAAGAAAATCCAGTAACAGAGGCTCATTGTTCTCTCTAAAGTGTTCAAAGATTCATATAAAAACATGCTCAGGACCAGACAAAGAGAGTGCAGGGCAGGGTGTACACCCACTGCCAGTGGAAGTCTGAGGACCTTTGTAGTCATCAATAATTACTGGAAAATTTTATTTTCTAAACCATCAATTTTATATCTAAAAATGTATCTCAGGAAAATAACCAAGGCTGTATGAAAGGATTTAACTACATCATTGCTATTGCTACTGTTGTGGAAGAGGTAAGGTAGAATGAACCGAACGTCCAGAAGAGAGGCTCAGTTTTATGAAATAGCATAAATGCATATGATGCACAAATATAGTATTTTAATGGGAGATATCTATAGAATGCTAAATGAAAAACTCATAAAATGTAAGCTCACTTTTTAAAGATGAAAAAGATGTTTAAGTCAATCATGATAATACATACCTCCAATTGCAGATGTAAGGCTGAGGCAGGAGGATTGTCTCAAGTATACCTGGTTTGCATAGCAAAATCTTGTTTCAACACATACACACACATACACGTGAGCGCATGCACACACATACTCATACAGAAAGCATCTTTGAACATGAACACCCAAGAAGATGTCAGTATCTATGCCTCAGAAATACTGCAGTTAATTTCTGTACTTCTAGTAAAGTTATGTCTAGAAAACGTTTCTTCATCTGGACAGTGAAGGAATAATAGTAGATTATTTCTAAAGGATGTTAGCAAAAATGCCTCACAATTCCCCAAATCGTGATGATGAATAACCTTCAGAGATTTTCAGGAATCTAATTGTGCAGTTATTATAATAGGATAAAAGTTGACTCAGCCCAAACTGTACTCAAGTTTAGCTACAATTTAAACCATGGTATTTATTTGCAAGTTGTGTGTAAATGTATGTGTTCCTGTGCATGTATGAGTGTGTATCTGTGTGTGTATGTGCATGTCCGGTGTATGTGTGCCTGTGTGTGTGTGTGTCTATATGTGCATGCGTGTATGTGTGTGTGTGTTGCTTCCTCTACTACAAATGTCTCTTTGATGTGGGGTTGGGTGAAGCGCATGAAGACTGATCTTGGAATTCTGTGGTTTCTCGTGCTCAACACAGGATCTTATTAATGTTAATATGTGTATGATATGTCGCTTTACTTGCTGTTTGGAACCCCAATGAACTTTCTTGGTTATACTACGACTCTGTAATCACAACCCACACTGAGAAGCTGTAGGAGCTGTGGGGACTGAAATAAATCCCGCCACTAAGTAGAGTTTCATCTGTGTTCTAAAAATTTGAAGAAAGTGCTTCTGCTGTCATTATCTGAAGAATGTCACCCGATTCTTATTTCTGGTAGATAGTTAAAATGCCTGCAGAATTATAAAATGTGATATTTCAAATGGGTTTCAGTACCTTGTGATCACACACACACATACACACACATGCACACACGCATGCACACACAAACACACACAAAGACACACACGTTTTAATCTGCTGTTAAACACTCCACACTCACAGCAGTTGCTTAGAGGTCATAAACATTACATATCCAATAGTGCAGAATGGCTTTTAAGAAACGAGTTGCCTTGTTCTTGCTTAACCTGGCGGACGTCATGAACTTCTAAGAGGGAACATATTTTATTTGCCTTGCACCACCAGAGGACTTGGCCACTGGCTGCTGTTTGTTTAATGCTAGTGTTGACAAGGTGCTCTTGCCTGGGGAGCTCCAGGTGCTTCACAGAGTTAGTCAGCAGTTCACACAGCAGCCGTCGTGCCTGAGAGTACAGTGAGGATTCATGGGAGCTCAAGCTTCCCTTACTCTTATTTCTGTTTACCCAGGGAAACAAAATAAACATTTCCTATTCCCTCAAAGGGCTGGCAGCAAAAAGTTCTATTGCTACCTCACTGGGAGTTTACCTCTTGTGTAAATAGATAAATTCCTGTGAGGGAAATTTGACGCACACCCTGCTGAGCCGAGGCTACCTTCTGGTCAGGATGTCTCTTCACCCTCTTTTCTGTATAACTTTTCTCAGTTGCTTAGATTGCTTCCCTGAATAGTTGGATAATGTATATTGTCATTGGTTAAATAATAGTCAACGTCCTACTACCAAAATATAGTTTTAAGTGGAGACTGTTGGTCCATTGTGCTCAACTATTAATTTCCAGCATTTAGTCACATGCCTGAAACATGTGTGTAATGCTGCAGTCTGTTGGATGAATGAATGAATGAATGAAATTGCTCAGTAGTGCCAGAAAGCACCATTAAGTAACTTATTTGCATTCAGGTTGGAAGGCAGTCAAATGTAAATAAGCAGGACCAACTTTCCCCTGAGAAAGGCACACCTGGTCTTAGCTTTTGCACTAGCTTTTTAAAAAGTATTTCTCACTTTAACTTCTAAATCTAATACTTCCTCAGTAATTTGATATGGCTGCATTCCTGAATGACTCCATTGAATCAGCTAATTCAGTGTTCTGTTGTTTTGTTTTTTTTTTTTAAAAAGATAAATGGATGAGAAATCTAACTTAGAGATTTTGTTAGAATACACTATTCTGCCACCATATTGCTCTCCTTTTTTTTGGTCCTTAAACTGTGATAATTTTGAAACTGTTCCTGGGATGAGAAGTGAGATTTAGACATAAAGAGATTTCTCTAGGAATTCTTTTCTCTTGTTGCTAAGTTAAGCTGGGTTTGTGACTGATGCCCTACCCATGTGCCATCCAGTTTAGATGAACCTTCAGTTTCTCACATGGGTTGGGTTTGTGAGATGCTTCTAGCATCTCAATCCTTCACAAAGCCACACTAAACTTGCAAAAGTAAGTATAATATAACTCAAGGCTAACTGTGATGTTCATGGGATCCAGGCACATTGACTTAATGGGCCTCTTTCTCCCATTAAAAATAAAATCATTGCATTTTTGCTATGCTGATATAAAACTGATGTAATCTACATCAATTACATTCATTCTGAACACTCTTTTAAGCACTTGAAAGAATCATGGGCCCTGGGTGCACCAGCTGTGGGGCTATAGTGCATGCTAAAGGCTTTCTTTTTGCTTTAAATTAAAAAAAAAAATCTCTTTAATTTTGAGGATTTCATTCATGTAGACAATGAAATATGATTATACTGACCGCTCATTTCTCCCACCCAGGTCTCCCATTTTCCCTTCAACATTCCGCTCCAAACCTCTTCCTTTTGTGTTGGGATAAATGCACTCAGTACACTTAGTGGTATCCCTATGTGCATGGGTGTGAGGGTGTGCACTGGGAACCCGCTGGCAGCGACAGCTTCCCTAAAGAATGATTCTCCCTCTCCCAAAGACTATTTCGGGGCCTGGAGCTCACCTCCATCATGACAGGTGTGCTGAATTGCTCTTCGGCCATGCTTGCTTGAGCTCTGGTGAAGCTGTGGGTGGATGCTTAGCGAATCATTCAGCTTCTCCCCCATCATTCATCTTGGGGTTTGAATCGGTTTTCCCTGTCAACATCAGTCATCACAGGTAGGCATTGCTCCGTTGGAGCAAAGCCACTCCAGCAAACCCTCAGGCTTGTGCCTGAAGCTTCCTCACAGAGTATTTCTTTTTCTCAGCACATTCTTATTCTTGAATGCCTAATGTCAGGAGAGGCAAGGCTGCCACAATTGCACGTACACCGTGAAACTGTACAATAAGGAAAAACTGGAATTTTTTTCCATGCAGATTTAGAATTTCCTTGAAATCATTCTCCAAAGTAAATGCGTGTTTCCTGAAATGCAGGTGAAAGGCAATCTGCTATACAGGAATGTAAATGCTCGGTCATGTTCAGTCACAAGTCCTGCCATTGAGACTGCCTTGCTTTTGAATACTTCTCAAAGCCAGTTAGTATCTGTGGCTTTAGGAGACAGAACTCACTGGGAACATGAATATCACCACCAAATGTCCGAAGAAACCCTTGGTTGATAATTAACTGAAATCAAACCAAGTGACATATTTCAACACCCCAAATCTTCCAAACAGCACTAATAAATGGCAACTTTTTATTTTTAATTTGGGGCTTATCCAAGCAAATATTTCTGGATTAAAACTCAGCCCTGCCGATTCCTGGCTGCTCAGTGCATGTGTGTACCCCTCATACTGCTGACAGGGTTCAGTTCTGGGTGCCCCACTGTAGGTACTGAGCCTGGCACAATGCGTATGGTGCTGTTCTTTCCTTCAAATGGCAGTGTGGCACAGACAAGGCTGGCACCATCGCGGCAGCAGTGAAGGCGGGCTGTGGAAGGAAACTGGATGAAATGTTACCAATACAAGATCCCATGCAGGGAAGCCAAGAGTGGTGTTGGGTTTCGCCCTTTAGTTCTGAGTTTCATTGACTTTGTGGGTGAGTGGGCATTAGCCTGAGAAGATGGCTAGGTGTGGAGATGAGAATGTACAGATCTTATCAACATAGAACCCTGGATGTACAGATTGCCCAGACTTCAACATCATCACATGTCTTGTTTGTTTGTTTGTTTTGTGACAAACAACAGGACAGAAAGAAAAGAATGGAGAACAATACCATCATCTATTGCAGTGATCTTACCTCTGCATGAAGGAGATAAGACTATCTCTAAATATGCCAGCTGTTTAATAGGAGTGTATGTGTGTGATTTAGCCCAGGGATGGAAATAGAGACCCCTTAAAACCCACAGCACTAAATATACAAGACAAGAAAAACAGTATGTTTTTATACAATATTTGATTTTTGGAGAAATCTCTGTTTCCATTTGTACATGTGTGTGACAGAGGGAGGTCTCACAAAGAAAAATAAAATGTTACTTATTTACAGAGTCAGTTCATGAAAAACAGGTGAAGTACCTCTGAGGAACTGTATAGTTTCTTATGGCTGGACCATCTCTATGCTTTGCCTATGAATTACTGTCTCGGGTGGGGGTTCCTCCTAGGGCATACACTATGCCTCTTCTGTCACCCAACAATCATGAGCTACATCAGCTTTTCCTAGCAGCTCAACCTCTCCAACCGTCCTCACACTGAGAGCTTCCAATTAACAGGTTACAATGGCCCAGACTTGACCAACCACTGACAGGACAGGCTGTCCTGTGACTGTGCGGAATCTCTCTCCATCACTCTGAATATCACTAACAGAGATGGGCTTCTTGCTTTGCCCTTTTTTGCCCGTGCTACCAGTGGCAGAGATTGCTTTTGTCAGCAGGGTGCTGATTTTCGTGAGCCAGCCACAGGAGCGTGGCGAAAAAGTCTCCCTCTGCAATGGCCAATAGGACACGAGACCTGGAGAGTAGTGTGTTTGTCAGTGTTTCTCTTTGTCTCAGCTATAGACCGAGGCGGCTTTGCCTGTTTTAAAGCTGCCTTGGTCTTTTGGTGGCCTTGGAACATATACCCTCTGACATGGTAAGAGCTGGCGTCAATGGGGTGATTCAACCCCTGGCAGCCTACTTTGATGAATGAGTAAATCCAGGCGTTCTCTGCCAGCTCTCTGTTCCTTGTGCCTAGTTTCCTCTGGTTCAGGGCACTGAGTGACGATGGTCCGTTTCCACATGTCCCCTCCTGTCATTGCTGTGGGATTTATGAGCTTGTCTCAATCATCGTAAAGAAGGTGTGTGTCCTTCTGAAGCACCAACCAGGTCTAGAGATGTTTAGAACTGTGTGTTCATATTTCCAGGACTACAGTTTGAAAACTAAGGAAGCAAACAGACAGCCAAGAATTTACATATCAGCTCACTTAGAGACCTTATCTCCTATCTGTCTATTTTATGCATAAATATCCGCAGAACTTTTGGCTTTGTGACTTTGTTTGTGTTGTTACTGCCTAGTGAATTTTTCTCCTTACACAAAGACATAGGAAGGCTTTCAACAAAAGAAGGGAGGCAGTGAAGGGAGGGGAGTAAGGTGTGAAAATAAAAATTTATTATATACATGTATAAAACTATCAAACAGAAAAAAAAGAAAAATCTCAAAAATGTAGTTAGATGAAATGAAAGTGTGTGTGTGTGTGTGTGTGTGTGTGTGTGTGTGATTGTGACATTTGCCTGATCTGGAAGTTCAGAAAATCCCCATAATGAAAAGGTCTGGCTTGTGGGTGGGCAACCTTCCATCCAGACAGACAGGAATGTGGCTCGGCAGCCAGGAGATTCATGGGCTTGCGGTTACCAGTATAGGCACCTAGCTAGGAAACCCCACCAGGGCTTGCTCATCCTTTCTAAATGAAGGAGAAGGCACTTGACCTTTCTCGGCCTACCCACGATTCCTTTTGTGTCCTTCCACTGTTTCCTATCTTTTTTCTTTTCTCCCCTCCTCAAAGAAAAATACCTCCACATGGAAGCCCTTAAAATACCCCTTTGCTCACATACCCTGTAGCCTGGGGATTTCACCATGGTTGGCGACAATTAACATGCCCTTCCCGAGGTCATTTCTACTCTTTGCTTTCTCCCTTCTAAGAATTTGTTCTTTCAAACAAGACTCTGAGCCTAAATGAATCCACTGGGACATTTTAACAGCGAACCTGGACTGGGTGTCCTAAAAATGATTGCTGAAATGCCCTTACAAAACTCACCATAGCCCACTGTCCCTTTCTTTCTCCCAGCTTTGGGCCACACTGATTCTTGTCATTGTGCCATCACCGAAGAACAGAATGACTTATTTCTGTGTCACTTCATGACGAAAAGACCCGGCTGGCGTGAGCCCAGATTTTGCAGCTGGCTATTAATTGAAGAAAACTCTTCGCTCACCCCTTAGTCAAACATGGTCTGATTCAGCAGTTCCTGTTTGCTCCCATTCCTTCTTTTATACCGGAGGGTGGGGGAATCATGATTGCTTTTGCTTGGCTTTGCTTCTGGTGGGTCGTAAATGAACTGGCAACACTCAGACAGTGGCGTGAATGCTTTCTGGGCTGTTCTTGCCAATTAAATTTTATTTCTAAAAGAGTTTGGACATCTCATTTTGAAGGCTTTTATGTTGTCCAGTAGAATGAAATGCTGTATCCTCTGTTTGGTGTCGTGGACTACACAGTTCATTTATGAAGTAATTTTAATGAAATTTCAAATTCTGTCATCAGTAGGAGAGGTTCTTGTCTTGTGAGTTGGTTACTTTTCTAGGATATTGGACTGTGATTGTTGTTTTATTCTAAATACATCTTCATATAACATCTATAATATTATATATAATATATACACACATACATAGTATAATAATGTATGTAATATATACATGCAATATATGGAATGCCAGTCTTTGTGATGGGTTTCTTTTGTAATTAAATAAGAAACTACTTGGCATTCAATGATATAGAGTAGTAAAAATTGTAGAGCTTTTGCATAAAATGAAAATCTCTGTGGAAACGAGGTGGCAAAATCCTTTCGGAAGGACTGAAACTTAATACATTAACTTGATCTTAACCGGGTATGCCAAATCATGAGTTTTATTATTCTGGGAAAAATGTGTTGCTGTACCAAGAACCTCTTTGTGCCTCCTTCACTTCATTTTCTGCCTCTCTGTTCACCCCGCTTCCTGGATGCTGAATTGCTAGTCATTATTATATGCTGCATCTTGAAAAGGAACTCAAGATGGCAAACTTGTACTCTGTCCAAGTTTAAAGTGCTGTGTGGACAGCAGAAATTGGGAAAGAAATTAGAAACAGCCCCCCCCCCAAAAAAACCCCGATTATTAGGATATAGTAGGAGAGACCTGGGAAAAGTGGTTTATTCCTAGAGACTTGTGAGAAACCAAAGGGCATGAGGGAGTCAGGCTTGGGTAACAGATGCACCACTTCCACAGGCAAGAAAACATTGTAAGACGGAGAGGCTGATAGTGTCAATGGCCATTGAAGGATTTTGTGTGCATGAAGTGTTTCCCAGGGACTGAGGAAGCAAGCTGGGAGAGGAACTGGAGACAGTAGAACATGACAGTCCCTCCAGACCAGACTTTTTCATGATCGCAGGTCCACTGAGCTGGGCTGAGCAGATTCAGCCGAAAGGATGTAAAGCTGTGTCCATGGATATCCCTAGAAAATGGTGCCTAGGATCTTAAGAGGCTGTTGATGTAAAATAGCAATAGCACTTCTCGTATCCCCGATCTGCAAAAATATCCAGGCCAAACTCTATTCTTCTATGAAGGGAAAAGTGAACGGCATCTGGTGGGGGAGTTTCTCCTTATATATAAACTAAAATTTTACGTTCACAGAGTTCTATTCTTATGGACATTATCTGAGGTTGAAGCTAGGGATTCATCTTGACACATAATTGGAAAGGTTCCCTAAAGTTCCATGTGCTTCTGTCTGGTGACAGATGTCTTTGAGTAAATGTAAGATTAGAGGCTTTATATTTTTTGCGCCCTAATTAATTTCCTTCATCTGCAGCAATGATCTCAGCTTTTGGCATTATTTAATCTAAGAACTTGGGTGTCATGCTATCTTCTGATATTTCTTGGGTTTTTCCTAAATTTTCTTGTTTATCCTAAAACAAAAAACAAAAAGCTTACATTTTGACCAAAAAATTACATATTAATCATTTTCTGTTTTCAAAGAACTGTTCTTTATAAGAATAAAGAGCAAGGGTCATGATACACTTTGATGATAAAAAATGAAGAGTGTGAACCATGTAGCATTCTGTAATGATCACAGTGGACTGAGCCTCAAGTCTTTGAAAGCCATCACTAAGGATATTAGTCTCTTCTTTAAGACATTGTGAGAGTCCTTGTTGTAGCTACCTAATACCATGATTGATAAGAGCTCACATTGCCTATCAATAAGATTGAAATATATCTATCAGGTTAAAACTCTGTCTTCTACTCTACATTTTTAACCAATTACAGTACCCTGATGTAATGGTGAGAATCACAGAAAGCCTGCGGAGTAAGTGAGAGTTTAAAACCAGCACCTTGGAAAGGGACTTGAGGCTGCCGCTGCATAGTATCTCAGGATGCTTTGAGATGGTTACTCTAAGTTAAGGCTAAGAAGGGTTCCAGTGGGGGACCCTGTGACAGGATTGATGCTCTCCCCTGCTTCTGTGGTGAGGAGACTTGAGATGAGCAATTGAGGAGAGGAAAGAAGGAACTAGAACTTCAAGTGTGCTTGTGTGTGGGCCCACATTGTCTTGGGACTCACAAAGTGCTTCCCTATCAGCTTTTAGACAATGGCTTCTCCTCCTCCTGCCCCTTTAATTGCCAGTTTGGCTTCCGAACAAACAAATCACCACAGAGGCAAAAGTGTCTTTGCTGTGGAAGGTCAAACATCTTAGGAAAAAAATGTATCTTGTTTTTTTTTCTTCTTCTATTTTTTTAAACTTACAGAGATAGGATTTTCCATTTTTATTCTATTTCTTTCATTTTTTGCTTTTCATTTTGTTTTTTTAAGGAAATGATAGATTGCTCTATAAGGTTTTAACACCAAAACCAGATTTCAGATATTTAATAACAAAAGAAAAAGAAAGGAGGAGAGGGGAGAATGTGATAGTGCATGGCAAAGCACCATTATGAAACTGCACAGACCCAATCCGGCCCATATGGCAGAAGTTGTGTGCATTTCATGTCTATACAGCAGCATCAGTATCAATTAGGACCTAGTTAGAACTGCGATGTCCCCGGTCCCATTTTAGGCCTACAAGGCAGTAACCCTGCAGCTGAGCCCATAAGTCACCATTTATAAAAGACCTCCAGGAGATTCCGGTGTGTGCTATTGCCTGAGACCCACTGGTGTTGGTTACCCGGGTAGCTCATTCTGCTCCCCTTAAGATGAATTCGATGATAGTCACAAATGTGGGGGAGACTGTTTATGCAGATGTGTGTTAGCGGCGTCCTGTTTTGGAGGAAATGAAAGCTAGGCGCTTTCACCTGTTTTTAAATTTTTTTATTGTATTAAGAAGTGAGCAGAGAGGGACAGTGAGCTATTTATGTAATTATGTAGAAATAATGAAGTTTGTTCTAACAAAAAGAGGCATATCTCATGGAAAAGCCTTCAGTAATATTCTGTCTAGACCAAATATTCATTTCAGGGACAAGACACACAAAAGACAATTACCTTCTTCATCAAGCACAAGGGAAATGATGTTTTAATTCTGTAGAGAAGTAATTTTGTTTTCTTCGAGAAATGGGCAGGCTGATATTAGTAATTGAATTTACTTCTCAACTATCATCATGGCAGCTATAGTTCTTATTAAGGCTGAAAGAAACACAGGTGAAAATGAAGTTGAGAAATCTGAGGAGATAGCTTGCTTGATAAAGGGCTTCCACACAAGCCAAAGGACCTGAGTTCAGATCCCAGCACCCATCTAAAAGCCATGGGCTGCACTGTGTATCTGTATCTCTGAGACAAAGAGCAGAGACGGGCAGATCCCTAAGGCTCAGTGGACAGCTGTCTAGCTCAAATATTCAGGCATATCATTTGAGACCCTTGCTCAAAACCTAAGATGTATCAACACGCAATTTCAATAGGGTGTGGTCACTTGTTAGACAAAGGAGAAGATAGATGTTATGAAGGCAGGGCCCACTCCTAAACTTCACCACATCCGGCCGGAGTAAGGATCAGGAGGGCAGAAACACTGTACCCTTCCCGCTGATGAGAAATTAACTAGAGGAAGGGTAGAACAGATGAGGCAAAGCCGTATGCAATGTTCAGAAGTGGACCTGTCCCAAAGCCATCACACTGAGCATGGCTCCGCCTGGTAGATTCTGGGGTTGGTGGCAGCGGCACAGAATCTGGAGAGCTATAGTGGAAAAAGCTGAGGAGAAGGCAGGGACTTTATGGTTAAGAATTCATTCGCACCAGAAAGACTGGATATTGGTGTGTACTGGAAGAGACCAACAGGGACATGGACAGAAATTCAGACAAGTGTGCACAGCCTGAAACCAGCTCAGAGAGAGTTGAACATTAGAAGGTTTAAGAAAGATACTCTGTGGGCCTTTTGACCTGGTGGTTCACTGGGTTTAAAAGCTGGAAAGGGCGTTTGTTTAGAGCAGCTGGATGCATGTTGGAGGACCATGCAGTAGTGCAAGGGAGTGAAGAAAGAGCAAGTTTTAGAAAGAACACCTATATTCCTTTCCACGGAGCAGGATTTGAGAACTCTGTAGCTGACCAATTGGCGATGCCTAATAGAGCACTGGGAAGGCTGCACAGGCCTAGAACTTGCAAAACCAGACTCTCACACTCTCTTCTCTAGCTGCAAAAGGAACCCCGACACCCTTATATGCAGACTTTAAGGCCAAAGGGCCCAGTGACCCCTGTAGTGAATGGGGACACTCTAGATGCTGGTTTTAAACACTGCATGCTTTTCTGAACTTCCCAATTCTGAAGAAAATAGAAATAAAAGGTGGCTAGGAAGCAGTTTGATTTGTGCAATAAAATCTACTTGCCAAATAACCAGATCTACTGTCCATCAGTTAGGACGAGATTTTCACCGCAGAGCGCGCCAAGGAACTTGGAGTAAAAGATAACTCCTCATTTTTACTAGGGATAATATCTTGCAATACTAAAAGAATGTATTTTCTGTAGATCTTTTGTTGGTGAAAACAATAATGAAAATAGATGATATAATAGAGTGAAGTAGGTGCTCCAATTTGGGGGAAAGGAGGATTACACAAGTCTCCATAATGAAGCTGTACACTACATTTTGGAATAGAGTATTTAAATTAGGAAGAAATTTTTTTCTATTGTGTCAAAGAAGAAGTTGAGATATCATATTTTTATTGAATAAAATAGGTATGAATATGACGGCTGTCAAAACCCAAGAGCAGGCTCATACAATCGATGACACATATTGTACAATTTTAGTAAAATCCTTCTCTAAGTATGAAACTCCTGAAGCTATTTTACTCTGAAGACCACACATGATCAGAAAGGTTAATATACAGGCCCATAATATCCAGCTAGCCTTGAGAACAAAAAGGGGAGCAAGAATTGTCATTAACAAAATTTGGCATGTTGAATGTCATCAATGTGTTCAAATTACCAAATTAGAAAAGTTAGAAATCATGAATAATTTATTTTTTTCTGGCACAGTAGTTTTAATGCTTGCATTGTATTGCTTTATTTAAGTGGACAACTCAAGCTACTTCTGTGATAGAGTCAAGAGAGATGGGGCTCGACTTGAAATGATAACTACTTGGACAGGTCAAATTGGTCACAGTCTTCCCTGAAAGTCTTATTTTACTTTGTTCATTGTCCTAAGGCTGTTCCCCAGAACACTAGTAAATGGTCTCCACCCGGCAATACAGTATTTATCGTGGTCTATTATCTTGACAGTGTTTTTACTCAGTAGCAAAGTATCTATTCTTCCTGCCATCCTTGCCTCCCTTTCTCCCTCCCTCCTTCTTTCTCACCCACTTTTAGTTCACATACACAAATGCATGTGTGTGTGTGTGTGTGAGTGCACATGCATTCATGTGTACACACACAAACTATTAAATATAATTAATCTAGGAACTTTAAATTTGGGGTGGGTTCTATTGTAGCTTGTTAATGCTTCATGCATTATGTAACTACCGGAGTACATTACACATCAGGCATTGTTATATTTAAAATTAAAGTCTTTATATAGCGTGTCTAAGATAGCCCATGCACAAAGAATACAGGAATATGGATTATGCATGTTTTGTTATAGTCATTTACTATAGTAGGTACATAGTAAGTAGCTTGTCACGGAAAAGTATGTAGATATTTAAAACCTACTCATTGAAAAAGACCTTAGAAATATGCAACACAAAGCTTAACACTAAAAAATATAAGTAAAAATGGGAGGAGTTAAATATTGCAAATATACGAGGCTATGAAATTCTATTGAGAGCTAGATCCAGATGTTCCCTCACTCGTGCTAAACCTTCACAGGAAGCTAAGTGCTACTCTTCATGGGTGTCTGATATATTCCTTATTCACGGACCCAGTACCACCCCCAGGATCGAGGCTTTTCTCTCTGGTTTGAATTGTTTTAGCATTAATCCACCTCAAGCACTTGCATTATTTCTTTCTTTTCTTTGTATTCTTTCCAGTATTTTTCCCCATTATTCTTTCTCTTTAGCTTCATTCTCTCATAAAATTAAAAAGTAGTTATATCAGTGTGTTAGAGCAATATTTCAGGCCTGTATTTCAGATATTTTGATCATTTCAGAGCAGTTTAGTTGCACGTCTGTCAGGATTTCCAGTTGCTATGTTTCAATTACCAGAGAGCCTTTCGCAAAGCTCAGGCCAAACAATGCGATACTGTCTTAGGACATCGACTTGACGGATGTGTTTACCATCTGTAGGCATTTGCAGAGTCTTCACAAGACTCACTTTGCAATTATAGGATTTCTTTTTAGGACTTGCCATTTGTAAGCTTTCATACAGAAAGATCAAACCTCCTCCAAATGAGGGTTAATAATTATTTTGTATATATAGCTCTTCTTTGTGTATATATACATGCATAGAAATGTATACATGCACATCATACATATATGTACACCATAACTATATATACTTATATAGAAGTACTAGAGAAAACATATTTAGTATCATCTGTGGCAGATGGTATTTATGAATGACAGCTTTGTAGTATACATGTTGATGGTGAATGTGGAGAAATTAAACTACATCATCATGTTTTCTCGGCGGTTTGTGTTAAGTGTTTATTCCCTGTGGAGAGCATTGGAAATGCTGGTAGTAAGGCTAGTAACGCTGGAGTAAGTGCCAGCTCTGCGTGCCTTCATGTATATTATCTTGTGTGGTTTCACATTGTTCCTGTGAGGTAACTATCCTAGCATGACCATAGATACACAAATAGGCTGAATAAAATGTAAAATACATATCAAGTTGAAAAGACGTCACCCATTTTTAAGCAGTAGTTCTTACCCACTTTACCTCATAGAGGAACTTTTAAGAAATCTGGTACCTAGGTCAGGTACCTGGTTAAATGGCTTTGGGTTTCTGGGAAGAAGACCTAAGTGGCTATTTATTTTCAATATCCCTAATGTCTCTTTTACTGTACAGATTCACCAACTTCCACTTTAGATATTGCCTGTCAGGACCTATGATTTTATGTGCACTTTCTACCAAAAATACCATTTTCTTTTCATCCCTCTCATCCCCCCTGCCCCAATGGTCATCTGAACCAGTTGGCTGTGTGATAAAGGCAGCTCTGAACCTATTCTAATCTTAACACAAAAGCCCATTTAGAGTTCAATAATTCACATGATTAACTAATGCAAAATAAGTGTCCCATTTAAATTAGAAGGAACAAAGCTCTACCTTGTTTCCTTATTTCCCTCTGCCTTATATCAAACCTGACCAATACATTTCTCTGATTTCCATAACTACCACCACTGTTTGGGCCTGCCTTTCCATCCTGCTCTATTTCATCTTCAGTCTTGTTCTTATCCCTGCCAAGGCTCTGCTGGAGAGAAGCTCTTCTGTTCCCTGTCACTGGATGTCCATGAGGAATTGTCTGTTGCATTCTTCTTTGGGTCTTTGTCCATTTGGCTCCGCCTTTAATGAAGCAATCATTAGTTGGGTAAAATTGTACTTCCACTTACTAAAATCAAGCTAGAGACAACACAATATTTTTAATTGAACACATGAGAAAAATGTCCATGTTTTCAAACATTCAGGAATTTTTTTTTTAATTACCGATTATAACAGAAAGTTGTCTGCCTGTTTGCTTTTCTTTTTTGTATGTGTTCTAATATTTTTTTTTCTGCTGAAAAAGAGATTTAATCTTTGGGAAATATTTTTAAGATATGACAGAAAGATGCTTACAAAACAGGGTAGATTCCAATTAATATGTGGAAAGCATTTCAAAATATTACAAACAGTTCTCAGTTCACACAGGAAAATTACATGATCTGTTGGAGAATGCATAAAGATCGGGGTCTTGGGTAGCAGAGGAGGCTATACTCTAGTTTCACACAATCCAGATGTCTAGTTTCCCAAATAAACTGGCTATCATATTTTTGGCATTACCTGTCTTAACTGGTAACTTAGCTTCATTTGTAGTCTTTATAAGCAAATGCGTTTTTCATCCACATCATTCATGGCATGAGCTTGGCCTTCACTTGCTAATACCATAACCACCTTGAGGGATCAACGCATCTCACAGGGCTCTCTATCTGTAGCGCCTCTGATCCTAAAGGTCAGTACTGAAGTCCCAGAGATATCTTTCTGACAAGTCCCCATACCATAGTGTGCTGCCTGTGGGTATCTATGCTATGAAGAATCTCTCCTTTAATACTTGTATCAGCTGTTTTCACTGCAGTACTTATAACTATTGACTGACAACAAAGAGTTTGTTACTAGCCAAGCATCTTGATGTTTCCAAAGATCCATATATAGTCATTTACTCCAAAAAGCAAACCACATCTATATTAAGATTGCCTTGTTGTTTGGTCTGGTTTCAGTGTATTTAATTATACTCATCTTGAAGAAAAAGAGAGAATTTCTAAATTTTGCCTCACAGGTTTTTTTTTTTAAAAGACAATTGAACATTCCATCTTAAATCGTTGGAATTTTCATTTGTCCCATTAGTTTACGAGTTCCAGACAACCACTAATGTTCTATGAAAATTTAATAAAGTTGAAAATACTGTCAATAAAAGTGAAGGTGCTAAAGCTTTCACGCATATTCTAAAACAATAATAATGAGCATTCTGTATGCTATGTAATCCACTAAATATTCCTAAACATATTTCAGGCATGCTCTTGGCTATTGACTTGTGCTTTGTGAAAGGAGTACCCTGGACATGTGTCATGCAGTGCTTGTATCCTAAGAAAGCCAAGTCTTACTTTACATCACTGTATTATTTGCCAACAATGTTTAATGATGTGAGGCTTAAAGTAACGGCCTGGAGGTAGTAACAAATCCAGCCTGGTTAAAGACCCTGAAGGAGTGGGAAGACTCCTAGTAACTCCCCCTTACCTGCTCATCTTCCTACATGGTTTACTATACTCTGTCTGGGGCCAGCACTCTTAGGATGGTGTATCTAGCACAAGATACCAGGGAGACTCAAGGGAAAAGAAAGCAAGCCTAAAGTTCTGACATGGAACATGTCTGTACAAAGTTCATGACTTCATTTTTCTTTACAGTTGAATAGTAACCCATAGTGTCTTTCTACCACATTGTCATTATCCATCCTTTGCATGAAGGACATTTAGGTTGTTTCCATCTCCTAGCAAATATAAATAGAACAGTGATATAAATGGCTGTGCAGGTATCCGGAGAGTAACATGGTGAGTCCTTCGGTTTATGCCATAGAGAGGTATAGCTGGGTCATGTGGACACTACAGATTCATACCATACAGTGATGTTACATGATTCATTTCTGAATATCAACTTTAAAGAACAATAACCACACCAGAATACCAAGCTTGCCTTCAATACCATGTGATGATTTCGGGAAAAGCCTCAATATCCCACCGGTGCCATTGGTGATTTCTTAATAAGGAAATGAACACCCTTGTCTAAACAGCATCATTCGCCTTTTCCTAGCTACTGAAGAAGATATGAAAAAATGAGATACTATTTCCCTCATTACATATGTGTTTTAAAAAGTACTTTAAATACCTTAAATGTTATAAATAAAATCAGACAAGTTGAAAACATTCAGATGAGTATTTTTGGACCATCCATTTAGCAAAGTTATCATTCAATGTCTTATAGCCTGGCAAAGTATCTTGAACTGGCCTTGAGTCTGAATCCTTGCTGTAATAAATTAAGTGGTGAGGAAAGGAATTGTTGCAATTATGTTATCATCAGAGATATGCTACTAAATAATTGACAACAAAAGCAGGTGGTCAATGCAGTGCAATGCTCACCACTAATGCTAATGGTGTTGATCCTTCAAGTAATGTGGTTGAGTCCGAGTCACTGTGTTGTAAGGTCTTCCTCTGATGTACCTGTAAGGTTAAAACACACTCAACCAAATAACTCCACATTTAGGGCTCTCTCTAAATTTTATTGCATTACATGTTTTAATTTCCAAAAGAATGAGAGTTCAAATCCTACAATCTATCTCAATAAACATGTTAATATACAATGCAAAGAGATGCACAAGTAATTATTATCATATTAACATTTTGAAGCGAAGAATTGTGGAAAATAAGCCCTCCCTTCCCACTCAAAATGTGACCCATGAACCATCAGTTTCTGAACCCCAGCCCCTGATAGCTTAACATGAACAGAGATTCTTGAACCCTTACCTAGACCTCCAGGGACACAATTAGCATTTTAACAAGCTCCCTGGTGAGTCTTTCCACATTTATTGTAAGAAATACTGAGCTGGAGCAATACCTAAGAGGCTCATTATGAATTTCGCTATCAAGTGTATTGCATCCTAATAGCACCCTGTGAATTCACTTCATCCTTAATAGACTGTTCTAGCATATGCTTTGAAAAGCTGTTTTCATCAAGGAAGCTGAGTGGTTTTGATCTCAGTAGCTAACCTTGGGATATAGGCCTCTACGGCAATACTTAGAGAGTTTCTCAAACCTTTGGGTCATATATTGCTTATATTTCAAAAACCTTAAATTGGCCAAGCATACTTTTAAGAAGTACAGTGCTTTAAAGTGGCAGTCAAGGATACAGAAGAGCAATTAGTTCAAAGGAAGGCCTATGGGGAATGAAGAGAAGAATTATAATCTGTACATCTGTTGTTATTGTTGCTTTGTCACATATGTATGAGTCTCTGTATGTCGCTTAGCCATAAGATCTTTAGATTGGAAAGTCCTGGTGTCAGGGGTCTTCTGTACCTTTAGGGATACAGCTCAGGGTGGCTGACGTCTGACTACTTCAAGAGGAAAATTTGAGAAATGGTATATATATTTAGCAGAAAGATGCTTAAGTAATGTCTTTTAGCTAGCATAGCATATAATAAATATTATATATTATATGTATATAATGTATATTATATATAATATAGCATATAATTAGCAAAATAGATGATTCGAATGAAAGAAGGCTTATTTTAGTTTTTCTTTTTGCTACACTGATTGACTTATTTTGGGAGGAGGAGGGTTCGGATGTCATGGCAAATATATGGAGGTCAGAGAAAACTTCTAGAAATTCCTCAGTTCTTCTTCAATGCTCATCCAGTGGTCAAACTCAGGATATCAGCCTTGGTGGCCAGCACTTTACCCAGTGAGACGCCTTACTTTTAATATGCCTTTATGGTTTATTCCTTCATCTTCTGTGTGTATTAGCCGAATACCTTTGACTTTAAAACAAATTAGTGCACATGACTCAGAAGTGGGTGACTCACTAAAATTATAGACAAACTCCTTGCTACAAATTGTTCTTGTTAATTGGATACCCAAGGCAGCAGCATCCAAATAGGCAGGATTGGTGTATGGAGTAGAGACAAAATCAGAAAACAGTTTCTTTCTACTGGAGACACCTTACCTGCTTAATGTAGAAAGGTTTTGAGGGGATAATAATGAGCCATCTCTAACTTTGTAATGCATGTCTGAGATATATAGGGGTACATTTGATGTTATCTCATTATAATTGAGCACATCAAGCTTCATGCATTCTAATTCTCAAGATAAATCGATCTCAGCCAAACCTCCTTTTTTTGCCTCTTACTTTTCCTGATTAAAGAAAATAAATTCTTTATGAAAGTTGCTAGACAATGTACAGTGTTTTAATTAAAAGGATTTTACAAAAATAATCACTTATGAAATGTGGGAACCACCCATTTTTATAAATGTGTGCATTTGCTTATAGAAGCTCACTCTCTTACATACACCACCCCACCCCCAACACAAGTAGTTCATATTTCACAGTAAGACTGTAGCCACATTAAATATTCACATATTTGTATTTTATCTGTGCAATAAATTCATAAATTGGCCAAGCAAAATAGCTTTATTTTTACAGACATCTTTGTGATGGTGGAAGTTGAATCTGGATTGGGTGATGCATGCCAGCAGTCCCAGGACTCAGGATTAGAGCTAGGAACAGGAATTTGAGGTTAGCCTATGCTGCAGAATCCCCATCTTCAAGACAAGGAAAAGGGGGAGAAATGGAAATGAACAAAATATCTTCCAAATAGGAAATGGCAACAAAAGTAAAATAGAAACAAGGTGAGATTAAGCTGTGAGGAAAGACCCTGTTGCCATTTAAAAGCACTGTCGACTTCCATTTTTGCTGTGGTTCTGTATAAAGGGCAGGCCAGCTTTCTAAAACACCGCTAATGTTATAAATAAAAAAGATTTATATCTTCTTTCCCTGACTTTAAAAATAAAACTGGGGAGAAAAAAAAAAGCGCGTTGAAGCATATTGTTGTGTTTTAAACTATATCTTCTACAATTCAGGCTGTGTAGTCAAACCCCCAAGCAAAGGTGAGCAGGGTTCAACCACCTACAAACCTGTCTGCGGGACAGGCATTGTGAGTTCCTATAGAGACACATCTAGAGGTGTGTGTGCTTAGCAGAAGGGTTTCAATACTGACAGCAGCCGTCAGCTCTCCATCGTCTTGCTGCTGCAGTCTGCACATCAGACTGAGGAATATGATTGTGTGATATGATGAGGTTTGCATCTGTGACTCTTGTTTTGCAGTGCTATTCAAGAGTGTTCCTTCAGGGCCTTGGGATATTTACAGTGCTCCTCTATGCAGGACCAGGCACAGCAGATGGCACTATGACAGTTTGGTTTCCTGTCTTCTTTGGATGGTATTTAAGAGTTAATGGGAGAAACAGCTCTCTTTTCAAGGCGGGTTAAGAGGACATCTATTCTGGAGCCAAATACATTTGACCATGCCCAGGAGTGCACATATAAGTTAGCCTGAGTTCCGTGTTTCAACACGGCAGCAATTTCATTAGGAGTTTATAGTAAGGAGTGAAGAGAGTCTTAAATCATGACACTTGAGACAGTTAGGTGCAAGCACCAGGTAAGTGGTGGCTTACAGCACAGCTGGAAAACGTGCTGTGATAGACCTCAGACAACATTCAGAGCACTGGGTTTGGTGAACTAGTGGTCTATGAATACAGTCCCCAGACTTTCACCTGATGGTCACAGGCATTAGGTCAGATACATTTGGACAAGGAGCAGCTATTACAGGGGCCTAAAGACGGAGAGCAATGCATCCATTATACAGAGGTTCAGGATTGGCAGCGTTTTGCCTTTTCCACAGTTGATCAGCCCTATAGAAGAGTCAGTGCAAGGTGTGGCTCCTTTCTGGAAAATGTAAATGCTTATGACTCTAAGCTTGCTTTTCTATGAAAATAAACATATATTTAAAGCCCCAGCTGATTGAAGTGAATAAGCGGTTTTCAGAGAGGTGGCCTGGGAAAGCGGTCCTCTGGCCAATGCATTGCCTTTCATTTGTAAAATTGCCCAATTTATATCTTGTACTTCCGAGGCTCATTTAATTATCAGCTATTTGGCCAGGGATTGAGGATAGGCTCCTAACATCCTTAAGAGATCCTAACAGTTCTCTTAAGGCTAAAATGCCTCTCTAAACCATCAACCCTGGGAACCTTGGAAAGTCAATCCCAACCCTTACCTTTTCTGTCCCTTTGGGGGACGATCCCTAGCCAGGCTGACTGCATTCAACCCCTGTGGTAGTAGAGCCCCTTTGTACCTTGAGGAAGTTCCCTGTGTGCAAGGCTGTGAGAACCACAGGCATTTCAGGGTCGCCTTGAGGATGGTTAATGGGACATGTAAGAAACTCCCCCCTCAAACCCAGCCATGCTGATAACAAGCGTTAAGAATTGCTTACAGCTTCTCTAGCTCTCCTATAAATAAAATATTCTCCTCAAATGACAGCTCTGGTAAATTAAGGGTTACTCTAGTGGTCCAAATAATTTAGTTAATGTACAACTTAGACTTCTGACACATACCCGGAAGTCGCCTGACACTGGGAGCTCACCCTTCCCGGCCATGGGGTTATCTTTTGTGTACAGTAGTTCACCATGAAACTGTTTGTGTGTGGCTAGCAACAGTCTCCAGGACTTGAGTTTATGAGAGAGCAAAGTGCACTCCAACACCACAGCTTCCATGCGAGTGTTCACCATGAGCCATAACGCTCGCGTGAAGTCTGCACTTTGAAGAAGCGTTCCCTAAACTTAATTTTCTCATGTTTCTACTTAATCTTCGTTCATGAATGAATAAAATTAATGATACTCAAATCTTAGCCATTTAATCACTAACTGCTAGATTCTTTTGGTTTCTGAGACAGAATATTCCTCTGTAGCTCAGGCTGGCCCAGGACATATCGTCAAGATTCTCCTTGTCTTGCCTCAGGCCTCAGTGTTTCAGAACTACACACACGAACCACCATTCCCAACTTCTTTTTCTTTTCTTTAAGAAATTAAATTGACCTTTACTACTTTGCATTCTTTGACCTCTACTTGCATTAAATTACTCCTGGAAGTATGTGAATTTGGAAGACCATATAAATGCTAGAGTATTTCTGAACCTGTGTTCCAGTTCTTCAAATCACAATAAAGGCTTATTCCTAGTAACTCAGCATTCTTTTTATACAAGCTGTTCCTTTTCTGGGATATAATTAATGATAAAACCTTTTAACGTCCTCAGTAAACAACTACCACCCTTACATCTTAGTGCTCACTAGTAGTCAACATAGTTTGAATGGTTAGCAAATACCTAAGAATTTAATTCACTTACACTTTCTTCCTCTGGGGAAGGCACATGGAGAATTATAAGTGTATCAAGTATTTCTGTAGTGAAGAAATTGGTAGTGCCACAGGGTCCATTAAAAGGATACACATATGGCCTTTGCATGTGCACACACCCATAAACACACATGTACATACACCATACTCACACACAAACAAAAAGTAAATATAAGTAAAAAAGATATAAGCATAACTGTCCAGGTGGAAGGGCGCAGAGTTAGGAATGGCACCGGGTAGGTAAGTCATCCAGAACTAAACAGGAAGTTAAGTGATTTGGGATGTTTGGAGATGTGAGCCCTGGGTCAGGAAGTGAAGTAGAAAGAGATAATATAGGACTGAGTGTTTACCCAAGCACAGCATCAGGACCTTTCTGGCTGGCTAGTGGAGGATTCAGTGCAGGGATGCATGCATAGATGTTGGAAGTCAATAGTAGCCTGAACTATAATTGAAGGCTAGAGGCAAGGATGACTTAGATTAGGAAGCAAACGTAAAACCAGAGTAACTGTTTTGTGCCTGCAATAATGACCTCCAGGGATTGTGAAACTGGAGCAGTCAATACTATAAACACATCATAAAACAAAAACCCTTTCCCCATAAAAGTGGAAAGGCAAAAAAGAAAAAGGAAGGAAGGAAGGAAGGAAGGAAGGAAGGAAGGAAGGAAGGAAGGAAGGAAGGAAGGGAAGGACAGGAAAGGAAAGAAGGAAGACTATCGTCTGCTCCATGCCCTCCCTTTAAGAGAGAGAGAGAGAGAGAGAGAGAGAGAGAGAGAGAGAGAGAGAGACAGACAGACAGACAGACAGACTATCGTCTGCTCCATGTCCTCCCTTACCAGGCTTGTGGGCCCTGTCTGATATTATCAAGAATAAAGCTGTCTGGTTTTATTTAGACTTGGCTGTTTTATGCCAGATGGGCACCACATCGCACAAGGGTGTGCATCTGTAAGGGCAGGTGTCTACTCCCTGCAGCTCTCCCTGAGTTTAATCCATGGAATCCACATGGTGGAAGGAGAGAACGGACTCCTACAAGCTGTCTAGGAGAGAATCAATTTCTTTATGTTGTCTCTACATATGTGTGGTGGCATGAACCCTCCTGCACCCACCTACACCCCATACCGCACGATACCCAAAATAAATGAATTTAGTAAAAATGTAAGTTCTCTTGTAGATGTAAAGGGACAATTCTGCACATCCTTAAGACAAAAACTTCTAACACGTGTGCACAGGTTCTTTTTTATAAGCAGTTGTTTTTAATCTCATAAAAAACAAAGTTGATGTACAGCAAATTGATAGTTGAAAGTTTAAAGTCTTATCATTTTACTAATTTGAAATTTAAAGAGAGGTAGTCAGTTTCTAGCCCCTCTTATTCATGTGGTGTTTTTCTTTGAACAAGATTCCAGGACACTTGGCCCCCTTTTCCATTATCTTAAACATATTTTGCTCCCCTGCTTCTTATATTTCTCCCCTGTTGTGGTAAAATGCATTCTCCTGTGAGCCCTGGGTTTCTGTGAGCGGCACTTCTCTGCACAGCGTGCTCATCTTGTCCCCAGAGCCTACCACATGCCTCCTTGCCTCTGTCTTCCATTCTGTCATTCCCTTGTAGTTCAAATCCCAGGTCCTTTTCGTCAGTTTGCAGGAACATTGCTGGCTATTGATGAACTGCAGATATGTACGTGCTGAAATAGATAGGGTCTTACTTCATAGAGGTTAGGCTGAGGAGAATGGTTGCCCTCTGTCTAGAGAGCATGTTTCCACTCCCAGTCTCAGCCAGGACTCAAACTTCATCTCCCCGACCCCACCAGCTTACTGCCTTCATTCCCTTACTTGCTTCTGTATTTATATTCTTGCTTGCTCCTGTTTGTGTTTTGACCTCAACTACCCCTTTCACATGGCCTGGCTCCTAGTCTTTGCAAGCATCTTCTCTTCCTTCACTCTGGTTCCGTTGCTTTTCTGTGAGGAAAAGTGATTCTGTATCACAACCCTGGAACTTAGTGTCCTCAAAGCTGCAGAGGTCACTTTCCCCAGGGTGACTAATCCATCCTAACCTTGGATGCCTGCGGGAGTGGCAGCTCGTCTGTGGCACTTCCCAGGGCATCTTTTCCCTCACAGGATCTATGCCCCGCTACTGTTACACCTCCCCTCTCTGTTTCTTTATTAGTGGGTTCTGCCAACAGGAGTCAAAGCTCCATGAGCACCCGAACCATTGCCTGTGCTCTGTTGTTTGAATCCACAGAACCACAGTACCTGACGTATCATAGATGCTCAATAAATATTTGTGAAAGAAAATTGTAAAGAAGCAAGAAAGGAAGGTGTGGCAGGGGATCAGGGAGAAGGGAAGGGAATGCTAGAAAGAAGGAAGGAAGAAAATTAGGGAGGAAGGAAAGACAACGTATAGTCCTCTGCTAGTATTAAATCTCTAGAAATTCTTCAGACCACTCTTTCTTAAACCAGAGCAAAGCTGGCCTCCAGCCCAGACCCTTTGCAAGGCACCATTTTCTGGATGAAAGCTAAAGCGGCTCTATTGACACCGTGTTTATTTTCAGATCTAACCCAGCACTTTTTATAGCAAATGGTATTGATTTTCCATACTTATTAGGTTAAAGTTTCTCTTTTAAGTTAAGGCATTTTTTAATGCAGTCTACTTTACTTTAGATTTAAAAATCAGATAATGATATTTAAAGAACTGGCATGGCAGAAATCTTGAAATATGAGTGTACAAGAGGGAAAGTTATGAACGGAGATAACTGACTTGCAAAAATTTTCTAATTTTCTTTAGGGTCTCTTGTAATTCCCAGTTCAGTCATGAAACCTTCCTTGACTATTGTCCCACTTACTTTCGTCTCATTTTATTATTATTATTAGTAGTAGTAGTATTATTATTGTTGTTGTTGTTGTTATTATTACTACTACTACTACTACTATTATTTCACTGTCATAAATCGGCTGAAACTGTCCACTATCATCCACAGTCTTTTGGGTCCTCTAGTTCTGTCTTTTTAAATTGCTGTAAGACCACGATGTGAGTGATCACGTCTCACCCCAGCACTTCGCAGCCTTTACAATACACAGCCCAGCGCTGACACAGCAGCACAGGAACAATAGTGACTTGTTCCCACAATACGTCACTACGTGTGAAGAAGATGGAGTGTCCCTGCCTCAAAATAACCTAAGCATCTTTTCTCCTGCAGCTGCACATTCAAAGAAAAGTGACAGAGAACTAACATTTTATATTACAAAATTGAAGTCACTTCTCTCCTGCTCATACAAAGAATATGTACATTTATTCACTCTGGTGAGAGAAATTAATCACAGGGGCAAAATCATGAATTAATAGGAGCTAAATTCCAGCACAGCCAATTTGAATGCTTATGAATTAAAATCTGCTAAAAATGCTGACTGGTATAGGAACTCATTCATAAACCTGTTTGTCGGGTGCATTTTAATAGAAGTGAGAAGCAGCAGCAACAAAAACAACAAAACACTTTTCTAGCTAGTGGATTTAGGTTTCGGGTTCTGTGGGAAGATCTCCATCCAGTCTTAAAGTTAGCAATGGTGATAGTATCATATTTTTATTAGAAACTTTGAAGGCATAAAATTCAACCCAAATCAGGCACTGGGCAAATGGCTCAGTACATAAAGTGCTTATAGCAAAAATATATATTTGTAATCCCAGCAGCCACATAAAATTTAGATGCATGTTCTGTGGCCTGTATTTCAAAGGGCTTGAGGTGGGTGGAGTATGCAGAGACAGGTGGATCCTAGGAACTTCCTGGTTACCCAGCCTAGCTTAAAAGGTAAGCTCTAGGTTCAGAGAGAGCGTGTCTTGAAAAGTAGGGTGGAGAATGATAAAGGAAGACATCTAATTCAATCATTGACCTCCGCAGGCACACCTACAGGGAACACATTGGTAGACACGTGTGTACCACACATGATCACACACAGAAAGACACACACACACACGGTGGGGGGGATCTATCAAGGGTAAAAGCTACTTATATTGCTTGCAATGGGCACTGTCCACACAAAATCTCTCTCTCTCTCTCTCTCTCTCTCTCTCTCTCTCTCTCTCTGTGTGTGTGTGTGTGTGTGTGTGTGTGTATGTGTGTGTATGTGTGTGTGAAAGAGAGAGAGAAAGAGAGAAGAAAGATTCTATCAATGGTAAAATCTACTTAGATTGCATGCAATAACCGCTGCATCTGAATTATTTTCTGCAGCATAACCTGCTGCTATGAGATAGGAGCTGTATGAGTAACCATAGCTAGCAGTCCCGTGCTGTGACCCAGACTCTGCTTAAGCTTGTGAAGTGTCTCCAGTCATGTGATTGCTATAATCTAGTAAGGGAACTCAAGCTCCTGGAAGCTGTTACTTATCCTGGGCCACGTGACAGGTTCAGAACTCCAGGGTTCGCCCTTAAATGTTGACCTATTTCTTACCTACCGAGCAAGAGTCCGAGGAGACAGCACTGAACCAGGCCTCAAGCAAGAATGCGAGAATGACTGCAAATGTTAGCATCAAACCTTAAGAAACAAAAGAATGTGAGCTGCTTTTATTTTACGTTGCAATTATTTTATAATTGTCATCAAAATTTCAATATCCCTTTTTTGCAAAAAATATTTTAATGCTAAGTTGGTAAGATGGGAGCAAAATAGTTTTCCTATATGATATTTTTATTTGTTTATTTGTTTGAGACAGGGTTTCTTTGTAGTCCTAGTTGTCTTGGAACTTGCTCTAGAAACCAGGCTTACCTCAAACTCAGAGATCCACCTGCCTCTGCCCCCTGAGTACTGGAAATAAAACAATTTGCCACCACTGCTCAGTTAAATATATTTTAAATATCATGTGTCATGTTTTCAAATGAGACAATCATGTGCCTGGGCATTTTGTTCCTTTATAAACAATATTAACTGAATGACATCTTTGAATTGGGTAGCTTTTCCTTTTTCTTAGTGACAATTAAGTTCTGATGTTGAAAATAGAAATTGGCTTCAAGCTACTTATAACACACTTTCCATATTGTAACCTTGAAGAATTGTGTGTGCACATGTACACCTATGTGCACATGCATGCACTTGTGCCTATGTGTGAGTAGCTACGTTAATATAGTGTTTCTCAGTGTAAGCTGAAGACAGTGGGCTATGTAGTCATAGAGGGTTTGTAAATGTGCTCGTAAATCGTCCTTTCTCAGGTGGCATATTTTTTATTGAGTTGGTGGTAATAAAAAGATATTCACTTTGAAATTGTCGCTTTTTATTCTTGTGTTGCCAGGAATTGAGCTCAGACCTTACCCTGGCTTGCTTCCCTGCCTCTGGAATTAATTTTAAGATCACAGAGCTAAAGCTATAGATAGTCTACCCTAACCTGATGTGTTTTTCTCCTGATTTCTCTTATTCTGATTGATATTTAGGAATCCATTTTGCATTCTGCAGTTCCTTGTTGATCATAAATATTTAGAAGCAAGTTATTCCTATTAAAACAGTGACAGCTTTTTTCACTATAACCATTTCACTTGCAGAACTGAATGCTGTGTGCAACATGAGGAGGAATCCTGTTTCCTCCGCGTGTTCCTTCGGGCTACCTCATTATCTCACTTCATGCCCCACTGACTACATAGCAGCCATAGGCATGAATTGAGTTTCTTACTTTTGACATATTTCTGCTCTTTTCTACGCTGTTCCGTTTGTCTATTTTGTCTATCCTATGTCTATTCCAAGCCAACATGGCCTTCATTTCCATAGCATTATAATATCCTATTGTTTTCTCTGCTTGCCCTTGATTTTTGTTAATTGTGTCTTACCTATTCATTACCCCATCCATATAAAAGATCATTAAACATCTTTTCAAAGTACCTTGAAACAAACTATCCAGGTATGGATTAAAAATTCATTGAATCTACAAATCAATTATAAAGAATATGATATGGCCAGGATATTATACATTTATCTATAATCATAGTATCTTTATTAATGAAGTCTTCTTTGGTGGTTTCAGTAGATCTAATGAATTTTCACTTAGGCCTCTTGCGTATCTGTCACTAATGCACATTGCATCCTTCAGGTACCCCTGTGAGAAGGCAACCATCGTAAGTCATTTTCTAACTGCCTGCTGTAGTTGTATACAAATCTACCGTATTTTTGTGTTGTTCATATACCAGGAAAATATATTTGCCAAACTTTTTTTCTCTATTTGGAAGAAGAGGAAATGTCTCATGTGTCACAGTCTGGTCTATAGAATGATGAAGCCAAAGACGGTCTTGAACTCCTGGGCCTCTCACGCCTGTGTGCTGGGTTTATACACATGTACTATCATGCCCATTTATTTTGTTGATTTTTTACAATCTGTCTTCTTATTCTTTTAGTTATTATCTGTTGGCAACCAAAGTCTTTATGAATAACAATAAAAGATTTTGTTCCTTCATTCCAACTTTTTTTATTAGACACTGTAACCAACCTTTAAAAATATGTGGTTTTTTTTTCCTTATAATTGTGAGGCTAGGGCTTCTCAGAATATAAAATATATGGGACTCATTGGTGTATCATATAATTAATGGTTCAGCAACGGGTCACAGCCTGAGAGTTTGCATTTCCTTGATGTCAGGTACAACTCCAGTCCACAATGGCAATTGTTTTAGTAAATAATTAACTAGAAAGGCCTGACAAGATTGCTTGACTTGTTCCTGTGGTTGAGGATAATGTCTTTGTGTTTCACTATCAAGTGTGAAGTTGGCTACACTATCTGATGTTTTTCTACCTATTTCAGAAAAGTTTATTTTAAATCTGTCATATTTTTTGTAGATAATTACTAAATTAAATTAGTTTTATTAATTTAGTAAGCTGTGTATTGACCTTTGTCCTTTAGGCTAAGAATGCCATTAATCTTTAAAACAAGTGACATAGACTTAGCAGGATGTATTTATTGAGAATTATATATGTCCATATCTCTGTCTGTCTGTCTGTAACAACAATTGAAGAAGAGACCCTGAGTTTGAATGAGAACAAGGAGGGTTAAATGGAAGGGTTTGGAGGGACAAAGGTGAAGGGGGCATGATTTAGTTATACTATGTCAAAAATAAAAGAAATAATCTTTGAAGTGATTGGTCTCCCCCAAACGAGTCATGCCACAGAACCACTGAGCATACCTTGTCTATCAACTCAATATTGTAGCACACAATGGCCCAAGTAGGTAAGACTGTTGATGTGCTTTCTTAATGTGTGTGTGTGTGTGTGTGTGTGTAACAATAACAAACAAGAGATCATGAGAGAGAGTAGAGAAGGAAATTGAATGGGGAAGAGGGTAGTGGAAAAGATGTGAGTATAGCAATAACATCTGAAATTCTCAAGTAAATACACAGCATACATACATGCGTAGCCCCTTCTGCTCCTGTATGCTAGCAAACTAAGCTCATTTCCAGAGTGAGTTCTCTTTTAAAACTTACTCCAATGAAAGCATAAAAACATAATAATCTGAAACTATAACAAAAGTATGAGGAAGAACATATAGTGTTTGCCTTACATCAGTATAATATTTTTCAATTCAATCCGTATTCCTGAGAACACCATAATTCATTTTTATGATTGGATAAAATTCCATTGTGCTTATGTACAACATTTTCATTATCTAAAATAAACCCTTTCCACTTTAAAAAGTGTAACATTTCTAATAATTCATAGTATACATATACAAATTTTGCCTATAAACATTCACATACTCACTTTGCTGATTTATTTCCTAACATATAAGGCTTAATTATTCATTATGATGTGGATAAGTCTGAAATAATTCTTGGCAAGTTTTAATTTTTAAAGTGTCATAAAACTATATATTTATCCTCTAATACTTATATTTTAACATTTTTAGTTTATTAAAGTTTTATTTATTCATGTATATGCATGCTCTGTCTTCATGTAAACCAGAAGGAATCTGATCCCATTACAGATTGTTGTAAGCCACCATGTGGTTGCTAGGAATTGTACTCAGGACCTCTGGGAGAGCAGTCGAATGTTCTTAACCCCTGAGCTGTCTCCCCAGCCCTTAACTTCTTTCTTAAAGTTATTTTTGAGTTATGTTCTATTATTGTCAGCATTTTTTATCAATGATTATATTGAAGTACACAGAAATTCCGCATCTTGCACAAAATTATGAAGCCTATAGCGGATGCAGCAAAAGTTTATAGTATTGATCACAGAATGAACAAAAGAATTTCATTTAAGTTTTTATTTACTTGAGAATTTCAGATGTGATTGCTATATTCACATCTTTTCCACTACCCTCTTCCCCATCCAATTTCCTTCTCTACTCTCTCTCATGATCTCTTGTTTGTTATTGTTACACACACACACACACACACACAGACATAAGCGTGTGCATAAGCAAGCACAACTAAAGACATTGACTTTTTCTCTCCCAGAATCAGAATTTAATCCTTGACATGAAGATTGTTGTTAATATATATATCCTTGACATGAGGATTGTTGTTAATATATATATCCTTGACATGAGGATTGTTGATCCCAAAGAGCTTCTTGTGTGATCCCAGAGCTTACATTCTTCCATGCAAAGGAGATGTCAGACCTTGGATTACAAAACAAAGAATATTAAGACATTCCTCTGTTTGTCCCTTTATGGTCCTTCCCTAAAGCTTCATTTTTCCCAGTGATTTTATTTACCATAAACTTTCACTAAATTCAGAAGTGTTTTGTACTATGAAATAAGTCTCTCCCCGCCCTTTCCACCAGCTTTGGAAAATCACTTAGCAACTATGTGTTGTTGCTCGGCTAACCCAGTCCATCACTGCTGCATCTCACGCTACCTAACTCACTGATGCTCAAACCTACTCTTCACACCTAACCTCACTAAGACAGAATGACTGCCACATCCTTTATGAAATGCTATGACACACATTGAAAACTGTATGCTTTGGCTTTTGTAAGCCATTCCTTAAACTCTGGAGTATTCTTTTTGTTTGGTTTGGTTTGTGAGAGCTGTACCTTTGAACAGAAATCTTTTTTTATTTAACTCAAAAAGTTTTCTTTGATCTGAGGAAACAATAGTAAAAAGGGGGAAAAAAAAGCAATGTCATCCTGTGGAACTGGAAATTTTTCTCCCACCATCCAGTTCACGAATAAATACTCAAAGTCTTATATTTATTATATAAATTTGGCCAATGACTCAGGCTTATTACTAACTAGCTCTTACTTTTAAATTAACACATTTCTATTCATCTGTATTTTACCACGATGCTCATTGCTTGCTACCTCACATCTTGCTTCTCTGGTGGCTGCTGGCATGTCTCTCAACTCTGTCTTCTTTCTCCCTGTATTTAGGTTGACTTACCCACCTAGCTATATTCTGCTTTACCATAGGCCAAAGCAGATTTTTTATTAATCAGTGGTAATAAAACATATTCATAGCATACAGAAGGGCATCCCACACCAATCCTACCCTTGAAGTTTATGAACTGCACAGTTCATTTTGTTTCATAGCCTCACTGATGAGAAGAGTTCTTAGAAGAGGCTCTGCTAGTTAGAGATTCATTTCATCCTACACTGTGGTCAAAATTTATATTATAATAGATTACTGTCCTGAGTGAGAAATCCATTTTTAGACAAAAGGCTAATAATCATTGTCTGTCAGCATTCAGTATCATTCTTGTTTGTTTTGGTTTTGGTTTTTTTCCAAAAGGGTTTCTCTGGGTAGCCTTGGTTCTCCTAGAATTTACTTTGTAGACCAGACGGGCCTCTAACTCAGGGTTCCATTCTTCTATTTCTAACTCCTGAGTGCTGGGATTAAAGGCACATGGGTTTAATTAAGTCAGCATCATTCTTAATGCCACCTTAAAATCTCAGAGAAGCAGGGTATATTTGACTGTGAGAATTTACCAAACTCAATCCTCCTTTGCATAAATCCCAATTGGCAATTTTGCAATTAAAGATTTAGTGGAAGAAAGAAAATAATATCAAATTGTCCATAGAAAAAAAGGAAATGTAATCAAATCTATACTCAATTAAGTTGCTGATAATTTTAAAGATAACAAGCAGAAGGCCTGTATGTTGTATCCTATTATTTATTACCAACATTTTGTCCTTCATACTCACCATGGGTGACTTAAAAACACCATATGTAGAAACTGCATGTAATATGCTTTTACATTAGTTAGAAATTTTATCAAGTCTAATAAAACAGATGCATTTTATACTTTGACATATTATTTTTCCTTCTAAACTAGACATCATCTAATTTCTTTCCAAAAATATTGACTTTCTTTGTTTGTCCTTGGCACCACTCTGTATTTATTTGTCTGAGGCTATTACTGTAAAATTATGTTCTATTCAAGGAAATGCCCATATTTGTGTTGAACATTAGTGCATTTTATTTTCAGAAAATATCCCTTGACTTGTCTTTTATCTACTGATTTCTGCATGAATTTACATAATCTTGTCAGTTTCTGCTGTTTTGAAATGGAAACTCTAATGTCAAGCACATCAGTAAAGATGATGCCCCTTTGCTAATATTTAGAATTTGAGTTTTACTAGTTCATTGCAGAGTAAAAATTCTTGAAGGGAAAAAATCAATATTTCAAAACATTTCATTCTTGTTCATTTATATGATTTATTTTGTCCTTATTTGGGTCTGCTTAAAAAATGTTTTCATTAATTGGTAGCAGCATCCGGTAGTGTGTCTTTATAGTTTATGAGTCACACAGGATTCCAAGATTTAGCAGACCAGAGTCTATTAGTGGATAAGCATTTCTGTGTTACATGTGCACTGTAAGTTTGAAATCACTGACCCAGAGATAAATGGACACAAACGATCTCTAGCTCATTTGACTTCAGCCCACTCTTTCCAGGAGACAAACTGCCACATCAAATTTGAAGTGGAATGTTTGTCACCTTTGGAACCTGTAATTATTGAGATTTGATGCTCTTTACTCAATAGAAACACTGGATTTTCTTTCTTTTTGTAAATGTAATGTCACTGAAACTCGCACATTTTATATGACAGTCCAAAGTAGGACATTCAAGCCCGTTATGAATATTGATCTAAACTCTAGATATATATATGCCCATGTCATGTTTTGTTTCTATTCTGAGTCTTCCAATGCTTTTACATCTTTGAATTTAGTGCAGACCTTAATGTTTTATATTTTGAGTGTCTGGATGCGTGTGTGTGTGCATGTGCAGGCATGTGCATGTACATTCCTGGGAAGGCAAGGAGACAAGTTGTTGCTGTTTCTCAGGTGCAATTTACTTTGTTGTTTTAGATAAAGGCTCTTCTTTATCTGAGACTCCCCAAGTAGGTTAAACAGTCTGGCCAGCAAGCCTTGGGGCTCTCCCTGTCTCTACTTCTCCAGTGTGGTCTGTCATATCTAGCATCTTTACATAGGTTTTTGTGCTTGTGTAGCTAACAATTTACTGCCTAAGCTACCAACTAGTCCCAAGTTATCACAATGTTTTTGGAAACTTTTTTGGAGCTGTCATATAGAGTGTTGAGTCAAAAACACAAATATCTATCTATCTATCTATCTATCATCTATCTATCTATCTATCCATCCATCCATCCATCCATCTATCTATCTATCATCTATCTATCTACCTACCTATCTATCTATCTATCTATCTATCTATCTTTCTATCTATTTTATCTATCTCCTTTTTAAAATCCCAATGATAATATTGTAGGAGGAGGCTTCTTGTTTGTTCCCCGGCTGCCCAGTTTCAAAATAATTACACAGGAACTCTATTAGTTAACAACACTGCTTGGCCAATAGTTTAGGTCTCTTTACATCTTAGGTATTTCTTACATCTTAAATTAACTCATTCCTATTATTTTATATTTTGCCACGAGGTTCATAGTTTACCAGCAAGTTTTCTGGGCATCTTTCTCCTTTGGTAGCTACATGGTGTCTGACTCTGCCTTCTTTCCTCCTCTATATTCTGCCCTGCCATAGAATAAAGCAGCTTTATTCATTAACCAATAAAAGCTACACAAAGACAGAAAGACTTCCCACACCATTTCCCCTTTTCTGTCCAAATATAAAGGAAGGTTTTAACTTTAACATAGTAAAATTACATATAACAAAAGTTATCAAGCAAGAATTATAGTTACAATATTTATATCTATTTTATCTTTTATCATAAGTAAGAAAAACTATAATTATAACTATTCTTCAACTCTATCAAAGACATCAGAAAATATAATATTACCTAAATAAACAGTAAATACATTGTAAGCAAGTTCCAAAACTCTAGAATTGACAGAGACTTCTCACTCCTTGACAGTCACCCAAAGTTCTTCTGTAATGTTGGGGCATTCATCTTCAGCCTACGGGCTCATAGTATCCAGACTTTTTCATGAAGCAGGAAATTTCAAAGACAGTTCTAACCATATGGGCATTTGTCAGTCACTTTTTTCTGTGTCCTGTAGACTGGTAGACTGTTTCATGAAGCAGAAACCCTGAAGGGCTATCTCACCTTCTTTAGGCAAGTTCATCAGCCCTTTTCTGTGGACCCTGCATGTCCAGTTTATACAGCACACCATCAAGCTGTCCAGGCAAGAGCAGTTTCTTGCCCAAATGGCTAGCCTTGTCACATTGAAGGCAAATTCTATAATGAATTTCTTCATTGCCCATCAACCTCTCTGAAGTAATTAATGCTGCCAGAAGCAGACATATCTCATTGTTATGAAAAGCCCTATATTTTTAAAACATTTTAAATGCCATATTCTGTTAGTCTTTGAAAGGTTTGAATACCCATCTATCTGAAATCTACCTCTCTCTGTACATCTAGAAAACCTAATATCACTACAAGTTTGACTATTATAAATAGCTATTTATTAACCTGTATTTTAAAATATACATTACATTTTAAATGAACTGCATAAAACAATACCTTAATCAAGAGCGGAAATATATTAAAATTTACCTTAAATTTACATCAATAAATCAATCAAGATCCATACCCATGCAAAGTATTCATCTCTATAGCATATACCTCTTTAAATGAAACAAATATTTATAAACAATCATTTAGGGAATTTGGGCATTGTTCTCTAGACTATTTCCTGCTAATTGGGGATGCTCTTAAACAGGTCTTTCAAGGGGTATCCTGTGTGGTAGATCCATCTCATCCAGCAGTTCTGAAGCTTTCATGGATGTTAGACCATCTGGGCCATTGTATCAGGGGATCTTTCTTGATCAAACCATGTTAGCCAGTAAGGAAACCAGCTTTCTTTCCTACGTAAAAACAAAAGCAGAACCTCTTTTCCAAAGCAACATATCCTTATGCCCTAATTTTGAAGTCAAGTCAAGATAGCTTTAAATGTATATATGTATATATACACACACACATATATATACACACACATATAATTTGTTTTATATATATATATACATATAATTTGTTATATGTGTGTGTGTATATATATACATATATATATATATATATATATATAGAGAGAGAGAGAGAGAGAGAGAGAGAGCTTAGCAGTCCATACAATGAAATGTCTCTCTGTACTTAGCTAATTCATAGTCAAAAAATCAATTCAAATAAAATACAGTAATATACACAATCCAGACTCTGTGTATTTTCCATCTTTATGTGACTTATTTTTCTTTACTCCTTTAATCTATGACTGTCTGTACTCTTTTATATTGCTTTTACTGTCTCTTTAAAGACTTTGTTTTATTTTTTATAACTATTTACTTCTTTTATAACTCTCTATACTCATTTTCCCCTCTCTCCCAAGCCTACATACAGTTTTCTGAACACACTGTGTCTCATGTAGAGGTCTTTCACGTCTGAATATGTCCTATTGCATTTCTGAAATCCTTTTCTGACAAGGAGTATTTTAAAATGGTAACCAGTGTGGTACCCTGCTGCAAACCAGAGCAGCTATGTTCATTAACCAATAAAAGCAACGCATACACAGAAGGAAAGTGTGAAACTTTCCAAAGTCATATGTTGCCACTGGCACTAACTTGCCTGTTAGTGCTTCATCCAAGAAAGTGGAATTAATTGGACACTTTTTGTTATGAAGCCACAACAGATGTATCTCAATTCATTGCCCTTAGTTACACTGTTTTAAAAATTACTATTGATTTTCATATTATACAAATAAAATTTTAAATGACATAAGTATTTAACATAAGATATTTGTTTTTTTGTTTGTTTTCTAATTTTGTGAGTTTCTTGCTAATTTATAGAAATGGTAACAAATGGTCTGTGCATGCTAATTGGGTACTGGTATGAGTTGAGAAATGTATTTAGTTCTCAAATTCACACACACACACAGACACACACACACACATATATCTGTTTTTTGTATTTTATCTATTTTTAAAAGGTGGTTTAACATAACTATATAACCAACATGAAGTATTTTCATTTTTTCCTTTCTAGCCAAATGTTTACTGTTTTTATATTTTTGTATAGCTAAGAAGATACATGACACTTTTGCTTATCAAACTCACATTATTCTGTAAACATTTTTCTGTCATCTCATGCAATCTGTGTATATGTATTTCATCCATGATACTTGATTAAAGTAAAATCTACTTCTAAAGTTCAACTTTACCTCATTTACTACCATTCAAAATTGTTCTGGAAGCATCTTCAGAAGAATTTTTGGCCATGTTAATGAGTTTCTTTGGGCAAATTCTCAG
This sequence comes from Arvicola amphibius, assembly GCF_903992535.2. Taxonomy (NCBI): domain Eukaryota; kingdom Metazoa; phylum Chordata; class Mammalia; order Rodentia; family Cricetidae; genus Arvicola; species Arvicola amphibius. Next base: position 38,964,649 of record NC_052049.1, on the reverse strand, counting down.
TGGTGAAATTACTAGGTCACAGTCTATGATTATATTTCTGTGCCTGTCCTGTCCTTATCCCCCAAGATTCTGTTGTTTATTTAAATGACCTACTTAGTAAGATATTTTAAATTTTATTGCTTTTCAGTTCAGGTTTGTCAAATTTTAGTTTCTCAAATTAAATGTTATTACCATGCTGAGTTCTTACATTTTTATTCTCTAGTAAAGAAGAAAATATGGCCTTTCTGCCATATCTGTTGAATCAGCCATGACACCATTTACAACGGTGTTCCTGCTGTAACTTTGGTAAAAAAAGTTTTCATCGAAACCTTCATAATTTCTTCAAATTGATTTGCAGTTTTCTGCTTTCTATATATATGTGGAAAGATAGTTTTGTTTATTTCCTATTCCTGTATTTTTTAGGTGCTATATCTCTATAATGCCTTTACAAATTCATACAAATGAGGATAAATATGACCTTCCCATTTTGCCCTTTCTTTTCCTTTCTCTTCTCCTTTAAAAAGAACCCTTGTTTTTGTCAACCTGCCTGATTTCTCTAATTGTTTTGAGGCTTTATATTTCTATGCTCATAGCTTCATTTCAGACTTGTTCGTTTGAAATTAGGGACCATTGTTACTATCACTTCACAGTTCCTTTAATTTCTTTAAATCTATTTTTAATATTTTTCCTATCCTGGCATATACTTGGCTTTGGATATTAATTTCAACTGTTGTTTTCTTTTTGCACAGTGATTTGATTGTTTCAGCTTCCCTATCAGTATTACATATTTGATATACCATATATTTACCATGCAGTTTCAGTATTTTAATATATTATGATGATTTATTCTGACAAAATTTAATTTAAAGTGCTCTTTAAATACTTTCTCAAAGACATCAGTTCTTCATTTTTATATTATTACTAATTTATAACTTTGTTCTACTTTTTGATATAGTAAAGTTTATATCTATGCATATAATATTACCCATGTCAATATGTTGAGACTGGTTTTAACTAGAAATATTTACTTAAGAATACTAAATTAATTGCAATTATTACATTCAAAATATTATTGCAGACTCTCCATTAATCTTTTACTTTGCTAGCTCTTTTCTTTTCACTTTATTTTCTTGCATTATTTTGGGTCAGAGGTTTCTCTATGAGTTTGTAAGTTTCAGAGCTAACTCTATTATCAATAATAGCATTCTTTTTTTCCTAAACTTTCCTCTCAGTAAATTCTAAAAGTTAAGTACTGGCTTCACTTTTGTCACGTGATGATTAGACCTCCCTCCTCTTCATCTTCTCTTGCATTTTGAATTTATTATTGTAGCTTTAGTGAGTCTTTTTTTCTGCTCAGTACTGTTGTTTTGTTCTTTTCCTTGTGCCTTGACCTCCTCTTCTTTTAAAGTACCATGTTAGACATTGCTCTGGCAACTGACCATGGTCGAAGAGTCAAGAGTTCTCTTTCTTTTGGTATTTTTATTTCCTTCTTAAAGATCTCGATGTTCACTTAGTGTTAACAATACTTTTTTCCTATGTTCTTCTGGATTTGCAATAACTTCATCTGTTGATTTAAAGATAATAAGTTGTTCAAATAATTTCAGTTGTCAATTGATAAATCACTTCATCTCCAGTTGTAAAATTTGGTTCAATTCTTGTTTTTGGACACTTTCAGTTTTTTAATTTCTTTATTGTTTCATAATTTCACAGTAATAGTCCCAGAGGTTGACTTTGTAAAAACAATAAATTTATCATGCTCTTTCAATGATATTTGTATATTCTATTAATTTTGAAAGTCTCTTATCTGCTAATCTGAATTGGTCCCTCATTGTCATTCATTTTATTCTCCTGTAAAATCCTCAAAGACTTGTGTTTACCTTGTTCCGTCATCTATTCTCCTTAACCTTGTCCACATCCTATCTTCCCTTCTATCTACAATGCTTTATGATGTTCTTCACATGTGTCTTCTAACTCACAGATTCAACATTGGGTGTCTAATTCATTGTGTACCCCATATACACATTAATTGCTAAATTTCTGATTCTGTTGTTTTTACTTTAAATATGCCTACTGTGTTTTTAATGATCTCTTCCTCATATGACAAATGTTGTATAATTTCTTAAAGGGATTAAATTTCTATTTTACTTCTTTGATAATTCTAAGTATTTCAGTCCTTCTGATGGATTTTTGATCTTTAAGATTTCTGCTGATTGTCTCTCATGAACATTTACTTATTTCTTTATGCAATGATTTCTTTTTAATGTCTGTAATCCTGCTTCTTAGTATTCTATCTGAAGAAATTATTTACATGCAAATAATATTTTCTATAGAATTTTCTTTTATTTCTAAAATTTGCCAGTCTACTAATCAAGGATCCATTATGACTTATATGATCATCTTTTCAGTACCCACCTGCAGTAGACACTTGTGATTATAATTTTTGGAAGAAATAAAAAACATTTAGTATGATCTCAGTTGCTTCTCCTTTTGTTGCGATAAAATACTCTGATGAAGGAAACAATAGGAATAGGGATTATTTTTAGCTCACTGTTCAAGTGTATGTACTCCATCATGCTGGGGAAGTCCAGGAAGCAAGAGCTTGAAGCAGCTGGTCACTTGGCATCCACAGTCAATAAGCAGAACTGACCTTGAAGGTAGCTTTGAGATCCCATTTTCATTTTGTTCCATCTAAGACGCCAGCACATGAAATGATACCACCCACATATCTTCCACGCATGCCCAAAGACTCCATTCCTATATAGCTCTAGATTCTGTCAAGTTGCCAATCAGTTTAAGTCATCACAGGTACACAGCTTTTCCATCCAGTCACTCTAGAGTGTCCTCCTCACCTTTTGCTGTGATTCTTTCTCTGAGACAGAGTGGACTGTCAGATACCCTTTTGAAAAGCATCAACTCTGAGAGCACTTTCTTAAGAATTCTATTGTCTTAATCCCACACCTCAAAAACTCTTAATTTAGACCTTTAAAGCAATTATCCAGTATAATTTTTGTAGTAAAATTTGTTTGGATTCTAAAATAAATAGAGAAGGATGCAGATATAAATGCACAATTTGATGGATTTCCACAAAAGGCACAGGCTTTGGCACAAGAGCTAGATCAAAAAGTGGAGCATCCCAACCTGCAAAGATGCCTTTGGCATCCCCTTCTAGCTATTGTCCTTCCAGTGGTAACTGTGATCCTAAATTTCAATAACACTATTCATGCTATTCACTAAAGAGTGTTCTCTATTACCTCCCTCTTTAATGGCTTCCTCATCTAGACACTTTATCTGCAAAAGTCATCTGTCTTCTATATACTTATAATTCACCTTTCTGTCTCATATAAATATGCCATAAATTCTTTGCCCATTTTATTATTGATAAACATTCCAGTTTTTATCATAAGTTATTATGAATCACTCAGCTAAGAACATTATTGTATGTGTCTACGTGCACATGAGTATGTAATTCTGTTGAGTATATAGTTGGAATTGCTTGTTCCTGGGGTATGTATAATTCATAGGTGTATATGGAAGTCATATAATTCGTCTGCTGCCAAACAGATGTCTGAAGTAACTTTTACAGTTTCGACTCCATCTGTGGCTGTCTCAATCTTTGTCTTGTTCTCCTTTCTTGTTAGGACTTCCTGCCATCTATCTTTTCATTTCCTTCATTCTAATGAGTCTATAGTAATATTTTCTTTCTGTTTACTTGACACTCTGCTGAGAGCTGCTGATCCCATGCATTTCAAAACATTTAAATGTACCCCAATGCATTTGTAGATAGACCTTTGCTACAAATTATTGTATAAAATCATCTAATGATTTTCATTTTGAATCCCCAGTTTTACCTTTTTTCCCCTTTATTCAGTACTCTTGGTTGTCCCCTTTATTTGCCCATTCTGTCCTTGAGCTCCCCTTGCCATTGTCTGCAAAAGTTTACACGTGTTTGTGATGCACAAGTGTATCTAAAACAGCAGATTCTTAGATGTTTGTTTTAAGCAGAAGCAACCCTTGTCTGAAGAGCAAGAATATAATATCAATTTAAATACTGACACAGGATTAAAAAATGTTGAAATTAATGCTTAAAGCTAGCACCATAGTTATGGTAAATCTCTATGTATCTTCTTAATTTCACTATTGATTAATAATTCTAAGAAATAAAACATTTGAAGTTAGTTCTTTAAATGGCTGGAATTGTAGTGCAGTGGTACTGTAATTTCCTAACATCCCAGAGATTCAATATTTGATCCCTGACACCAGAAAGAATGGAAAAATACAATCTGAACTAATAATTTTAGGTACCAATTCTATGGGAAAGATAGGTTAGTTTATATCAGTGCTTCAGATTATTAAATGCCAGGACACACTGCTGAGCCATATGGTACTTTTTTTGAGTATGGTTCCAAACACATTGCCACCATTGGCATGAACTGTTCCACATGACAATGCACTCCTTAAGGTCTGAAAATTTACTTTTGCCTGCTAATGTTAATCCCCTTAATATTAATGTGGAAATGGTGCTGCTTAGCCCTATGTGAGTGCAGTACAAGAAGCCAGTCAAATGTAGATGTGCAGAGGGTGATTTCGTCTTTCTCTCATTGCCTTAAGTTAATGATGCTGTTTGGCAATATTCTTGGAAGACTATTGGTGTGAGAGCCAGCTCAGAAGCTGGCAGGTGGATGTCTTCAATTTCTGCTAATGCTAACATCACTTTCCCAGTCTCCCCCCACCAATGATGATCTCATAGCTTATTAAGGCTGCAGCCCCCAGAGAATCTGTTTTTTTTTTTTTTATGGGTTAAGAAAACATTCATTATAGCCATCCTCAGAAGAACAGAAAAGAGCCACAAACATACAAAATCCAGAAGGTTGCAGTAAAAGCCATTGTGTAGACTCACTTGAGTGTCCCTCATACTCCACAGAAGAAAATGTAAAGACTTATTCCTTAGCTTTTCTGGAAGGAGTAGGGGTAAACATATGGTTTGAGATGGATATGTTTGGGGGTTTGCGGCTTCATAGACAGGGGCCAACCTGAAGCTGTTGCACAGATGGAGATATGTGTGATTTGAGAGTCCCCTCAGCACCAAAGGGAAGGGTTCTGGAGCGTTTTTATAGGCTTGGACAGATCTGAGGCAAAGAGCAAGTGAGAGGAAGGAGACTTGGAAGGCATCAGAAACACAGTATCTTAAGAATAGGGACCGGAGCGGATGGGGGTGGGGTGGGAAAAAGGTTGGGGAAGCGAAAGGAGAGGAGGGAGAGGGAACTGGGATTGGCATGTAAAAAATAAATAAGAGTTAATTATAAAAATAATAAAAACTAGAGTAGCTCTTAATAATTGCATTGATGGTCCTGCATGATTTAGTCAAATATAGCGTTTGGGTTTTTTCCCTTTGAAGTTCATATATAACAGATGAAACCCTTACATAACAGACAGAGGACTCCTGTTTGCTCTACATGCATTACTGCTTATGAGCAAATGCAGCCGAGTTGGCTAACTGTGGATATGTATGAAATTAATAGTTGTCCAATCATATTATGAAATAGCACATGTAACCTTTTAAAATAAACAGAATGAGAAACCAGTATTAGAATTCAAAGGGGTTCTATATTTCTTTCTGTCATTTATGCTCAATGTCAAGTCTAGGTACTACCGTCTATCATGCATCATTATAGTCATAGACTGATTTTTAATGTCTTGCTTATTTTGTTCATTCAGTATTTCACTAGTCTCTAAACACATTCCCAGACCCAATATTTAACATTTAAGAAAACATTCTATTCTTGTTTGTACAAGTCCACCATATTTGGAGGGAAATGGATATACAGAATTGATAGTGACTCCACAATACAGTCTTTATTCAAGTCCACCATATTTGGAGGGAAATGGATATACAGAATTGATAGTGACTCCACAATACAGTCTTTATTTTCATTTCACCATTCCATCTGTGCCTGACTATACACAGGACAGCAGTCCTGGATTATCATATTACCTGATGAATTTGGATTTCTCAGTTAATATATTTTCTGATGCTTGCAAATGGTAAAAACTCCTAGTGATGTTTTTCTTAGTTCATGTCCTCAAACATGGCTGTTTCATAATATTTCTGTTAAAGAAGTTAAAGAAGTGGGTTTATCATCCTTGGTATACTGCTTTACATCAGGGTTTACTTAATAATTAAGTGTGTTTATAAACATATAGGTTAATAATGTTTTATGTACTATTTGAGAATCCATGCAAAATCTTTAGATCTTATATTTCCCTTCCCTAAGTCCTTTCAGGTGCTCTCCCATCTTCTTTTCTATCCAACTTAAATTTTTAACAGAATAGGGCATCATTATGGTGCAGAAAGTCCTGAATAATATTGAATTGCCCTTCATCCTATATAGACCTGGACAGCTCTGACCCAAAGAAAGCACTTGCTTTCACCACCTTCCAAATTGGCGATGGGCATTAGAAGAGACACACCCACCATTAGGATTAGGGTTACCATGTTAAAAGGAAGGATGAAAACAAACCCGAAAATCAATGAAGCAAATAGGAGAATTCTGAGAATATCTTGCAACATTTAAAAAGCGAAGCATTAGAAGTACGGGTTAGTTACACTTAGAACAGACTATGTTTAGTGTGTTTTAGCTTACACTACATATGTGGTCTACATTGTAGCTCCTAAGCCCTTTAGCCCGGGAACCTATCTACTTATATTCCCATCCTGTAACAACTCCGTAACTGTACAGCCTTGGGAACCATTGCAGTATGACACTAACAGAGGAACCTCCTCTGAGCAAGCCTGTATCGGTACATCCACCATCTCTGAAGAAGGACTTTCCTCTTCATTTGCCTCTTCCACATAGTGGAAGCTTTTAAGGTTTGATTGCAGTTTCTCTTGGAGAGGTCATAACCAGGGGAAGCTATTCGACTTTTACTGTCTGACATACTCTGTGGCATTTCTTATGTGCTCTAAAGGATTCACAGGCATTCAGCAATATTGAGGTCTGATCCCATTTCTTCCTGCTCTAAATGATACTAAATTGAGACATTTTCCATAGCCTACTGTCTATAAGTTGCATTTTTGATGTCTTCAGAAAAACAGCAGATCATTGGAGTTTTATTTTTCTCAACCTAGAATGTACATCTATTAAAAAGACAATTAAAAGTTGAAAAAAAAAAACCTCTTCAGAGGAAATCTAATACCTCAAGGGGGAAAAATAGCAAGGCCTTTCAGTTGTAGAATACGTGTTTGTAACTTCAAGGTGTTGTGATAATGAAGTTCACTAGAGTGGAATCAGGTGTCAGCATGGCCTTTCCCCTGGAATAGTCTGTGCTCATCTTTATCAATGAAAAGAAAAACAACTATTGCAATATTCCCCAATGAGAATTTTACGATGGGAAAAAAATTAACACCTTTAGGAATAAAGAAATTATCTAAATAAAAAATAACAATCGTTTCAACTTCCCTAAATGAACTGAAGCAATTTCCTACGTCTTATTTTTCTTGCTCTCAAAGTAAGCAATCTCTCACTCTCTTTTTCACACTCCTAGTTTTAATTGGAGGGAGGAACATGGGAAAGTTTCCTATGATGTGATGCCGTTTGCAGCTTTCACAGTATGAGCCACGCTTCCCGAGATGGGCCTGATTCCTCTGTGTCGTGGAGATGATTAAACTGTGGTCTGCTCTTTTAGGCTGGGGGCATTTCTGCACCCATGGCACCGATATCTGATGTCTTTCTCATGTGGTGGGATTTAAATATTCCCAGACCATAAGCATATACGCACCTTGCTGTCCTCTGGGACTCTCCATAGATTTAATCTATTAGTCATATGTTTATGCTGTCGAGTGCCTTTTAATTTAAGAAACATTTTTTTGAGTGATTGCTCTCCTCTAAGAGTAGCGTCCAGTCTCAGAAGACATCATCAAGGACATGATTGTGAAGAAAGCATCCTCAGAGCGCAGGAAGAATAAATGGATCAGGGCAGCTTCGCTGGGCCTCCACTTTGAATCATCCTGGGAAAACTGAGACAGCACAGAACTTTAGCCATCATAAACAGACACTAAAGGCTTCAGGTTTTATTTCTATTGCTTAATTTCTCCCTGAAATTAGAATACTCTGGCGTGAGTATTCTACTTAACATTCTGATTAGCAGCTTCGTCTGGCAGAATTTAAACTCCCACCACTCTCGTGATCATTCCCTGTCCCCACACGGTTAGAAGATTCATCCCATCAGTCATCACGGTGTGTGGGGCTTATGTTCCGTGTTCTGGACGGTTAATTCCTTCCCTTGTCATCACTATTGCCAGGTCTGTTAGAACTGATGGAGTTCAGGTCTTCCTTCGCTCTTCCTGAACCACTTTATTAGATTCCTCTTTCCCTTCATCTGCCTTTATGTCCTCTTAAACTCATTGCTCAGAAGGCACGGGGAGAAAGTGTCCAAAGTTTACATATAACACTGTAACTAACATCTACTTAAATATATTCTATGAGTTCCAGAGACTGGAGGATAGGTTCTTTTTTGTTGTTGTTTTGTTTTGTTTTGTTTGTTTTTGTTTTTTTTGTTTGTTTGTTTGTTTTGTTTTTTTTTGTTTTTCGAGACAAGGTTTCCCTGTAGCTTCTAGAGCCTGTCCTGGAGCTAGCTCTTGTAGACCAGGCTGGCCTCGAACTCAGAGATCTGCCTGCCTCTGCATCCCGAGTGCTGGGATTAAAGGCGTGCACCACCACTGCCCGGCCTGGAGGATAGGTTCTTAAATAACAAGACGATCTGCAGGGACTTCTTTCATTTCTTCCAGGATTCTCCTACTTATCATCTTCACCATCATCATCATTAATTATAGACAGGATACTGTGGCTGACTGGGAACTTGCTGTGTGGACTTCACTGGCCTAGAACTCACTAGAACTCACAGAGATCTACCTGTCAATGCCTCCCAAGTGTTGGTATTAAAGACATAGGCTATCACACCAGGCTGAATTATTCTTAATATGCCATAATTTATTGTGGAAGCAGGGTTTCTGAGCTTTAAGAACTTTTGAGGTTAGTTATTCTATTGAAAAAATAGGTTCAAAAGATAATTGGACGTCTAGTTACTTTATTCCTTTTTTCCTACCTAGCTGTGTCTTTTCTTGTGTATAACTTTCTTTAATACACAGATTTTCAATCTCTCTCTCTCTCTTCTTAATTGCCTCTTTCTGGCCCTTTATGTTTGAAGTCAGAGTCTTTCACATTTTCTAGTTGTAGGTCTCTGCTAATTACATATACTGCAAGAAGACGGACTGAGTGTTGAGGATCTGTAGGCATAGCAATATGTCATTGGGTTAATTTCATTACTTTGTTTACTTAACAGAATATTGATAGATATTCTCTAAGGGCCATGACCTGCATCAGGTTTTTGGCATCATTCACATTCCAGGTATGGGTTCCATTTCATTGAGTGGCTCTTAAGTCCCATCAAATGTGGTTGTCTACTCCCATAACAATTTTTCCACCGTTGCACTAGTATATCTTGCAGTCGGGTCTCTATTGGAGCTTGCATGGTTCATAGCTGGGTGAGACTGATGATGGCATTTCTCCTCGGGTAATTTGAAGAGTAACTTCCAGGACTACAATGGTGTTAATCAATGGGGGTGAAGCTTCTAGATGGATCCCACCTCAATTTATCCAAGTTTGATGACACACATGTGTGGTATTTTGAGCAATAGGGTCTCACTGCCAGGTTGTGGAAGGTGACCAATATCATTGTCATTATCCTGTAATATTTGGGACCCTTTTGTCCAATAACTCCAAAAGATGTAATCCATTGCTGATACTGGAGTTTTCACTTATTGTATGTCGTCTATCTGGGGCATTGTTTTTCCCAATACATAGTAACTCTATTTCATTCCCTTTTGTATATGCCTATATTTTCGTAAACTTATGTAGTAGTTGTTCTTTCTATGGATTTTCAAAAGACCTTTAGTGTTAATTGTCCCTTCCCATATTTGTTCTGTTTAGCAGTGGAATAATACTCCTCTGTACACATATACTACAGTCTCATCATTCATTCTTCCATTGATGTTCATCTAGGCTGTTTCCAATTTCTGGATATTCTGAGTAGAGCAGCCGTGAGCAGAGATGAGCAAGTATCTCTATAGTATGATGTAGATTTGTTTGTGTATATGCCCAGAAATGGCATAGCTGGATATTGTGGTAGATATCCTGTTCCTCTGGATGTCTTCCCTTAATTCTTTGCCTTTTCAGAGACTATTAATACCTCTCTCTCGATCCTCACATGGTGATGGACTCCTCTCCTGGTACCCGCGATGAGCTATTGCAGTCATTTATCCCGGTGTTCATTTTTCACGTAACATTATAAGTTCCCGGAGACCAGTGGATATGCCTCAGCATACCCAGTCTTCCGACTGTAGTCCTCCTTAGCAAATGTTTGCTAAATCCAACAAATTTGAATTCTATATTTTGACTCAATGGCTCTCAAAAATAGAAAAAAAGAATAGATATAGAATATCTTTGTTATTGTTGTTGTTGTTGGAAATCAAAAGCTGGAGGATTAGGCTGCCTGAAACCTAAAGAAAATATAAATAAAGAAAATATAACCACAAGTTCAAATAAAAAAACCATAAACTATAAACAGTCTGAGTAAATGATGTATAAGAAGAATATGTTAACATTGTTAGAAAAATTAATGATGGAAAACAGAGATTGTATTTCATATGGTGAAACTTCTGAAGACCAAGAATAAGATAGTCAAAAGTAGTAATATGAACATGTTTAGAAAACTTAATTCTAGAATCTATTGTTTTTCAAAACAGGGTTTCACTGTGTACACAGAATGGCTCCAGACTAGTGATCCTCCTGCCTAAGCTGCCTGAGTGATATGTTGGTCACTTACAGGTGTTGGTCACTACTTGACTTAATTCTAGTAGCTAACCTAAATAAGGTTGAAGACAAGTTGATTTGGCAGGGGAAACCATAATATAAAAAACAAGAATAAACCAGCCGGGCGGTGGTGGCGTACGCCTTTAATCCCAGCACTCGGGAGGCAGAGGCAGGCGGATCTCTGTGAGTTCGAGGCCAGCCTGGTCTACAAGAGCTAGTTCCAGGACAGGCTCTAAAGCTGCAGAGAAACCCTGTCTCGAAAAACCAAAAAAAAAAAAAAAAAAAAAAAAAAAAAAAAAAAAAAAAAAAGAATAAACCATAGTACTGAAAATGACGGCTGGGAAAAATAACATCTGCAGGGAAAGAAATAAATGTGACTGACAGATAAGAATTTTGGAGCGCATCCTAAGAAGGGACACATGATGCTGCCCCAGAGGAGTGGTAGACAACTTTATTTCCCAAGCCACACCTGAGATAGAGAGGTGGAAGTAGCACTGTTAGCGTTTGATAGTTAATTCTACCATGAAAGTTAGATCCGGTCCGGAATAAATGGGAGGTGGCGAAAGAATGGGTTTGCAAAGAGGAAGCCTCTGAAGAGTAGAGGTGGGCGAGTTGGCTGTGAAAACATGAAGAGAAAAATCATTTTTGATAGATATTTTTAAACCGTTAAAACATTTTAAAAGTGAGTGCCTCCAGGAGAAAGCCTAGTTTCCATGTGGTGGTCAAGGGGCTGAACAAGTTATTTACAGACGCCACCACCAGAGTAGCTAAATGTCGTCACACTGTTCCTAAGGTTAGCAAAGACTCACAAAAGGCTCATGGGGAGGTAAAAACTGGTGTCAAATTAGGGGGCTGACTTTCTCTCCAAGATATCCAGCAGCTCAATTTATTTCTTTATTCTAGATAGTAGTTTATCACCTCTTTTTTATTTAGATTATAATTACGTTTTCCTCTTTCCTTTCCTCCCTTCAAGCCCTCCCATACCTTTCTTTGTTCTCTTTCAAATTCACGGCCTCCTTCTTTTCATGAATTCTTGTTACATGTATACATGTATATACAGATATATTCCTAAATACAACCTGCTTACTATGTATAACATTACTTGATGTTTTCAAGTCTATATGTTTTCATTATACCAACCTAGCCATGTCTCAGAAGCTTAATCACCATCCCGTTTTTCAATAGTTTTCTCATTGCCCGTCTGACACACCGCAACACTCACAAATGGTACACAAATGCCGCCAGTGTTTTAGACATATTTTCCCTCGCTACTTCTCATTTGAATGCTCTGATACAGCGACTCTCGGAGAGCGCCACATCATCTGTCTTCCTGGATTATAGATGCTGCCATTTTACACACCATACTGCAAACTGTTAATGACAGTGTTTTTCTAATTTTAATTGGGGTTACTAATATCAAAACAGAATTATACAGCTTGTGCTCTTTCAATTTCATTAGAATGTATTTATGTTAAGCCACTTAGTTTTTGAAGCTATTTTTATTATAACTTGAGGAAAAACCATTGTTCTGTAACATGGTCAAATGTGATAAGTTCCATTTTCTCCCCCAAATCCTTCAATATTCTGGCTTGTGGACATCATTCTGGGCTATGTAGTTTATGGTACCAATGTAAACTGAAATAGGTTTTCACATATAAACAAATAGAAACAGCTTATTATGGGGAATCTTAAAATATTTTGCCATGACAATCTCTTGGTAGATCAATTTTCCTTTATAGCAATTTACATATATATTAAAATATTTTAATTTTAATATTTAAGTTTTTATAAACTATTATTTATTCTCTAGAAATGATTGCTGATTGCTAGAGAAAAAATATTACTTAATTTTTGTTTATAAATGGATTAAATGCTGGTCACTTAATAGGTAATTTAACTTGAGGACGACAAAAAATAAGATAGAATGAGCTCTTGTGTTTCAATGACCTTAATTTTTGAATCATACAGGGTTGCTAGCATCTGCAAAATAAAATACCAGTGATATCTCTAGACTTTTCAGAATAGTTTCTCAGTGTATTTATTGTGCCTTTACCAGGATTCCTAAAGTATTATTGATATGAAAATTTTAGTGTTATTAGTCTGATAGTGTAGCAAAGACTTCAAGTATATATAAGCAATAATAGCTAAAGAATACTTGACTGAATTCCATATGGAAGCCTGTAAGTTCCCTGTGCTATTAAAATGTTATTACTTCCATTGGATACACACACACTATTTGTCTGGAGGTTTCCAAAAATTTTAAGAAGGGCTAGTAAAAATGATAATGAATATGCCACACTAATTTGGGAGTATTAATCTGATTAAGCACCTTGTTTGTTTGTAGATTGCTTAGTAATTATTGTTTGTGAATACAATCCAATCAGCATCTTGCTAACTCCTAAACTACTAATATCATCTACAATAAGCGTGCTAGACTCACAAACTCAGTTCCTGTGAGAATCACCATTGAGACATTTCGTTTATACCGTAGATAGTTTTGTGACTCACTATGTGTGGGTTACTTTATGCCAAACACTGACACTGGATTTTCTGGCTAAACACAGATGAGTAATGTATTTATACAGTTACAGTTAGCTCTTCTAGAGAGTAGAGCCATATGCATATGAACTGCAATGAGAAAAATACTTTAAAAGTTATGGTCAATTAAGTATCAATTGCAACAACTACACTCTGAATAATTAGAAAACATTTTTAATATCTTTTACAAATTAATAAGAGATTGTTTAATCACTCATAGACTTTTGGTAAATTAGAAGTGTGGGGGAAAGACATTCGCCACCACATCTGAGAACCTGAGTTCTGAAAATTCATATTATAGAAGAGATCTAACTTCATATATTATCCTTGGACCTCCATATGTAATTCATGGCACATGCATGCATATACATACACACAGTAAATAAAGTATAATAAAAATGTAAAGTGTTCATACTCTGTGTAGTTTGTCAGTGGAAGTATTAATGTATTTATCATCCCAGTAATGTGTATAGAAACCAAATCTATATCTCGAGTTTCCCCAACATATGATTCAGTAGCATTTTTCCAACACACCATAGGCCAGATTCTCAGGGACACAGGTATGCAGGCAGAGACTTGTGGGATATGTGTAGAAACTAACTGTTCTTGAGATCTTGATCTTTGGAGTAAGGAGAGGGGTAATGGTATAAACAAGCAGATTCAGTTGTCCCAACCAAAGGAGAGAGACTTAGCTGAGAGCCATCAGGTGTTAGTTGTGAAGACAGTCAGCTGCTGGAAGAATAAGAACCTGTGTCCTAAATGTGTACCTGGGTTCCAGTTTGGAACACACATGATTTGGTGGTATAATTAAACATGAAGTCACAGCTTTGTTTATGTTTTTCCAACTTCTTGTCTGGGTAACCAAAAATTCCTCCAGTTCACTTAAGTCATGGAAGATCCCTTGTCTCCTGTTTCATTACGGTAAATACCAGCTTCTGTATCACAGCCATGCTTAGCTGCAATGTTATTATGATAGAAGAGCATCAAAGCAAGATGTGAGATCTTTTTAGATCCATGCACATTAAATAAAAGTAAGCTGTAATATTGAAAATAAATTTTTATAGCATCTTTCTCAACAGAAACTGAGAAAAAATACTTTAATTTTCCAGAACCTGGGTATCAATTGCATTTCAAAATAAGAATAAAGAAAATATTTCCTAGGATTTTTCAGTGTATGATATCTCCTTGTGTGATAGTCAGTTTTATATAACATAATATCTAATTTAGACATCCATGTCGTCCTCCTAGGGGATCTTAGGGATCATCATATTGTTTACTTACTCATGTGGTTTTTTTTAAAGGCTGATAAGACATTTTCAGCACACAGAGAACGGAAGGAAACAATGTGAAAATCTCATTTATACACACTACCTCTAAGCTCAAATAATGCTAACATCTCAAATGTTAAATTTGCTTCAGATAATTAAAAAAAATAAATGGGATATATACGTACATTGAAATACCCCTACAAGTTCGAGTTGAGGGAAAAGTAAGGTCAGAAAGAGAGGACCTTGACCCACCTCCTGGAGTCTGTAAACAGAGCCAAGATTCATTCCTCATTGTGCAGCTTTTGGTTTGTTCCCTGATGATGTCACAGACCCGAGAGACATGCGATGTCATCAGCTATAGCAGGGGAGTGAGCTCTTTATGTTCAAGGACACATTATTTGCCAAGTATTCTGACACAGAATAATAACATACTAAGTTCCTATTTGCTTAATTATTTTATGTGCCCAGATGAGAACAAGATATCTTATTTGTAATAGTTTAATTTACCTTAGTTTCGTGTTATTAGTCATTAGAACACAGAAGTAACAAAGGTATACATGAATGGGAAAAGACACAAGTCTGCTGTAGCACATAAAACAAGACTTGCATTCTTAAGTGGTTTAAACTCTCTGCATGAGCAGGTGTCGTCTGGGTAGGGTTATTTTTAATCTCAGAACTGTTTTTAATTGGCTGGTGCCTACATGTGTTATTTACCTTCCCAGAGCCATCTGAATAGTGGGCCTTGCAATTTCCCATAAAGAAGAAAGAAGATGTTCATAAAAGCCTCTGGCTGAGTGACTGACATAAAGGAGCTAGAGAATATTGATTTGTTCTAATTACCTGGACAAAAAAGTGTGCGTGTGTGTGTGTGTGTGTGTGTGTGTGTGCGGATGCATGTGCAGGCCTGTGTATCAAGAGTATTCTTAGAAATTAACATTTGTTATTTAGACATTATTTAGTGTATGGAAATTCACTTAGTGTATTAACTTTACATTTGCTTGGAAAAATATCAATGGTAAGGATATCTCATTTTTTCGTCATCTGAGAAAGAGTGCAGGTCGGTAGGTGTCTGAGAAATAACTTCCCACTGTGCTGGTGGGGATAACCAATTTAAGTGCTATTGTTATTTTATTAAGGCAGTGCTGTTATTGTAATTTCATTTTCTCTGGAGAAATATCAGAAATTTTATTAAACACATACTTCTGAAAAGTTGAAGTCTTTGAAAACTATTCTCATTACTATGGATGAGAGAAAACAACCACGTAGGGGGAGGACGTGTTCCTTAAAAAACTGGTAGGTTATTAAAATTTGAGAAATAAGGGAAAAAAGGGAAAATTGCATGATATTGTCAACTTTCTCTTGAGAGTCAGCTTTGAAACAATTCTTTCATTTCCCATCTTCCTTCTCATTATGAATCATATAAATTCCTCTTTTCTGTGGGCACAAAGAAATGAATAAGAATTTCTCCACACTGCTGAAGGGTTCACATCACATGCGTGCAAATGTACAGAGTATTGAAGCAATAAAGAAAGAAAAAGAAACACGGAGGGGGGGTGCGGGAAGTACATCTTCTTTTGTTAAAAGAGCAGGGATCTCAGAGTCTTACATAAAACTTTGTGGCCTCCAAGTGGAGTTCTAAATTCTAAGGCATGAATTTTCAGCTTTGCAATGTGGCTCTTTCTAGATGCATGCCTGGCCAGTAAGTAATTTCATTTATTGAGCCAAATTGTGTTTAACTTAATAATAACTCTGGTATATTAAGAGTATGGTAAATGAATGCATTATAGAGGTTCCTGTGTTTGCAACTAACCGAAGAGCACACCCACGTCATGCAGAGGATTCTGTAGGGAGCAATCACATGGGGATCGGAACCACTGTTTTTATTGCGATTGAAAGAAAATTGAGTTGCACAGGAAATAGTTCAAAGTTCATGTGTCACAGATATTTGCATTTTCTTCTTTTTCTTTTTTTTTAAATGGCTAATCTCCTTTGGGAAGCACGGGTATTTTCTGACTTGTCTTTCTCCCACTCATCCTCAAATTTTACTTAGCAGCTAACGTCCTCACACATCCCCCCCGCATTTCATCGTGGCTATGCATTTAACAGCAATTGTATCCAAAGACTTCCCTGAAAGCACACAGCATTCTAATTTTACTCTGAAAGATCTCCGAGGGGACCCCTACCCCCAGAAAGGATAGCGCTGGATGGCTATGTGTTATTTAAATGCTTATCACTTTGTACACTGCAGCTCATGCTATTCTTATGAATGAATGCCCGGGATTAAGCGACTGTTAAGCATATGTTCGGAGGCTGTTGCTGCCAGATTTATTTAAACCCACACACATTCACGACGGACAGTAAAGAAACATCCCCATCAGTGCTATTGGAAATGTGTGCTTACGCATCCTGTCTGCTTTGAACTCATTTATGAGAGGCTAAATAATTGTATTTCAAATCTTTCAGGATGCACAGCTCGCTGTTTCCCTCTGCGTGTGTCAGCTCTAATTATATGAAACTAATAAAGCATAAAAATATGAGATGAGAAACAGCAAATTAAAGCATGGCCACAGGCCTAACAATGATAGCTCTTTTAAGGCCATTGCATTTTGCTTTGCTTCAACTGTTAAATTTTTTCCTCTTGCTGATATCAGGGTGGATAACTATCTAAGATGCCTGTCCACTGGTAAAAGACAACCTAAGTGAACCCTGAGAAAACGAGAGAGCACTCAGGGGCCAAACCTACAATGACCTCCAGAATCCTTCTCACAGGGTGGGATGGAGAATGGGATCCCATGCATGGATCAAGTGTGTCTGGTATCCAAAGAATGAAGAGGACAGGGAAACAGTGGAGAGGCAGAGGTACCTTGGGTATTCTTGCCACAGTCTTGGCAGACCCCACCAGTTCCTGTGCTACATTCCCTTACATAGGGCAGAGTGAGAAGGAAATTCTCTTTGTGACATATGGGACCCCAGCTGATCCTTGCTCTGCTGGAGGGGGAGGGGGTGATTGTTTCTTTTCTTGTTCTGTGCGACTCAAGGGTTTTTTCACTGGAGCAGTAGTTCCCATCAAGCGTGGCGTGGTGGCCATAGCTAGGGAATACCTCTTCACAATGCATCCATGGGTACTAGCCTCATTGTGGATGCTACTTCTCCCTGATTTCTTCTTATATTTAATTTTCCCTCTCATTGAAATAAATTTCTCTCTTACATAATATTTCCTGATTATGGGCTCCCCTCCTCCTACTCCTCCCAGTGTCCCCACCACCCCTCCCATCCAAATCCACTCCATTCTGACTGTCGTTATAAACCAGCAGACTTCTAAAAGATAATAATAAAATGCAACAAAATAAAATATGATAAGATAAAACAGATCTATCTCATTAGAATTGCAAAAAGAAAACCAAAGCAAAAACAAAAAAACAACAACGGAAGGGGAAGAGCCCAAGAAAAATCACAAGAATCAGAGACACACTTCGTTTGCTTGTTAGGGAGAATTGTAAGAACACTGAACTGGAAGCCATAATATACACAAAGAGGACTTGGTGTAGACTCGTACTGGCCCTATGCATGTTGCTTCAGGGTCTGTGAGTTCATATGAACTTTGATTATGCTGATGTAGAGGCCTTGTTTTCTTGGTTTCCTCCATCCCCTCTGCCTCCTACCCTTTTTCTATCTCCTTCACCATTGGGTTCCTCGCTGAGGGAAGGGATTTGATGAAGACATCACTTCTCAGGCTATGTGTTCAAAGGTCTCACTCTCTGCATAATATCTAGCTGTGTGTCTCTGTTTTTGTTCCCATCTTCTAACGAAGGGAGTTTCTCTTATGAGTGTAGCAGAGTGCCATCAGGAGTCATGTTGCTACATTTTTTATACCAGTAGTTGGTTTTACCCTAGGTCCTTTAGCTATTTTGTCTCTGGTTCTTGGTCACCCAAGAAGTGTTGGTTATAGATTCCATCTCATAGAGTCAAATAAGATTGGTTGGTTACTCCCTCAAGGTTGGTGCCACCATTGCCCTAGCATATACTGTAGGCAGAATACCATTCTAGATCAGAGGATTTGTGTCTGGGTTGGTGTTTATCTTTCTTTTAGTAGCATGCAGAGTACCTTCCTACACCAAAAACACAAGGCTCTATGTAGCACTGGCTCAAATTCTCCATGTTTAGTAAATTGTGAAGGTGTCTTCAGCAATGGGGCCCATATGTCATTTTGTAGAGAGCAAACCTATATAGTCTTGGCAACAGTGTGGGTTGTTTGGGGATTGATATTAGTTTCATTGGTGCTAAGGATGTTGAACATTTCTTTAAATGTTTTTCAGCCATTTGAGTTTCCTCTTTTGAGAAATCTCTGAAATCTCTATACCCCTTTTTTAGTTGGGTTATTTGTTTTATTGATATTTAGTTTCTTGGATGCATTATATATATTGGATATTAGTCCTCTATTGAATGTGGTTAGTAAAAATATTTCTGTGCTGTGTAGGCTGCCACTTTATCTGATTGACAGTGTCCTTTGCTATGAAGAAGCTTCTCAGTTTCATGAGGTCCCATTTGTCAATTGTTGATCTTAGTTACCTGTGCCTACAGTGTTCTGTTCAGAACGTCTTTTCCTGTGCTAGTGAGTTTAAGGCTATTTCCCACTTACTCTCAGGTTTAGTGCATCTTGTTTTGTGTTGAGGTTCCTAGGGAATATCTGCCGGAGTTGGGGGGACTGGGCTAAAGCAATGAGGGTGGGGGAAAGTTTAGAAGGGGAATATCTGTTTGATCCACTAGAGATGGGGCCGGGGGAAGGGAGGCTGCAGCCGGTGGTCTGCTACAGAGCTGGGCATGAGACCAGAGGATTTGTTTTGGATGAGCTGAGTATCTACACTTAGCCTACATGCTTCTCTACTGGAGTGGCCTGTGGGGGTCTCAGGAATTATGATTAATTCTTATTAGTCCCTTATAATGTATTTGAAACTCTTTATGAGCAGTGTAATTACACAGAACAACAAGTTTATACATGAAGGAACAACAAAAATAAACAAAATATGACAGATATGTGATATACATATGAAAATGTCACAATGAAATCTATTTCTTTGTATGCTAAGCAAAAATTTACACTAGTAAAATAGAAGTTAAAATTAATTTATTAATGCAGTCAAATTTTCCTTTAAAAAGATTCCAACAATAGCCTCATATTTCCCATACGGAACCCCAAATGAGCAGATGTCTAAAGTCTTCCATATCCTTTACGTGTATGTGTGGATGGTAGGTGTCTTTGGGATTAGTCCCTCAAAGATTCGTGTGTTCGAGCCTCATTTTTTTCTCCTTTGTGTCTGCCTGCCTGAGCCTAAATAAAAACTTCACACAACTGTTGATTTTCATATTTCTATTATTTTGTACTTAGCGTTGCATAAGCTTGAAACTCCCAGCCCCTTTTCTTTCACCAGCTGAAACCCATCATGGAACAGGAAGACATTAATGGTGCCCGTGGTAAAAAGTTTGCAATCATTAGAAGAGAAATAATTAGTGTTATTTGTATTTTAGACTATGACAGTCTATTTATGCCTCTGAAGAACAACATAGAAAGTCTAGAATGATATCAGATAGTCAAGTAGAGGATGGGGAAAGGCCAGGGAAGGTGAGGATGAAAAGTGGGAAGTCTGGGAGAATCAAGTCAAACCCTATGGTTTCCTAGGCAACGCTGCTTTCAAATGCTGGAGGGTGGTACATGCCTTATTGAATCAGCAAGCAAATCATGTTCAGGGCCTATATCACCTACATTTTTAACAGAACGCACAGTGTCTTTCACCGCATATCATACTCTAGAGCACAGAAACAGAATTTTATATCACGCCAGTGATCAAAATAGAAAGGAATCAGAAAGAATTGATCGTTCTCTACAGGCTGCCTATTGTGGGCTGGTGGAAGGCATTCACAAAAGGCTTAAACCCTTCTGCCGATGTTTCAAAGTAGCTTTGATGGTATTTAGACGGCAACCTCATTTTATACTGAATTGGATTTTCCCAGAACCCAGGAGAATCGAGCAGCTGGCATAGCAGTTATCTGAATTTGATCTAAGTTGACATCAGGGGGCCGTGAATGTTCAGGGCGCTCCTGCATCCTGCCTCTTTGTGAAGCGTTTTGACAGGAGCGGGCTTGTCACTCCCTGAAAGTGTTGGCTCTGATCTTCTGTGGCTGGAAAGCATTTCGAAACTTTACCCTCTTGGATTTTCAAGCCAGAGATTTTTTTTTTCAGGAAAACCACCATCCTGGAATATGATTGCATACAGCAACACCGTGTGCACAAATTCCCATACAGCTGATCCAAGATAGAAGCCTGGATCCCAAGCCTTGTTCCCGGGAAGAGAGGTTAGGGTATCAAACAACATTGGTAAAAATTCATATTAAAAGAAAATTAAGCCAAATTTTACATCTAAATCATGTTAACCTCCTGGGTATGTCTTTACAACCAATGAAAAGATACTTTCAGTATGGGCATATAAATAGGACTTGGCATTTCTGTGTTAATCATTCATATGTATTAATAAACAATGGTGGCACACAGTGAAAATATATCCCAGGTGGCTGTAGCGTTGCATAAATTATTGGGTGCATCAGAGAGTTATCCATTCATCTCTTGACTACTAAGAGATAACAGAGTGTTTTTTGTTTATCTATCATTCTGTCCAGTAACAAGAACTACTGTGCTTTCCACAAGCCCTGTGCCAATAGGCCGGCTGGCTACGGAATGCTGCCAGGTGCCGCCAGATAGTCTGATAATGCAATTTATGTTCATCGCGATCATCTTTAGGCATTGTCTCCTCGTCTTCCCCAGGAGCCTGGAATGGCCAGAGCTTCTAGGAAACGGGTTTTAAAAGGAATCCATAGCCAGGGTGAATTTTTCTCATGCTGATTGCTTAGCAACTTTGGTTTAATGGGTTTATATCAATGGTAGTTATCGTTAACTGTCAACTAGTGGCAGGCGACTCATAAAAAACTAGAATATTCTAGAAAACCGGTGCTCATCCAGGTTCCATTTTTTACAGAGGAGGAAATATGAAGCAAAAGAATAAGTGGTTTCATCTGCCTCAGGTAACTAGTTAGTGTCAGGACTGAGGAAAACTACAGTCTACTTGGTGGTCACCTGAGGCACTTTCTAGAGTGTATGCCACCTAATCTAAAAGTGTTGTGGGATGCGTTGTGAGGACTGAAATGAAGTGAAATAGAAAGTACCACATGGACGAAGATGTAGGAACTCTGAGTTCATTGCCATCATTGACTGAGGCTGTGGTGGAGGCAAAGGCCCCCGATATCATCAGTGTATATCGTTTTGTTCATTTGTTCTGGAAGGAAAATGGTAGGTCACAGAATAGAGGAAATAGGCTCTGGCTTCACACAGTGTCACAGTGAGGTCTCTGGCACTTCTTAGCTCACCTGGGATTATGAAAAGTATATTCTATAGACACAGAATCATGAATGGTAGGGAAGTTAGGTACGTGCAAGAATCGACTTTTTTTTTTTTTTTTAGGCCCAGCCTTGAAGGTTAAATATGCTAAATAGCCCAAGATGGTCATAGTCCATCAAATATTGGGCATAAGAGTGTTATTTATTCACAAGGTATTATTCTACCACTTAATGCTGGCATCCAGATGAAACATTTTATGTTGATCCTAAGATGGGAAGCCCCTGGGTAGCCCCTGCTTGCCCTTGCTTCCCTGGGGGTGCTGGGGTTCAAGTGGTGTTTTCCAGTTACATTTTTTAGGATTTACGTTTTTATCAGTTATTAGTGTGACAAAGCATGACACTCAGACAGAGAGCTGAAAATTATCTCCACCTCTATTTAGAGAAAGAGGCTCACACGAGAACTCTCCTGTAACTGCCTCAGACCTCTGTAAATTGTTTCCTGTTGAAATTGTCCCTTAAACATCAATAATGATAATCTTTGGTACACTGATTCAGTTTGTAGTAAAGCCCTTGGTACGGTTCACTTCTGTAATGATCAATTACATCAGTTTTAATAGGGAAGATGAGGGTGTACATTTTCTTAGAAATACAAGCACTGGCTTTGAAGGTGAAAGCAATGGCAGAGGTTCACTGGAAAGCAATTTAAATCTGAGAACTGTGTAGATGACCTTGCTTTCAGTGCAGCAGCCTCAAGACATCACACATGCCCAGAAGCTCTGATTTTACTTCCTCTGGCCCCATCCGGAGCCCACTCTTGGTCTTCTGCCTCAATCCTCTTCAGTGCCTGCTTGCAACGACTCTGCCAGCACCAGCTTAAAAGGGCAAGGTTGATTGCCTTACTGTCAGCAATCTTGAAGAGTTCTCCAAGTACCTCCTGGGGGTGGGGTGGGGAAAAATATAAGGGAAACTGAATTATAAAAGAGGAAAAGGTGTTTTTCTACTTGACTTAACAGGTTCATTGACAACAAATATTTTTTATAAATTATGGCTACTCTTCCTCTGAAGTTCTAGAGTAGAAGGTGAAATCAATTTAGGTAGATGAGATACTATTTAACTTTTTTTATTCTCAGGTATAATAAGACTCCCCATTGCATGATACATAGGAAGAGATTTATTATAAGGAAATTGTCCATACAGTCAGGGAGAATTAGAGGTTCAGGATCTGTTTGACAAGCTGGAGACCCAAAAGATGTCATAAGTATAAGTTCCAATATAATACAGACAGACTTGATATCCAAGGCCAAAGGTGGGCTAAGAGCTCCACAAGCCAACCAGAAGTATCCTGACTGTTCTATCCAGGTCTTCTGAACTGGTCTGCTCTAGGACAGGCAAAGCAATACACGCAGTCTATCCATTCAAGTGGTAATTTCATGCAAAACACCCAGACAGACACAGAACAGAGTACAACTAAATACATGGACATCCAGTGATCCATTCAAACTGAAACGTAAAATTAACCATCACATCTGGCAAATTTATTCATGGTGAGTTCACATGGGATGTGGAAAATCAATGGTTACTATTAGAGATGAACAGAAAAAGGTAATTTGTGACCACAAGAACATCTTTGTGTCTCACTACTGAGCTTCTAAAGGTTTTGTACTGTCCTACAATGATGTATGCATGGTTCCACAAGGGTCCTTCTGTCCTGAGGGACCCACAGAAACTTCCATGAACTTGGTTTCATGGGGAGAATCACCATCCTTACTTTCCTTTTCCCAACTCAAGCTGATCTATATTTTTATAAAATTTCTTCAGTTGCTAATGCTACATTACTCTTTTGTCACCAGAGCAATAACTCTGTCTCGGTGTTTGAGATAACATTGCAAACTGACTTCTTTCACCACGGTCGGTGAAAGTGCTTTATCTACCACTGTCAGAGCAAACGACCCCTCCCTTTGCCTTCATAGTCATTCCCTGGAAAGAAGGAGGTCACAGACAGTGCTTGAATTAGTGTGCGTCAACAACACACTGTCACTCAGTTATAACTGAAGCAAGTTTTAGGACTTCAACACATAGCACTGTATTTCATGAGAAGCCTCACACAAGTCCAACTGTCGAAGAAATGCCTGTCACTTTGTTAACTGACAAGCTGGAGAGCCTGAGAATTAAGAGGAAACTAAAGACTAAGACTTCGCTCCGTCAAATCTGACAAACATAAAAGTGTGTGCATGTGTGTGTGGTGGGGTGGGGGGTAGACGGTCCCTGAATAAATGAAAAGACAGTTATGCCTGCCATCTGTGGAATGGTGCAACAGAAAGGGGCCTGATTTATAGTGACAGTGCTGTGAACAGCAAAGTGACCAAGGGGCTTTCAGAAAGAAAGAGAGAGAGAGAGAGAGAGAGAGAGAGAGAGAGAGAGAGAGAGAGAGAGAGAGAGAGAGAGAGAGAGAGAGAGAGGAAAGGAAGGAAGGAAGGAAGGAAGGAAGGAAGGAAGGAAGGAAGGAAGGAAGGAAGGAAGGAAGGAAGGAAGGAGGGAAGATCATAAACTCCAAGTGTTGGAAGATACCACACAATTCAGAGATCCAGGATTGTCCAGGTGTTTTACAAAGGGGTCTTAGGTCTCTTTCCACTATCTAACTGTGGCCACAGAACATAAAAGAAGGGTTCATAAGTGAAAACGTTAAGTATTTCCTCCCAAAAGCCTCAAGAGGCAAATTCAACTTCTCTTGAAATAAGGGGCAGCTAAACCTCGGGCTTTTGATATATTCAGAGACACTTGGCTAGATTATCTTCAATCCTAGACAGAAAAAAGAAAATCTGATTCATGCTGTCCTAAATTATATTATTATTATTATTATTATTATTACATTATGATTCCTCATTCCAGTGCAGTGTGCAACTCCAGGTGGGAGAGTTATCACAGGAAGTCCTATCAGAAAACACCTGTGTTCTTTCTCTTGTCCCTCAAGCCCAGTGATGACGGGAGAGCCAGCATGCCATCAGCCCTCAGAGCAAAGCCCCTTTTGAATTTCTCCTTTGGCCTGCATTACCAGCTACATGTGTGAATCTCAGCTGAAAGTCAGAGTTGCTTCACTGGGAAAGTCCTGGGAGATGAGCTGGCAACTCCCACAATTGAATTATGTGACCTCGGTTGTTTTGTTCTCCCCCCCCCGAACCCCACCTCTGGTGAATTCCAAAATGATTAGCCCCAAATCTTGCTTTGCAGACTGTCACAGACCCTGCACCTTGCCTATGGGGTGTTGCCCTGGTGACTCTGCAAATGCTAAAGCCTTTGTGTGTCTTGACTTTAAGCTTTTGTCAATGGAGATGAATAAGGGAAGTTGTTTTAATCAGGCATCTAGTCAGGAACAACTCTGGCATTCAGCTACCTGCCTGGCACACAGGAGGCCCTCAGTGAGTGAGCAAGTACAGAGAAGCTTATTAAAATTAATGGAAGTAAAAAGAGATTTCTTGAGAGACTATTAAGAAATTCAAATGGCATGGAAACTGGGAAACAAGGCCGTGCTTTGCAGAGGTCTCTCTCATCCTGGCGGGATTCTCCATCGGCCTTCGTGATGACAAATCTTAGTGATCTCAGCTTATGATAGATGCTGCAGCTCCAGTGCCCATGATAAACAAAGAAAAGCAACAACCATCTTCAATGGCCCAGACTGGTCCAGAGTCTGGATGGTGGGTGACTCTGTCTGGGAAAAAGATAGTGGAAGTATCCTGTGACATTGGCAGGGCAAAGCTTTAAATTACAGACCATTCAGAGAACATGAGGGAGAGCCATTTCCAAGGTTACCTTACACCATCATGAGGGAGAAAAACTTTTCAAAGAAAAATACATGATTTCTCTCTATATAGACAATAACATAACCAACGCAAATATTGTTTTCCTGGGTGTAAATTAATCCATTCTTTGTAGCTATGAAAACTTAAGACCATCCCTGAGTAGCTCAGTGTTTTTAAATCACAACCTAAGACTCACTGATGAATAAAATATTTAAAAACTATCTACTTTTCTTAGTGTTTAGATGCATAAATATTTTCTCTATATTTTTTTAAAAGCCAGGGCTGTAACTCAGTAGTAGAGCACTTGCCTCCAATGGATAAAGCCATAAATTCAATCCCAAGTATTGGAAAAAAGAAAGAAAGAAAGAAAGAAAGGAAGGAAGGAAGAAAGAAGGAAAGAAAGAAAGAAGCAAGCAAGAAAGTCAAAGACAGAGAGAGAGACAGAAAGAGAAAAAAAGCTACCAAAGAGTTCCCATAAGGACAAAGATAAATCTATACACCATAAGACATTAACGAAACATTTAGAAAAAAACAAGAAAATTCCTAACAAAAGAAAATAGACGTTAATTTGCATAATTCCACTGCAATAAGCATGTTCAGGATATATGCTGTGTTTACTTCATGATTCTATTTTTGTTTATTATTATTTTATTTTATTGAAATTGAGTCTCTGTATATATCGCCCAGGCTGGTCTTGAACTCTGTCTTCTGAGAGCTGGGCTGTATAGGCACTGGGTCATCATACCCACTCTATGATGAGATCTTCTATTAGTTCAGTGTTGCTTTCATTCAAATTGTGGCTGACTGAACTCCTATGTTCTGTGACATTATAGACAGTGTAAACGTTGTCTCATGGTGGAGAAGCTTGAGCACCTGGAATTAGCTGAGAATGCCACAGTGAAGGGCAGACACACATTTGGTTTTCTTTCTTTTTTTCTTTCTTTCTTTCTTTCTTTCTTTCTTTCTTTCTTTCTTTCTTTCTTTCTTTCTTTCTTTCTTTCTGACATTTGGTTTTAAGAGACTGTTCTTACATGCAAACACCTGTGTACGTGCACCTGAGCCCAGAGGTTTACAAACCCCCACTTACTACATAAAGTGATTTTTAATATATTTTGTCTGCTAGTTAAAGTTTTAATAGTTAAATTTATTTCACACCCTCCCAAATGGAATTGAATCCACAATTTCAAAGAATGCTGTTAAAAATCTAAATGGGAAATTTAGAGTTCTTGTCAAAGATGCAAAAGGTTAGTCCACAGAGAGTCTGTACTTTCTCTCATTTTTGCCACCATTTCCCACAAAGGAAATAGTCTCAAATGTAGTTAATTCATTGCCTGGATTTTTTAGATGTAGGCTTAGGGTAAGTCATATAGAGCAGCCAGAGAACACTAACGATGAATTCAGCTCAGAATCCGATTTAGCTACGGTAGAGTCAGTTTCCAAGTCAGTGCAGTGTTCTGGAATCACTCGAGGTGTATTGTGAGTGTTGCAGAAGCCAAAGCCAGCAAACAGAAACCAGAGATCTGTGCTGGACATTCTGAGCATGGGCTTGAGGAAGCAATCCGTGTTTTAAAGGTACTTCTCAGGTTAGGTTACTCTACCATGGAGCCTGAGCCCAGATCATCAGCAGGCACCCCAACATGAAGTTTCCCATGTTCACTGAATACTGTTGTCATCCTGGCCATACTTTCTATGCCTTGTATAAAGGTATGTTATGTGCATTGCCCAGGAGTAAGGGCGTGTTCCATAAATAACTGAGAATATCCTGAGGACACAGCACATTGTTAGACCACTTTAGGACTGTTATTATTATATTACATCTACAATATATTTATTAAATCTTTACAAAGAGAAGGGAAGGAAAGATGGATTCAGTTAAAAGTGTATACTGTGTTTGCAGAGGACCCCAGTTCAGTTCCCAACACTCATGTCCGATGGCTCACACCTGCCTGTAACTTCAGCTCCAGGGGATCTCATGAGTTTTTTCACCTTAGTAGGCAGTTATACTCCTATGCACATGTGTGTGTGTGCATGCACACAAACAAATATACATAACTAAAAAATTAGAATAAATCTTTCTTTAAAAATTTATAGAGTCCATTGAGAGGATCAGGTTGCATGTTGAACACTATTTTTATTAACAATCTACATTTAGAACTATTTAATCTATTTAATTAATAAGTCAAATAGATAGCTTTTAATAGTTACATATTTTTACAATATACTCAGTCTTCACTGCATATTATCTTTAAAAAACCAAATTTATCCTATAATTTTATCATAATTTTTTGCCATATATTCTAATCATTTACACGTAATCTGTGTTAAGGAATTGCTGGAATGTTTTCCAAATATCTCTAAAGAATTCTGTAAACAAATTTAGATATTCAAGTTATTGGCAAACAGAATACCTTCCTGTACCCATTTTAACAAGACAGTAGAAGGATTTTCAATCCTACAACCATTTCTCACATGTAAACAGGGTTACTCTAAAACTTTAAACCAAATTTAAACTTATCTCTTAGATAATTTAAGCATTTCCTTGGCAGTTTTATTTCTAAATTAGTTTGGATGTTTAATCTGTTAAAAAAGAAAGAATGAAAAAAAGGAAGGAAGGACGGAAGAAAAAAGGAAGGAAGAAAAAGAAAGAAAAAAAGAAAAATGAAAGAAAAAGAAAGCAAGAAAGAAAGAAAGAAAGAAAAGAAGGAAAGAAAGAAAGAGAAAAAAGTATTGTACCTGTAAACCTGAATTCTATGCTTCTGTGCTGAGGATGACAGCTGGGATTTCAGCAGTTGATACCCTACAAAGATGACTCCTCCTTGAAAGGATATCATGTGATATTTGGTGATGGTGATGACTGGCTGCACCAACTGAATGCATGCTTTAGAAATTCTCTACGAAGTTGTTACCGGACCCTCACCCACCTCTTTCTGTTCGTCTCATAAAACCAAACATACTTCAATTTTAGCCTTCATGGATTTATTTCAGTGGATATGGAAGTGAGCATATTTCTTTCACAGAGCCCTTAAAATGCCTTTATCATGTTAATAATTGTCCCTTTGATCTTTTGAGGATAAATTTGAAATCTCATAGGCGTGTGATTTTATAAGATTGTTTTATAACGGCCATCGCCATTTCATCTGTTAAAGTAAGCTGGTTATGGAAACATTTATCTCGGTATCAGTCCAGGTCTTTTTTTTTTCCAAATGCAGAACAGTTTCCTTTCAAAGTTCTATATGTGTTTACGACTGCCTTCCTCTACTGATAATTGTGTACTTGCTGTGTTCCTGAACTCATATTTATAGACTAATGGGCTTATTGTTCTTTTTTTATGTGTCGCTATTACCTCTGAGTAGCTGCTGACACATTGTTATAACTTACTGTGTGATTTAACCCAATTACCTTCTATAGTGGCATGGTGTTCCACGTGATAGATGTCAGAGCTAAATGGGCTACTAAAATTTAAGCTACACAAAGGGACTTAAACTTAGGTGTGCAGCTTGAAGTCCTCTGAAAACTGAACCCATCTGTCTGGTTAGGGTTTCTATGACTTTGGCAAAACACCATGACCAAAATGCAAGCTGGAGAAGAAAGGGTTTGTTTGGCTTACACTTGCATGTGGCTGTTCATCATTGAACGAAGTCAGGACAGGAACCCAAACAGCACAGGATCCTGGAGGCAGGAGCTGATGCAGAGGCCATGGAAGAGTGCCACTAACTTGTCTGCTTCCCCTGACTTGCTCAGCCTATTCTCTTATAAAACCCAGAACCAGCTGCCTAGGGCACCCACAATGGGCTGGACCCTTTCCCTTTGATTACTACTGGAGAAAATACCTTACAACTGGATCTCATGAAGGCATTTCCTCAACTGAGCCACCGTCCTCTCTGATGACACTAGCTTGTGTCAGGTTGATACAGAACCGGTCAGTATACACCATCTAAATAACTGAGTCAACAGATAGAATCTTAACAAAGGCCCCTCCTGGTGCCCAGGAGCCTAGGTGGCATACTCCAATGGTTTCCCACTCTCATGTGAGATCTGATTCTATCTGGGCTTTCAGATTGATTGGTTTTGTTTTGTTGTTTTGCTTTTGTGCTCCTAGTAGGAGGTTTGACTTTTCCTAAGCTCTTTCATTGTTCATTGTACAGGTTAAGTTTTAACCAAGATTTCAAATCTTGGCTTTGTGGGTATTTTTTTTTTTTGGTGATTTGGGGAAATAGCTTTAAAACAAGCAAGGAAGCAAGGAAACAAACAAATAAAAATGTGCAGTTTGGGTTCCTTACACGTTCATTGTATAGCTTTATTTTATATAGTTTTAATAATTTTTTAATTTTTATTTATTATTATTATTATTACAAATTTTCACCTCCTCCACTCCTCCCATTTCCCTCCACCTCCCCCCACTCCCCCTTCCCTCCCTCTCCAGTTCAAAGAGCAGTCAGTGTTCCCTCCCCTGTGGGAAGTCCAAGGTCCTCCCCCCTCCATCCAGGTCTAGGAAGGTGAGCATCCAAACTGACTAGATTCCAACAAAGCCAGTACATGGAGTAGAATCAAAACCCAGTGCCATTGTCCTTGGCTTCTCAGTCAGCCCTCCATGTGAGCCACGTTCAGAGAGTCCAGTTTGATCACATGCTCCATCAGATCCAGTCCAGCTAGCCTTGATTAGTTCCTATTAGATCAGCCCCACCGTCACAGTGGGTGTGCACACCCTTCGTGGCCCTGACTTCCTTGCTCATGTTCTCTCTCCTTCTGCTCTTCATTTGGACCTTGGAACCTCAGTCTAGTGCTCCAATATGGGTCTCTGTCTCTATCTCCATCCATTGACAGATGAAGGTACTATGGTGGTATACAAGATATTCATCAGAGTGGCTATAGTATAGGGCCAGTTCAGGCGCCCTCTCCTCAGCTGCTCAAGGAACAAGCTGGGGACATCTCTTTGGACACCTGGGAACCCCTCTAGAGTCTGGTCTCTTGCCAACCCTCAAATTGCTCCCTTAATTAAGATATAGAATTCCCTGTTCCCATATCCATTCCTCCTCCATCCCAACTGTCCCATTCCCCCAAGTTCTCCCAATCCTCCCCTTCTTACTTCTCTCTCCCCATCTCCCCTTACCCCCATCTCACTCCCACCCCCAAGCTCTCCATTTTTGCCTGGAAATCTTGTCTACTTCCAATATCCATGAGGATAACTACATGTTTTTTGGGGGGCTTCACCTTCCTATTTAGCTTCTCTAGGATCATGAATTATAGACTCAATGTCCTTCATTTATGGCTAGAATCCACTAATGAGTGAGTACATACCATATTCATATTTTTTGGTCTGGGTTACCTCACTCAGGATAGTGTTCTCTATTTCCATCCATTTGCATGCAAAATTCAAGATGTCATTGTTTTTTACCGCTGAGTAGTACTCTAATGCGTATATATATTCCACACTTTCTTTATCCATTCTTCCATTGAGGGGAATCTAGGTTGTTTCCAGGTTCTGGGTATTACAAATAATGCTGCTATGAACATAGTTGAACAAATGCTTTTGTAGTATGATTGGTATCTCTTGGGTATATTTCTCTGAATTCCCTCTCTTCTTCTCTATCCTTTGTGTATAGGAGGGCTACTGTTTTTTGAGTTGATCTTATAGCCTGCCACTTCACTGAAGGTATTTACCAGCTGTAGGAGTTCTTTAGTAGAGGTTTGGGGGTTACTAATGTACACTATCATATCATCTGCAAATAACGAAAGTTTGACTTCTTCCTTTCCGATTCAAATCCCCTTGATCTCTTGATGTTCTCTTATTGCTATTGCTAGAACTTCAAGAACTATGTTGAAGAGATATGTTGAGAGTGGACAGCCTTGTCTTGTTTCTGAATTTAGTAGAATGGCTTTGAGTTTCTCTCCATTTAATTTGATATTAGCTGTTGGCTTGCTATATATTGCTTTTATTATATTTAGGTATGATCCTTGTATCCCTAACCTCTCCAAAAACTTGATCATAAAGGGGTGTTGAATTTTGTCAAATGCTTTTTTCGCATCTAATGAAATAATCATATGTTTTTTTCAGTTTATTTATATGATGGATTACATTGATAGATTTTCATATGTTGAACCAGCCCTGCATCTCTGGGATGAAGTCTACTTGATCGTAATGGATAATTTTTTAATGTGTTCTTGAATTCTGTTTGCCAGAATTTTATTGAGAATTTTTGCATCGATGTTCATGAGTGAGATTGGTCTGTAATTCTCTTTCTTGGTTGGGTCTTTGTGTGGTTTTGGAATCAGGTTGACTGTAGCTTCGTAAAAAGAGTTTGGCAATGACTCTTCTGTTTCTAATATGTGAAACACATTAAGGAGAATAGGTATCAGCTCTTCCTGGAAGTTCTGATAAAATTCTGCATTAAAACCATCAGGTCCTGGGATTTTTTTGGTTGGGAGGTTTTTGATGACAGCTTCTATTTCCTCACAACTTATAGGTCTATTTAAATTGTTCACCTGGTCTTGATTTAATTTTGGAAAGTGGTACTTATCTAAAAACAAGTCCATTTCTTTTACATTTTCCAACTTTGTGGCATATAAGCTTTTGTAGTAAGACCTAATGATTCTCTGGATTTCCTCAGTGTCTCTTGTTATGTCCCCCTTTTCATTTCTGATCTTGTTAATTTGCATGTACTCTCTCTGCCTTTTGATTAATTTGGATAAAGATTTGTCAATCTTGTTGACTTTCTCACAGAACCAGGTCTTTGTTTCATTGATTTTTTGGATTGTTTTCTGTGTTTCTATTTTGTTGATTTCAGCCCTCAGTTTGATTATTTCCAATCCTCTACTCCTCCTGGGTGTGTCTGCTTCTTTTTTTTCTAGAACTTTCAGCTGTGCTGTTAAGTCTCTAATGTGTGCTTTCTCCATTTTCTTAATGTGGGCACTTAGAGCTATGAACTTTCCTCTTAGCATTGCTTTCATAGTGACCCATAGGTTTGGGTATGTTGTGCCTTTATTTTCATTGAATTCAAGGAAGACTTTAGTTTCTTTCTTTATTTCTTCCCTGACCCAGGGGTGGTTCAGTAGTTGACTGTTCTGCTTCCAAGAGTTTGTAGGCTTTCTGGGGGTAGAATTATTGTTAAATTATAACTTTATTCCATGATGATCCAATAAGACGCAGGTGGTTACTAATTTTTTTTTTTTGTATCTGTGGAAGTTTACTTTGTTACCGAGTATGTGGTCAGTTTTCGAGAAGGTTCCATGAACTGCAGAGAAGAAGGTATATTCTCTCCTATTTGGGTGGAATGTTCTATGGATGTCTGTTAAGTCCATTTGATTTATTACCTCCATTAATTCTCTTATTTCTCTGTTAGGTTTCTGTCTGATTGACCTGTCCATTGGTGAGAGAGGAGTGTTGAAGTCTGCTACTATTAGTGTGTGTGGTTTGATGGCTGCCTTGAGTTCTAGTAATGTTTCTTTTACATAAGTGGGTGCTTTTATATTAGGGGCATAGATATTCAGGAATGAGACTTCATCCTGATTGATTGTTCCTGTTATGAGTATAAAATGTCCCTCTCCATCTCTTCTGATTGATTTTAGTTTGAAGTCAACTTTGTTAGAAATTAGTATGGCCGCATCTGCTTGTTTCTTAGATCCATTTGCTTGAAAAACCTTTTCCCAACCCTTTACTCTGAGTAGATGTCTGTCTTTGTGGTTGAGGTATGTTTCTTGTAAACAGCAGAATGTTGGATCCTGTTTTCATATCCAATCTCTTAGCCTGTGCCTTTTTATAGGTGAACTGAGTCCATTGATATTAAGTGATATTAATGACCAGTGGTTGTTAACTCCGGTTATTATTATTTTTTTAGTAGTAGAGTTTGTGTGTTTCCCTTTTTTGAGTTGTGCTGGTGAAGGGTCGCTAGATGTCTGAATTATTGTGGGCATTGTTGGACTCCTTGGTTTGTGATTTTCCTTCTATTATTTTCTGTAAGGCTGGATTTGTGGCTACATATTGTTTAAATTTGTTTTTATCCTGGAATATTTTGTTTTCTACATTGATAGTGAATGAAAGCTTGGCTGGGTATAGTAGTCTGGGCTTGCATCCATGGTCTCTTAGTTTCTGCTGTACATCTATCCAGAGCATTCTGACTTTCATGGTTTCCATAGAGAAGTCAGGTGTCTGATAGGTTTACCTTTGTAAGTTACTTGACCTTTTTCCTTTGCAGCTCTTAATATTCTTTCTTTATTCTGTATGTTTTGTGTTTTAATTATTATATGGCGAGGGGATTTTTTTTTTTTTTTGATCCAGTCTGTTTGGTGTTCTGTATGGTTCTTGAACCTTCATAGGAATATCTTTCTTTAGGTTGGGAAAGTTTACTTCTATAATTTTATTGAGTATATTTTCTGGGCCTTTGAGCTGTAATTCTTCTCCTTCATTTACCCCTATTCTTCTTAGGTTTGGTTTTTTTATTGTGTCCCAGATTTCCTGAATGTTTTGTGATGAGAATTTGTTGGGTTTGCTGTTTTCTTTGATCAGTGGGTTTATTTTCTCTATGGTGTCTTCAGAATCTGAGATTCTTTCCTCTTTCTCTTGTATTCTGTTGGTTATGCTTGTTTCTGTAGTCTCTGTTTGTTTACCTAGATTTTCCATTTCTAGCCGGCCCTTGGTTTGTGTTTTCTTCCTTGCCTCCATTTCAGTTTTCAAGTCTTGAACTGTTTCCATTATCTGTTTGATTGTTTTTTCTTGGTTTCCTAGGATGTCATTTACGGATTTACTCATTTCTTCATACTTTTTGTTATTCTTCTCATCCATTTCTTTAAGGGAGTTTTTTACCTCCTGTTTAAAGGACTCTATCACTTTCATAAAGTCATTTTTTCTACTTCTTCTTGATTAGGGTGTTCAAGTCCTTCTGTTGTAAGTTCGCTGGGTTCTGGTCTTTTCATGCTGTTTTTCAGATTGTTGGAGGGATTCTTGCATTGGTGCCTGCCCATCTCTTCCTCCGAAGGATCCCCAATGGATCTTCTGGTTCAGGATCAGTTCCCCTTGCTAGCCAGGGACCTCGCAGACAAAAGGCCTACCTTGCTGCAGGCAGGCTATTGAAACAAAGGAACTCCCATGCTCACCACCCCATCTCAGCACCCAAACAGGCTGAGCTGGGGAATGTTATGCCCCAAAGGAGGAAGTAAGAAGGGAGGGGTAACCTGGGTGAGAGCTGGGATGGGATAGGAAGAGAGAGGCTGTAGCCGGGGAGAGCAGAATGTCCAGGAAGCATAGGGAGTTGAGCAATATCTCTGTTCTGTCTCCAAGGGTTTCCGCCATGGGTCAGGAACTCACTCACCCCTCTGATGGATCTTGTGGTACAGGATCAGAGCCCCTAGGTGGTCAGGAACCTCATAGACAAAAGGCCTACCTTGCTGCAGGCAGGCTTTGAAACAAAGGAACTCCCACCCGATTGTGCTCACCACTCTGTCCCAGCGCCCAAAAATGCTGAGCTGGGGGATCTTATGTCCCCGAAGAAGGGAGAAAGAATGGAGGGGTTTCCTGGGTGCAAGCTGAGATGGGATAGGAAGAGGGAGGCGGCAGCCGGGGAGAGTAGCCCCTGCAGGATGACCAGGAAGTAAAGGGGGTTGAGGAATGTCTGTGCTCCATCTCCCAGGCTGCTGCCATGGGTCAGGAACTCACTCACCCCTCTCAATAATAATTTTTTTTAAAATGTGAAAAGAATGTTTTTGAATAACCTTTGCTCCCTTCCCTTTTAGGAATCTGCAGTCAGTGGAAAATCCTTGGATATAGGGGATAGTGGGAAACAGAATAGTTAGCAAACCTGAGCCATCTGTCTTTAAAGTTTGAAAATCTTTGATTCCAACAGCCTGCAACATCACGGTGGGAGAAAGTACAATGTGGAAAGCCAAGCTCACCTTTCTGTGTTAGCCTTTCCAGAGAGGAGAAAAAGAACAGACCTGAGGAGTAGGGCAGAAAAGGCAAACCCCAGCCTCTGTAAAAATACTGTTTCCAAGCCTTTTGAAGTCAACTATAATTACCATGCTGGTTAGAATTCAAGCTAAAGTTTCTGCTTTGCCAACTTAATTAGTAGTTTAGGCAGGCAGAAGTAAAATACCGTGCCATGCTGCACGGTGATTTGAAGGTGGAAAGAAAATATGGACTTGCTGTTCCTGAAGGAGCTGGGAAAGAAAATCTGTGATTATGCTTGTGTGTCCCTATTTTTTATCCTATGGTTACTCTAAAACAAAAGCACAGAGCCTTTCTTTGGTGCTCTGGGAAACGGAGTAAAGGCACAACACCTCTTCTTACAATAGTGTGCATCCAAGTGTAAGTCTCTGCTAGGACCATATGACTTCATTATTAGCTAATACAGCTCACAGACCTGCTCACTTTAATCCAATAATTACTTTCACAATCCCCAGATCTTCTTCTAAAGACCTTATTCTAAATCCTTCAATTCCCTCAAGAGGACCAGCCTGACAATTATGGAGGTATGCCTTTCATTATGGTCATCTCAGGATGGACTCTCTACATCGACCTGTTCTGGCCTTCATTCTCTTCATTCTGACTTGAAGATCTTTTATTTCCTCTTATTCCAACCCTAAATTATCCCAGTCCAAGTTTGCATCCTCTTGTTAAACAGAAAGATATTTCTTTGAAAAAGGTTAAGAAAAACAAACAAGCCTTGTTTTTGTCCTGGATGATAGTAATTAAGTCAATTCGTAGTTGTGGCTCATTCTTTGAACTTAAAAACATTCTGTGTATAATTAACGTTTTGTGCATGAACTTCCTTATAGCTTCAGTTGTTAATATTTCATTGTTCTGGTTACTCCTTTTGCAAACCAGGGTAGACTAGGCTATTCTTCAGTGGTCTGAAATCTAAATGACTAATATGGCAGAGGTTTACTTCGTAGTCGCCTTCTGTGTCCAGAATAATGGGCCAAAGTCCATGACGGGACAGGGAAATTGATGATTCATCTCAATCTAGACTTCCTTATGAGGGGAAAGAATCTAATAAGCTAGTCAAAACTAGTCTAAATCTGTGCCTAAAAGTGGTTCATATCCACTGGAGATCTATCACAGGGCCAAGGCTGATATCTAAAGGGAGGGTAAAGGCAATGCTATAATATGTCCCAAAAGAAGAGAGCTCAGAGTATTGGATAAGCATTCAGCTAATCATCATTGACTTTTCTAGACTCCCCTCCAATGTCTTCTAACATTTTTCAAATGTGGCTAAAGTTAATTAGAGCAAAATGGGGCATATGGTCTTATTTTTGGTAGTAAAAATTATACTCTTGTTTAACTGTATCACATATTGTAATTGATTTAATATAAATAAAACACATAACAAACAGGGAAAAAAGGACCATGGAGGAATTGCAAAGGAATTTTGCAGACCATAGTTCTGCCGTATTGGTATTAAGCCACCCTCTTAGCTGGTCCTTATAATACCATGTGCATTGTCATCTCAGCTTCATAGAATCAAGTCTCTCTCTGTGACCTTCAGCACTCTTAGTCTAGGCTAATCCTTATGGCAATACTGAGTGGAGAGAATACAGTACCCCAAATAACACCTGGTCCATCTGCAAAAGCCTGTTATGTCTTCCCAGAGCATGCTCGAGAGGACAATCCCAGTGCTGCTCCGTCTCTTTTTCAGTAGTCCTGACTCTTGTTTTCCTACTTAGAGTGACATATGGAGTGACAAGAAGCCGGCCTTGCCTCCCCAGTCATGTTAGCCTAACAGTTGGCTTTAGGGCTTTCTCCATGGTCTACAGCGTCCTTTTAGCTTGGCTATTTGCTGGAGGGTAAAGGAGAGTGGTGGTGACAGCTGAAGTGAGTTCTCGTTTCACAAATTTCTTAAACGCATCTGAAATAAATGCAGATCCCTTGTCAGGAATAATCTCATCTGCAGATCGAGACATGGAAAAACGCCGGTCAGAGCCATTATCATCGAAGCACGACTGCTACTATAAGGCCTATTTAGAGAAGGTAGCTGAAATAAGAAAGATTCTATTCATTGCTGAATAAGTAGATATTTTTAACTAAATCTTCGGGACAGTTTCCCATAAGAAGGAAAGATGCCTTTGGTGGATTATATGAATGAATTTGATAGTGGCTACAGTTTTCTCAGTAGCACAAATTACAACTTTGTATATATAATACCTAGGGTATGTATATCATTAAATAGTTTCTAAGTGGACATTATGCATTTTAATTGCAATATGATTGTTATATGATACTTCTATTTTGTCTACTAGAAATTCAGGGTGAGCGCTTGGATTAGAAAGTAGAGTCTTGGGCCAGTGAGATGGCTCAGCATGTCAGGGTGCTTACAGCACAATCCCGACAACCTGAGTTTGGCTCTCCCAAATATATGTAAGGATAAAGGAAGAACAGACTCAATAAAGTTGTATTCTTCCCTCCGTACAAACACTATGGCATTCACCTGGACACACCATATATATGCACAATAATAATAAACATACATTATTGAAAAAAATGAGAGACTACCTGTGTGTAAAAGCACACACATAGTTTAAACTGTGAAAGGGAGTTAGCTTATTAAGCTCAGTCACGTGAGAGAGCATTGAGTATGTATCATCGTCTGGGCTTTCTTCTAAGTCAAGATCCTTTTCATTTCCGTGAAAAATTAGAAGATGCAAGCAAGATATGAGGACATTAAAGGGCATGAACCTGGTTTTTCAGACTTCAAAACCTATGTTCTTAGTATTAGAATGAATTTCCTTCTATTTCCAAAATCTGATGGGATTGAGGAAGGCAAATCTAGAAGAAACCTATAATATTTACCTTCAGTCTTCTTCCACCCCCTCCCTGTTTCCTTCACATCAAGAGCATCCCTTCTCCCATTCCCTCCACATACCCTCCAACCCTACCCCCATCTAATCCTCAGAGAGGGTAAGGCACATTGCCTTGTGGAAGGTCCAAGGCCCTCCCTACTATATCTAGGCTGAGCAAGATATCCATTCAAAAAGAATATGATCCCAAAAAGCCAGTACATGCAGTAAGGATAAATCCTTATGCCACTGCCAGTGGACCCCCAGTCTGCCCCAGCCATGCAATTGTCAACCACATTCAGAGGGACTAGTTTGGTCCTATACTTGCTCCTTCCCTGTCCGGCTAGAGTTGGTGAGCTCCCATTAGCTCGGGCAAACTGTTTCAGTGGGTGAACCCATCATGGTCTTGACCTCCTTGCTCATATTCTCATTCCTTCCACTCTTCAACTGGGCTTTGGGAGCTCAGTCCAGTGCTCCGATGTGGGTCTCTGCCTCTCGCAGCAAATGTTTTAAAGCCACTTTAATATGAAATAAAGTATACTGTCTTAAAACTTAAAATAAAATAATGAATCCATACTATAAATAAATTCTCTTAATCACAGAGCCACTGCTTCTGGAGGCTCAGCTAGGTGCATTTTATTTTACCCACAACTAAAAATAAGAAAAAGAAAAATATAATACTCCATGTCCTGCAAGGCAGAGAAGACACACCTAGAGCCTGGCTGCTTGTCACCTCTCCTTAAGCTGTTTTGAGCCTCCCTCCTTTGGGATGATTCTTTTTGTAGTTGGCATCACTTCTGTGGTTGGAAGAGGGCAGGAAAATGAATAGGATTTGAAGAAGTGCAGAAAGGTGTGAGCCTTGCCATGATCCTTGGGATTTGCAGAAGCCTTTCAAGTTATTTGTACTGCCGTGTGCCCACCATCAGTTAATATTTTATCTCTCCTCTGCTTTTAGTTTCAAGACGACAGATGTTCTAAAAATTGGTCTAAGTTCTCCCCCTCCCTCCTCTCTCCCCATGTCTCCGAGCCCTGGACCAACCCTGTTAGCTCTTTTGATTTAATCTTCACAGGTCTGTACTCCCTGGAGGTAGATGCTAATATAACAAGACAGACACTTAGAGAAGTCCTTTTAAAATGATAGCACAGGTTCACCTGCAAATAAAAGCGATACAAGCATTTCTGTCTCACCTCTGATGACCATAAATATAAGCATTAAGGTCAGTTCACAGCTTGCCAATGTTTTATATATATATATATATATATATATATATATATATATATATATATATATATACACATATATATTTTAAACTTATATTTCATGTAAAGTAAAAATACTTTGCTTGAAGATGTCTTTGTATGTAATATTAAATTTTATACAGTTCTATAGACCACATTTCTTTTCTTGTTTCTAATTGAAAATAGATTCTTCTCTCATACAATCAATTCTGACCACAATTTCCGCCTCCTCCACTCCTAGCTCCTGCCATCTCTCCTCTTGCCCAGACCCACTCCTCCATTTCCTCTTCAGGAAAGAGCAGGCCTCCAAGAGATGGCAGTACAACAGGACAAAACGAGACAGCAAGGCAAGGTGAAAGCTTTCCTATCGAGACTGAACAAGGCACCCCAACTGGAGAAAGACTTCTAAGAATAGGCAAAATAGTCAGAGTCACACCTATTCCCACTCTTAGGAGTCTCGCAAGAGCACCGAGCTAACAGCCATTACTTATACGCCGAGGACCTGATGCAGACCCATGCAGGCCCTATACTTGCCACTTCAGTCTCTGTGAGCTCATATGAGCCCTTCTGAGTTCATTCAGCGGTCCATGGTCTCTTGGTGAACTCCATCCCCTCTGATTCCTATAATCTTTCCTCCTCTTCCACAGGGTTCCTGATCTCCTAGAAGAGGGACCTGATGGAGATCTTCAATTTAGACTCTCTCTCCACATGATGTCTGGCTGTGGATCTCTTTACCCTTTCCTATCTGCTGCCAGAGGAAGGCTCTCTGATGACAACTGGACAGGGCACTGATCTATGAGCATAGCAGACTATGACTAGGAATCATTTTATTGCTTTTTTATTTTGTTTGCTGCTTGCTTGCTTTGCCAGTTGTATTTGACTCTGCTCTAGATCTCTACTACAGTCTCCAGTTTCTGACCATCCAAGCTGTACAGGGCCTAGACTCCCTCTAGTGGCATGGGCCTCAAGTTAAACCAACCATCGATTAGCCACTCCCACGAGTTCTGTGCCACCATTGTTCTAGTATATCTTGCAAGCAGGATAAACTGTAGGTCAAGGGTTTTGTGGCAGTGTTGATGTTCAGATTTATGACTATACTCTAAAGCTGTATTTTAATCAATAGTAAAATACTTTGCTTGAATAAGATATCTTTGTATGCAATTTTAAATTTTATATACTTCTGTAAACCGCTTTTATACAAGAAGTTTAATGAACATTTATCCATGGGCAAGGTAACAACA
Source organism: Arvicola amphibius (assembly GCF_903992535.2). NCBI lineage: Eukaryota > Metazoa > Chordata > Mammalia > Rodentia > Cricetidae > Arvicola > Arvicola amphibius. The sequence goes on along the minus strand of NC_052049.1, from coordinate 38,923,568 downwards.
TGTTAGAGTATAATCAAAACCATTTTTGAAGAAAATGAAAATTTAATTTCTCTCCATCTATTACTCATATAAAAATAGTTCAAGCTATAGGTGTGCTGAAAATTAATGTCAGTCCTGGTTCATGAGCTTTGTTCTACAGAAATGTTACTGTGCACTCTGCCACAGTCAAGCTATTTGTGGGCTTCATTCACTGACAGTGGTGAACGGGTCTTTGTTTTTCATCAAGTGCCTGAAGCAGAATGAACAAGAAAATAGTGCCCTCTATGAGTGGAAGTACAGAATACATCTTTTAACTAAGAAAGCATTCTAAGACTGGAAAATAATGTTAACTGGTGCCATCCCCATTTAAAATGAGATCTTTTATGCAAGATAATCTTCCTTATAAGCAGTTTACTGATTAGTAAAAACAAAGAGGAAAAGCATACCATTTCCCGGCATTTCATTAAATTGCGTCTCATTAAATACTGACATCATGACGGAGCGCAAACCCTCAGAGAATGCTCTGTGGCAAGCATCATAGAAAAGGGGAGGACCCGTGCCTTCTAGTGCATGGTCCCTAAATCGGGATGTGTACAGTGGGGCTGGGGAATGCATACATTTACCAGCAGTTCTTATTAATTTTACCTCGCCAGAAATCTCACCTCTAAAGATGCTGGTGAACCAATCACGCTTGTTCCAGGGGACCACGGCAGGCACTGATTTTCTATGCTTCTGCTTTCTCAGCCAGCCCAACACTGAGCAGTTCTATACTGTTGCCGCCATCAAAATGTAGATGCTCTCTTATCGGAGGAAGAGGGAGTCTCTTACTCGTCTCTCTAAAGTGCCACTTTCCTTGGCCGTCCTTTTGTTGTTTGGCTCTGGTCTGTCAAGGATGAACTGAGGAAATCACATTTGGAAGGAGCATTGTCTTTGGCTTTTGACAACTAACAGGGGGAACAGATTTCATCATTTGGCATCCCAAAGGCTTCTACCCTCCATTCCAGAATTGTCACTTACCACAGCTACGCTACGGTCATTTCTGCCTTCCCTGTGCAGATAGTGGGTGTTTCTGTGATTAGCAGTCGAATACTAAAGCCAAAGACACTAAAGCCCATATTCAGCTGACATACTAATGACCGCCATGGACATCTGTCCCTTGTATTTCAATGTAGCTTTTCTTTTTTAATGTGTATGGAATCTCTTTTCTCTGTTATATGCTGTTTCTATGGTGCATGTTAGCTCTACACCATCTGGGTTGATAGTGCTCAGTGTCTCAGAGAGTGAACCCTTTGCCAACAGGCAGTGCCTCCCACTCAGGAAGATGACATAATCAAAGCCTTTGTTTTTCTCATAACCCAACTGTGTGTGGAGTGTCACTATCTACGCTCGATGCTATTGGGACACAGACCTGAAGCTGTGACTTGGGTATTGAATTAAAGGTGTTCAGGCTTATAGGCAGGCAATTAGAATAACTTGCTGAAGCTTTCAAGAGAGATGATAAATTATACTTTCAGAATGGAGCCAGGCAGTTTAGAAAACCAGAAAGAGAGGAAAAAATCAAAACTTTACCTATTTTGAGTCTTACCCTTTGTTCCTTTGGAATTCAGAGAATATTTCCTAAATGTGTGTACTCTTTTGTATGTTCTGTTTGCATATGTCCCGGGAACTGTAGGTGTTATGGATAATTTTTTGGCCCTATCTCAGAGCTTTGTCAGATAATCAAATGTGACCATGAATTCACTGTAACCTTTCTCTTTTTGTGTTCTCTTTTTTAGGTAAGTATTTTGATATCCTTCTTGACCAATGTTGAAAGAAAATACACCTGCCTGCCTGATGCAAAACCAGTGGCTTTTAAAAAGTAAGCTAGGATCTGGTGTGAACGGTAAAGAAGGGCACTCCCCTGCTGCTGGTAAGAATGTAAGCTGCATTCAAACAAGTTTGCTTCTCCTAAGGGAAGGGACTGGCAGTCTGGGAAGATGGGGGATAGGTAGGGTAGATGGTTGCTGTGCAAGTCCAGAGAAGATTCTAAAGAATGTTTATGAAATATTCATTCACATCTGCTTACCAGCTAGATAAATGGTCCTCTTCGGAGCTGGCTCACCACTCCTAAGCTGGAAATTGTTCTCTTAAATGCTATTTTTACACCTTTCCCAGGTGAGAACAAATGTGGCAGTGTGACGGATTTTTTTTTTTCGTCTTTGTCTTTAAAAGGGAGCTAAAGTGGAGGAAATATTTTTACTATTTCATTTTAATTTATGCAGCCCTGCTAAAACCTAAACATGTGTAACATGTGATCATGAATATGTAGATAAGCTTCATCTGTATTCTGGATAAATTAGAGAAATGCCAGGGTTCTCAAATGACTTATTCCTTTGTTCTTTGCTCATTTTATACATGGCAACTCCTGTGTGCATATTAAGTAATATGCAAAATACAATTATAATGAGTCAATGCTATTTTGCTCAGACACATAGTCATTTTATGGCTATATATTTCAAATGTTTGAAACATCTGTGTTAAACATTATGTTCATACTGATGCCAGAATAGCACTTCTGCTAATAACATGTTATACTTAATATAAATTAACATGATACCATGCAAGTGACAACTATATTATTGGAAATGCATTTAACATTGAAGATGAGCAAATTGCAAAGGGTGAAATACTTCAGAGATAGGGCCCAGTGACTAAATATTGTTCTCTCGCAGATGACATGGGCCTGGTCAAACTTTCTGCTCTCCTGGGTGCCATCTGCCTTTCCATCATCTGGTGGTTGTTAATCAGATGCTGTGTCTGGTGCAAATGCTTCTGCAAGGGTGCCAACACACCCCGGCTTCTCCTTGTCCTGAAATCATTTGTCAGGAGAGGCCATGAATTACTTTGCTATAGTTATAACAAAGTACCATGGACGGGTGATTTGAATGGCAACCATTTATTTCCATGCAATTATGAAGGCTAGGGGTCTAAGATTGAAATATCTTCAAGGTTGGTTTCTACGTGAGTTTCTTTCTTGGAAGACAGCTGACTGATTGACTTCTCCCTGGGCCTCTGGGTATATGTGTCTGTATTTCTCTTAATATAAATGTGAATTCTTTGGGGTTAGGTTTAACGCTAATGACCTCATTCTATCTAAATGACCTCTTTGAGGCTCTTCTCTTTAAATAGAGTCAGATGACATGAAACATACTTCAGTCAAAGAGTAAGCATGCCCAGTGGTTGTTTATGCATGTGCATCGCTAAGCAATTTCTTAGTTTCTCTAGATATGGCATATGCACAATAACAAAATTTCCTAATGATGCTTTCCTTACGATATTTCTCCATCACTAATAAAGCATGGCGGTATAATATACTTTGAAGTTCAAAGAGACAGAACTTCGGTATGGGAGTATACAGTTTACTCTGCAATAGTCCACATATGATTTCTTGCTTAATTATTGTCAAATCATTCCATGTGTCTATATATTTAATCTTCCCCAGTTAGACTATTGGTCTATCAAAAACTAAGACTGATCATATTTTGATTTTTATTGCTTCCTTCAAAATACACAGAGAGCTGAGGCATGAGATGCTTAACATTGCACACACATAATTTGAAAATACGGAAACTGTTAGCATGATGGGGATGCAGGTGAGTGTCCTTTACTTCTTGATAGCTTCTGCTCCCTTATTTTCACAAGGAAAAAAAAAAAGCAGAAGTCTTAGGTCAGGCAGCATTCCAGTGAGTCATCTCTGCTGAATTCCTCGGAACCCATCAGCCTTCCAGTCAGCAGAGACGATCTGATGAAAGAAACACTGGCCTCTGCCCCTGGGTCAAAGACTTGAGGCACAGAAAACAATTTGGGCTGGTAGAAAGTAGCTGCCTAATTCAGAGACATCTAAATGTCAGGTCGGACTTTGGAAAGGAAAACTCTGAACCTATTTGTGATTCTGAGGTAGGAGATGGAATGTTCTGGAATTCAAATTCAAGTCCTAGAAATCATGTTTTAAGACCTTAAATTACACCCTAGTACAAAAACAAGATAGTTATTCTAACTAAAATGTCATCGCTAAACAGCTGGTTCCATTTATATTGGTTTTATTTAGTTTCATTCTTTTAATCATAAGTTCTAGAGACAGCATTCAAAAAATATTTTCTGTGCTTTAAAGCAGGGTCACGTTAAACTCATATCATGCTAATGCTTGTTTAATTAAATTATAAGTATAGTTCTGCAAGTTTATGGGGGAATCTCATGATAATATAAATCCATCAAACTTTAGGATGGTTATCTTATACAGATAACTGGGGGTGTCTTAGGACTAGTTATTAAACCTACATAATCTGAGATTCTTCCTATGGAAAAAATGGAAACAAAGTCTTTACTGAGTCCTTTCTGGTATTAAATGAAAGTACACAAAAAATTTAACCCAGTCCTGGCAACAGAACAGGAAGGGTAAACATTTGATTCATGTGTTGCTTCATTTCTTTCCCCCTTTGAACATGGTAGTATTAGTTCCGTTCCATTATTTCATGCTGCACGTTAGACAAATAATAGGAAGAAGCAGAGTTCTGACCTACTGAAAGAGATGGGCATGAACTAAAATTTGTCTAAAATTAGTACAATTAAATATTATAAAGCAAATACATACATGTGCTAGGAGATTTGATAACATGGAGACATGTTATTAGGTTTTTATTTGATGATCGTGGTTGTTTTTGCTTTTTGTTTTTCATCTTTTTGGTTTTATTTATTTATTATTTTATTTATTTATTTATTTATTACTTTGCTTTACTTTTAGACAGGGTTTCATGTCGTAGCCCTCTCTGGCATGGGACTCACTATCTAGACCAGGGTGGTCTTGAACTCATAGAGATCTGCCTGCCTTACCTATTGGGATTAAAGGACACAGTACTGCCTTTCAAGGGGTTTGTGAAAGGCGTCAGGAAGTACCTAGTTAGTATGTAAGAAAGAGTATGTGCCGGAGGGAACATTGTGTACATGTGTGATCGTGTGCACACATATGTTCGTGTGTCAGCGTATGCACACACATGTTCATGTGTGTTCCATAAGTGATAGTGGTAGAGTGAAGTTGGTAGAACATGAGAAACAGAATGAAATAAGTAAGACGGGTGAGTATCCGGGAGTAGGATGTACAAAATCTAGACGTGGAAACAATGCAAAGAGGACTGTTTACCGGAAGAAGGCTGCTGCGCTGGGACAAGGGTGTTCATGATGAATCTAAAAAGGACAGTTAGGACCACCAGAGGCCTTCTGGATGTGATGGAGTTCACTTACATCCCAAGAATGGTGGTAGCCAGGATGCTGTGATGGCCAGCTCTAAAGGAACTTGCTCCCACACCTATGAGTTTGATCCCAGGGACCCAATGTAGAAGGAGCGAACTGATGCCCTACAAGATGTCTTCACACCTCAACAGACACATGAGTTGTCTCTCACACACATGCAATCAGAAATAAACAAATAAATAAAATTATTTGTGTTGAAAGGCTTTGCTGGATGGAAAATGAGGCCCATATATATTCAAATTCATGCTTTGAAAAATTCTTGTTTCCTTCCTTCAATGCTTTATCTTCTTTTCCCAGGAGATAGAAATTCATAGTATGTGTACTTAGAGCAAATTCATTGATACTGCCTACCCTACAAATATTCTCGCTTCATTATTTATGTGTTTCCTAGTTGATCTGAAATTCTTTAACATCCCAAGATACACCATGTTCTAAGTAAATAGCACCCAGAAAGGAAGTTGCATGAAATATCTAAGTAGTACCTCTCATTTGATCCCATTATCAGAGTGTTACTGACACATCTCTCTTGCTTTCACTGAGCCCTTGCTTGGTCGAACGATGAGACACTCATGGTGGAATGATCGTGATAATGCCCTCATAGGGACTTCGGTGACACAGGTGAACCTTTGCTCATGCACTGTAAGAGAAAGCCCTGGTTGAGCAAATGACTTCTGTGGCTGCCTTCCTCCACCCTCAGAATAGCCTGGGAATGGTGCTGACATCTTCACAGTTCACAACAAAGCAAAACTTGTGCTCTGTCTCTTTGGTGCCCTTGCTTAGGGGTGGTGTGTATGTGCTGATTTAATCATGTCCTCCATCAGGATCAAGGACCACCATAGTCAGTGAAGATTCATACCAGAAGTTCAGAACATTGGGAATTCCCACATGAGTTCACAACAACACTCATGTTCCAGTTTAATGAATGCACCTCGTGCCCCTGAACTGTGATATAGACACTCTACCCATAAAATAAATACTCATCAATTTTAGTCTAATGAAGAGGACTTAAATATACTCAAAAGACTACATATCAGTGATGCAGGAGTCTGTAGATATAGAATTCAGATAAATACTTAATGATGAAAGCAGTTTCTGCCTGCAGATAGATCAGAAAGACCTTATGAAAAGGGATTTGCTCCCTTATTCCTCCTGCCTCCTTTGTTTTAACATATGGGAACAAAGGTCGGTTGTCAGAAATAGTAAGGGTTTTATGTATGAACGATGCAGCTTGTTCTACTATAAGAGAATCACGGAATGGTTTGTATCTGGACAGATTTGTGTACAGCACAGCTTCCCTACTTAGTATATTTTATGCATGATGCTGATCAGTGAGGGTCAGGCATCTACAAGTTCTCTCCCATCTGTGGACCCAAAAATGTTACTAGTTGTATAATTTTTGTTTGTTTGTTAACCTAGCCTTTAACACCTAAGTCACCCTCCTGCCCTGCATTTTTGGGTTTAGGGAGTAAATAAATCTGCTAATTTATGGATTTGTATTTTTTTTTCAATCAAAGAAACCATAAATTATCACGGAAGTGTGCTCACTCCGCTCTCACCAAACCCTGAGGAGTCAGAACCATGATGACACACTGGAGATGCAGTTAGGAACTCTGGAGGACCAGATATACATTTTTTTTGTGCTGAACCAGGGGCATCTGAGATATTTTGGTACCTTGTAGAGACAGGGTAGGCTTTCTAGGCTAAGGATGTAGATCTTCAGAAAATTGTTCTGCCACATGATACAATTGGTATATGGTATTTTAAAGTAACTGCACCAGCTCCTGTGGTGTAATGGTTAACGCGCTGAACTCTGAATCCAGCGATCTGAGTTCGTTTCTTGGTAAAACCTGTTCCTTGAGGAAGAGACCTGGTCTGTCATCCTCATTAACCCAGACCATGAAACCCAATATAAAGAGGATGCCTGTACATGTGTGCTTCATTTCTGGGAGGCGTGTTTTGCTTCTTCTCCATATTAAAGTAATTAAAGCCTAAAACCATTTGGGGAAGAAAACTAAAGATCGTTTAAACTAAGCTGTTTTGCTTACTAGTATCAAACATACTTCTTAATTTTAGACAAAGGAACAATCAAGTATTAACGATTTGATATATTAGTTGATTCTAAACAACTCTGTGGTTGAATCTTATTTTGTCTCCATTACTTAGCCAGAAAGTTTGAAAAGGCCCACAATAGGCCAGTGTCTTTGTTAACAAATTATCAGTGGATTTTCCATCAAATCTCAGATATTCCATCCCTTTCTTGATATTTCAAGAACTGTAAGTAGGGGCTTTATACAGTCATGAGTGGGAATGGTCCCTTTCTACTAAGACGTGTATGTGTGTAAAAAGACTACCCCAAACCAAATTAGGCCCTCTACATTTGGGAGACAGTGGTAGCTGGGTCTATTTGAGAGCCCCTAGCAGTAGGACCAGGATCAAACCCTGGTGCGTGAGATAACTTGTTCAGCACATTCCCAGAGGTGCCCTACTCAGCCTTAATACAGAAGGGAGGGTCTTGGTCCTCAACTTCATGGGCTAGGCTTTGTTGACTCCCCATGTGATGTGGGATTCCTCTCTGTATGCTGTGAATACCATTAATAAAGAAACTGGCTTGGCCTGATAAGGTAGAACAGAGCTAGGTGAGGGAAACTAAACTGAATGCTGGGAGAAGGAAGGAGGAGTCAGAGGAGAAGCCATGTAGCCCCGCCAGAGACAGATGCCAGTTGGAATCTTGCCCGTAAGCCACAGCCACAGGGCGATACACAGATTAGTAGAAATGGATTAAATTAAGATGTAAGAGTTAGCCAATAAGAAGTTAGAGCTCATGGGCCAAGCAGTGATTTAATTAATATAGTTTCTGTGTGGTTATTTCAGTTCTGCGTTGCTGGGACAAACAAGCAGCCTTCTATAATACCCATGGGAGGCCTTACCCTTTGGGAGGAGTGGGTGGGGGTGGGCTGAAGGGGAGGTGAGGGGTGGCAGGAGGAGGGGTGGGAGAGAGAACTGTGCTTGGAATGTAAAATAAAATTTTAAAAAAACATAATAAAAAATTGTTGCAAGTTCCTAGAGAAAAGACTCGTTTTCCTTGCAGTAATGATTAGTTGGAGCTGAAACTGCTATGCATAAAACAGGTGCAGCACTTTAATAAAGTGTGATGCATTCTTGACATTATATATCATATATGATTATTATACTGATTATATATAATTATATACTAGGCAGCATCTGTTGGAAGGTCCTCTGGTAAGGAGTTGAAGTGTGCTTGCTCCTGTTAGTTCTTGGTCTTAGTTTTGTGCCTCAGCAGGGAATCACGTCCTTGTGTCTAGGTGACCAACCACCTCCTGTGTGGCAGGTGTAAACTATGGCTTGGAATTCTGGTCGCCATACCATGTAAAAATATGGGCCTACAGTGGAACGGGTAGCTGGCATCATCTAGCCTGGGAACATGGAAATTGCCCACAAAAATGGCATAGCAACATTGAGCATGCTGATGCATGAGCCCTTAGTTTGTCAGGTAAGAATACTGGAGCCCACACCAATTAGTTAGTAATGCTACGGTACCATGGGGATTTGACTCAGGTTGAAGCAGGGGCTCCATTGTATAGAGTTGTTTGGAAAGCAGGCAGAGGACCACTTAAAAATGTCGCAAATGGTGATGTTGATGTGGAGCAGGATGAGGGCGCAGGTAGAGGAGAAGGGAACTGGTGGGAGAGATAGAAGGATTCGGTGAAGTCCAGAAGTCAGGATAAGATAAATGGGTAGACAGAATCCAGCAAGAGAGATTGAGGGGACGATGAGATCTGTGGTTGAGCTTGAGACATTTCAGGGCTTCTCTAAGAGAAACCTTCTGTGCGCCAGGTATGCAGAAGTGTCTGGAGTTCAGAAGAGAAATGGAACCAATGAGGCTGACTGTGAGCTGCCCATCACAGGAAGGCAGGGGAGTCATTAGAGTCAACATTGCCCTTGGTGAGGCGAGGAAGGCAAGGACACAGAGCTATGAAAGGGAGAGTAAAGGAAGAGACTGAGCATGGAACACAACAGAAGAGGTAAAGAAAGTCAGTACTGAGGAAACCAAGAGGAAGGAGGAAGAGGATTGCAGAAAGGAGGGCACACCAGAAGGAAGGGGAGAAGTGTTCACTGGGTTCAGCGAAGCCCACGTCAGCTGAGGAGAGTATTCCCACAGTGGCAGGAGCAGAAAGCAGGCCGAGGCTGGTGGAAGTGTAATACGAGGGGAGAACGGAGGCAGTGAAGGCAAGGAAGATTTATTACTTCAGGAAATGAGACTTGCTGTAAAGGGACGGTGGTAAGTTTTTGAACAGAGAGATTGGAAATGAGGGTTTTTAAAAAAAGAAAACTGATTCTGGACAATCAATGCCTTTTTTAACGTTATGGGAAAGATTTGACAATAAATAAAAGAACAGAGGGATAAAAGTTGAGGCTGCTTTTCAGATATTGTAAAGAGATCAGATTTACCTGAGTAGATAAATGGTGTGTGTGTGTGTGTGTGTGTGTGTGTGTGTGTGTGTGTGTGTGCGTGCGTGTGTGTGTGTGTGCATGTGTGTGTGTACATGTGCACGCAGTGTGTGTGTATGCATGATGGAAATGATAGCTGTGAGTGTACACGAGATCGTCACATTGGTGACTAGACCTGGATCGGCTTCTTTTGTTTGCTATTCTTTGCTCTTTAGTGGGAATATCATCTGCCGTGTGTAGGAAGTGGGAACGCAAAGATTTTCAAAGAAGAAAGAATATTTGCTGTGATCTTTGGGAAAACTGGGAGATGGGCTGCTTAATCATTGCCAGAATTTAAAAATACCCATGTGATTGCTATTAAGAAATGTAGGCAGTCCTGGCCTGGTTCGCCTTCGCCTTTCTACATTACATGAGCAGCCTGTGGCCACTAGATGGAAACAGTGCACCCTGCATTAAAACGCGTATCTGCCTTGCTCCTTTTGTTGCTAGTCGACACTGACAGATTGATATACTGAGTAGCAAGTCTCTTGATACGGATCAAGAGGACTTCTTAAAGAAAAAAGAATTCTAGCACATCTCTCAGACGCGTGCACAGCTTCCAGAGCAGGGAAAGGCTGTGGTCCCACCTAATGATGACTGGCTTTCACACCAGGTGGGATGTTCTGAGCAAACCATCTCTTCCAAACGTTAGCTTCAGAAATGCTAATGAGTTGGCACTAAGAGATCATTTGCATAGTCAGGATGGAGCTTTTGGCTTTGCATTTTATCTCAGAAATAAACCAGAAGTTATATTGCTCTAGAGAGCAACCTGATAGATAGAACAGAATGCTGGAAAAAAATAACAACCAAATAGCAAAGTGTACGTAGCAGCTGGATTCTGTTACTGGGCTGCCGTTTGATAAAGGTGTGTGAGTGTGCGTGCGTGTGTGCGTGCGTGTGTGCGTGCGTGTATGCGTGCGTGTGTGCGTGCGTGTGTGCGTGCGTGCGCGTGTGCGTGTGTGCTCTTCCATAGATGAAGGGATAGATTCCACTCTCAATCTGGTCTTTCAGAACTTCCAGAAATAACGTGATATAAAGTGAAGTGATTTGAGAAATCGGCCCTCCTGTGGAGTTCCCCCCCACTTCCTTGTTCAGACCGAGAAGTCAGTGGAAGCGTGAGAGTGAGCAGCGTCTTCCCGTCCCAGCAGCTCCAGCTTCCATGACCACACTCATTCCACAAGAAAATGGCAGCAAACCTAAGGACATTGCTCAGCAGATCCATCCCAGGTGTCTCAGTTACTGTCCTATTGCTGCAAAGAGACACAATAAACAGAACAGCTTATAGTGCTTGGGAGGGTTTGTGGGGGAGAAAGGTTACAATTGTATTATAATCTCAAAATCAATTTTTTGAAGAAAGTATTTAACCAGGGGGCTTCCTCACAGTTTCAGTGGGTGAGTCCGTCGTCAATTTGGAGGGCTGCATTAGGTAGCAGCTAGGCAGACATGGTACTGGAGCATTAGCTGAGAGCTCAGTTGTGATCCACAAGCAGGAGGCAAGAGAGACAGGGCCTGACTTGGGCTTTGGAAACCTCACAGCCCACCTCCAGTGACACATCTCCTCCAACAAGGCCACACCTCCCAACCCCTCCCAAACAATCCCACCAACCAGGGCCCAAACATTTAAACATGTGTATCTATGGGCCATTTTCATTTAAACCACCAAAATTTCAAGAAAAATGGGAGTCAAAAACCAAGCACCAAGGCTTAGCCAATCTATCCCAGGAAACTCAGGTAAATGTTGGTGCCAGTGGAGCAATCTGAGTGAAGGCACATTAGCTATTTAGCTTTGAGCATGAACCACATGTCACATCAGCATCTAGGTGTCTCAGAACATTACCAGCATTGCTCTCCAGTTGGTAATCTTTCCTACTGGCAAAGCGGAACCTCTGGGCTTGAATTTTTGTGGTCAACAGAACTATGTAGAGGGGAAAGGTGTAGGCTTGTACCATATGCACCTTGGGAAAGGGCTTCTTGTGGGCCTGTGTGAACTATTGCATCCTTCCACATCCTCTGTGTTGACCCAAAGGAAACACCTTTCAGGCTCAGCTCTGTAAAGATTGTTCTTTGAAATGCACATGGCATTACATGTGTTAGGAATTTTGAAGTGTTAGCAATACCCTGATGTACTAAAAATGTACTAAAAATGTAAGGAACTTACATCCAGCCCAGCCAGCCCTCCATAGCACTATTTACAGGTGACGAAACGCTAGGGGAGAGAGAGTGGGAAGATTACAGCCTAGAGACATTGGAGAAAGGAAATTGGAAAACAAAATCCCTCTTCACTGTGGTTAGGGAGTACTAGAGTATGGCACAGAAATCCCAGAAATCCCTGCTTCTGTCAACAGTCAGATGCATAGGACAGAAGAGATGGGAAAGAAGGGGGAAGAGAGAACAGAGAACAGAGAGTAAAATCGGGGCGGGGCACTAATGCACACCAGGACCTTCACACTGCTATAAACCCTAGACCTAGCAACATCACATTAACAGTAACGTGTCCAGAGACGTTGCTGTTGTAATGATGTCTCAGGAATTCCCCTTTGGGGCATCCCTTCAGAGCCCTTGTTAAACATTTTGTTAAAATTCCTTGATGTCTTATCTCCATCTGGGGAAGGTAGAGCTGGTTCTCTGAGGCAGCCAAAGGTTCTTTGGCAGTGAATCTTTGCTTAAAGTGGATGATCCAGCTAGCTGATGCCAAATAGGGTCAACATGGAAAGTAACTATCAAGAGGCTGTCGTCTTATGAACCCTAGAAATGGAATGTAATGGTAGCTCCCCCAAGACATGTCCCCATGGCTTTAACCCTAGCGTCATTCATTTCCATTCAACAAACGGGATCTATTTATCCATTGAAATAAACCATTTGGCAAATACTAGTTTGAATTTGCAATGTGGCTTATAGGTTTGGAAAAATCTTCATACTATTTCACAGGGATTTTACTTAAATGAATATAGGTAAAATAGCCTATAGATTATAAGTACTGTTTATACAATGTTTCATACAAGGTTCATATTCTTATATGAAAAATGCAGGTAGCACAATGGTAACGTTAAAATTTTCTTGCTCTTCTCCATTGTAAGTTTCTTACTGAACCAATGCCCTCATTATATTAAAAATCCAAATTGTCAAAATATGCTAGATGAGTCTTTTAGTTACCGGAGCTATCTTTGAGCCAGCCTTGGGGATTCCTTTAAATCTAGTGTATTAGTTTCTTTTCTGCTGTTATGATAAACTGCTACGACAAAGAGCAACTTAGAGAGTAAAGGGGTTAGCTTGCTAGACAATTCCAGGGGGGTAGAGTTCATCCCTTGTCAAAGAAGCCATGGCAACAGAGCAGGATGCTGACCAATCACATTTTATGTGCACTCAAGAAGAAAGAGAAGCAAGGCGAGGCTCTAATTCTGCTGTCTCTCTTGTGGAGTGGAGAAATTCCATGTCTTAGACTTTATGAGTGTTCAAAAGAAACCGCATTTCAACTTTCATGGGGCATTTTCTACGTTCGTTAAATGCCATATCAAAGGGAGTAGCCAAAACTGGGCTGGGTGTATGCGAATCTCTGTGCAGGAGAACAGATCTGGCAGTCTGTAAGTGACAGGAACTGGTGTGCCCAGCCCACCCTGGGCTTCGCCATCCACCACACTTTGTTTCCCTCCTCCAATAGCATCACTTCCAGTTGACTGGCAGCTAGGCATGCTGAGATGCATTTGTTGAAAGCTTGGCACTGTCAGCCACAGTGTGTCCTTCTTCAGGTGGAACTTAGAAAAGACTGATTCCTCATCGGGGTGCTTCCCTGTGAAGAATCAATGCTACACTCCCAGTGGATGGTATCTCTCGCTCCTAAGACTGGGACTGAGTAAAATACAATTCTCATCCTCTTTGCTCTCTGGCTTCTAGTCTCATGATTCTTCTCATTACACATTTATGCCATTGTCAGGCCATCTTTATGTCATCCTACATAAGATGTCTATCAGAGCTGGGAAGTTGCCACTGAGCCTCCAAAACCAATAAGACTATTTTCTTTTTAAGAAGCACCTAGCTTCATTTAGTTTGCCATAACAATAGAAATGAACTGATGAAGCTAATGGAAACTGCCTAAAGCCATCAGCCAGAATATGAGCTTGCGGCTGATGGGCTGGATTTGATATTGTACACTGCACATGTGTGTTGAAATATCACATTCAACCCTGTTAACATGTTGTGGAATATGCATAGTTAACATATACTGATAAAAATACAATAATATATACTAATACAAATACCAAAACTTCCCAGAGGGCTGTCTTATTTATCTCATTATTGTAACTGATCTCTCTTTGGACCACCTGCTCCCAAATAATGACACAGAGACTTATTATTAAGCATGAAAGCTTGGCCTTAGCTCAGGCTTGTTCCCAACTAGTTCTTAACTCTTAAAACTTAAATTAACCCATTTATATTCAACTAAATTCTGCCATGTGACTCGTTACCTCTCCTCTATACTGTATGTCCTACTTACTCCATGTCTGGCTGGTGAATTCTCTGCCTCTCTGATTCTTCCCCAAGTTCCTCTCTCTCCCTGGAAGTCCCACCTATCCTCTCCTGCTTAGCTATTAGCCATTCAATTTGTTGAACCAATCAGAAGATACTTTAGGTAGGTGAGGTAAAACAGAGGCATCATCACACAATATGATCAAATATCACACAACACAAAATATTGTAAAAATAAATACTGTATATTGATGCTAAGAGACAATCTCCCTTATCTATTATGAGCTTCCAAGCATCATGGCACTTGAGATATCATATTCTATATGAATAAAATATCACTCCACCAAGGCAGTAGAGAGTAGGTTTAGCCATTTTGCTCCATGGTGCCAATATTTCAGCCTTAATTGCTTATCAAAGAAAAGACATTTCTCCACTGTACCACAGAAGAAAGCCCGTCTATTTTTCTTTGTTCTTATGTATTTCTTTTACTAAGTAAACTCAGCTGGGTGACTCTTTTCTCCCGTTGTGTGTGTGTGTGTGTGTGTGTGTGTGTGTGTGTGTGTGTATACTTATATACAAAATGTCAGGAGAAAGAAACGAACAGTCCTTAGTTGAGTAGGATTATTGATTTTGAATGTGTAGTAACAAAATATAAGCGGAGGTCAAATTCTCAATGTATCTACCCTGCTAACCCACATTTGTGCTTTAGAAAGCATACTCCATTGGATGATTTCAAATATGCTTGTACCATCTGTTCTCTTAAGGTTTAATATTGTCTGTGATAGAAAAATCATCATGTTAAACAAATTCTAGATATAGGATTCTGCTGTTCATGATGGGAATGGCATTGGTAATTCAGGTGACCTCGCCTCCTTTCCACGCAATTACACCATTGATTTTCCTGTATTTGAAAGAACAGCAGAGGACATGATATTTCCTAAGTGGAACACACAGTTCAGAAATTCTGCCATTTCTTTTAGAGAAATAAAACAAATAAATAAATAAATAAAGTGTGCACCATATGCTGTGAAGGTGGCGGCATCAAATAAGCTTTAGGGATGGTACGAGCTGTCCAGACATCTTTGTGTCAGTTTTACGAGAAATGATCAAACTGTCATCCGTAGACAAGAAGTCACGTGATCAATTTCATCTTAGCGATTCTGTTTTGTGCCTGGAACGACAGAGTGTGAGATGTCTGTGCAAATCGAATGAGGTTGCTTCAGGGAGGGTGTCGGTGTTTCTTGAATTCTCGCAACATTTTGTGTCTAACTTGCAAACGACATAGTGGTTTACGTTGACTGAAAATTATGTATTGAAGTTTTTCTCCCCCTCAGAAATATTGTACACTTTGTGAGAATAACAGCCATTTTATTCTCCTTTTGTGTCTCTCCAAGTGCGGTTTAGTAGGGGAAAATCATGATTAAATGCATTGATTTTCAGTAGTGCAAACTCGTGGCCCGGTGGCAGACTCTAACCATGTGTTATTCACATGTGTAGGACCACTGTCCTTAACCTGGCCTGTTCCTGTGTGACACTCTCTGGCAGGAGGGGTTAGGGGTGGTCGCTGAGGATATTTTGGAGGTCTCTTTCAATGAGATCCCAGAATTGTTCATGTCTGCCCTTTCATCAGGTTTCTTTCACGAGTACATGTGTCCCATCTGCTGCTTTTAATTTAACTGCAACTAAAACAAATCTCCCTGAGAGACAACAGAATTCAGTAGACATCGTTATTCTTTATAAAAAGTCTCTGGAACAGGCCATTAAATCACCTTGTCTTCTCCTCTCCAGGCGAAGGGTGTCATTTATCTAAATGCTCTTCTCAGTCACATTGCATTCTCCTTGAAATTTCCTCTAAATGTCAATCACTCTTCCCCTTGGATTGTGTTCTTGTTTAGCCAAGGAGTCCATAGCAGAATGAACTCAAAGACTTGGATGTTGTAATTTGGCATTTCTTTTAAGATGAACCATATACATTTGCTGTTGGCCAATTATGTATGTATGTATGTATGTATGTATGTATTTGGGGAGGCACTTGGGGGTTGAGTCTAGGACCTAGGGAATGCTAGGCAAGCATTCTACCACTGACATATATTCCCTTACCAAGCTACATTTCAAGGTCTTTTTTTTAAAGAAAAAAAATCTTTTTATTTTGAGATAGGATTTCACTGGGTTGCTCATCCTTGCCAAAAGATACTCAGTTACCCAGGAAGACTAAACTTGTCATCATCTCCCTGCCTCTGCCTTTCAAATTCCTGGGATACCGGGCTTGTGCACAAGTTCCCAGTTATATTACTACCTTAGTTTCCGCTAACCTGATTGCTCGTTCGAAAAGCAATCAAACAACATCTGATGGGTCTTCTAAGTTACGTCATGTCTACTTTTCTCAGGAAACTTCAGTTTCATTAATAAAAAACACCTAGTCTTAACCCCTGTTGCCATTTCAATTTCCTCATTCACAATATCACTTTGCTGATAAATCATGAAAATACTGTAAAAAAAATGTACTTTTATTTGGGTAAGGTATTTTTGAGCCTCTTGTGGTATAACCATATAATGGTGACTTTATTGGTTGGTTGAAAAATCCAGGTCGATATGCGTGTGACTGGTTGAACTATATAAAGTAGAAATTTTGAGTGGATGATTTTTCTAAATGGTAGATCCTTCCTTCAACAAGGCAAGCACAGCAATGTGGACTTGAAACAGTCAATATCCAGCAAAGTCTCAAGTGATACCCAATATTTGCTACTGAAAATAGGCAGGATTTCAAGATCATAATTAGTCTGAAATTAAAAATCTGTTGACACTTCCATAAGCCACATTCTCCAATATGAAAACTGAGGCTGAGTCCTCTTCTCTCTGCCCCACAAGACTCAGAACCCACACAGGATACTAGATTTAGTTCTGACACCACGTTTTAGGAGAAATTGACAAGCAGGAAGTGTCATCCTGCAAACATGTTTCCGGGTTGGTGAAACCTCTGGAAACGTGCATAAGCCAGATATTTTGGAACATGCCACAGATTCCAGTACTAAGAAGGTGGATGCCTGGAACACAAACTTCAAGGTTGTCATTGGTTACACAGCAAGCAGTTTTAAATCTAGCTTAGGCTACATGAGGTCCTGTCTTTGCATAAATGTGTGTGTGCACTAAAATAATTAGAGGTTCAAATATAAAGAGTTTCAAATATTAGATTATGTGACCCAAAATGGAGAACAAAATCTCTAGACGACTGCACAGATCTAAGGGGTAACATCAAGGAATAGTACACTTAAGGTCAAATAATCTTCAGTAGTTTGATCTGTATGAAGATGAACCTTCTGCTCCATGCAGCAGTTGGTTGCTGCGCCAGGCATTGATGCTATCTTCTCTTTATTTAGACTTGGAAGAAGGCAGCACTTCAGCAAATCTCCACCGGGGAGAATGCATTGTATGAGAAATCCTCAGTATAGAATTTGACAATTCCAAGCACTCAATACATTTTAACCATAAAAATTCTTGCAGTGGCAGCCCATGAATTTATATGCCACCATTGGTCTAGTGAGAATAAGGAAAAATGTTTAAACTTTCAAAAGCTGTTTAAAAGTTTTGGGTTTTTATTTTATATTCTTTTTTATTGTTTTTATTGACTTATATATTTTTCTTCTCTCTCCTCCTCTTCTACCCTCTCCCATGGTCCTCATGCTCCCAATTTACTCAGAAGATCTTGTCTTTTTCTACTTCCCATGTAGTTTAGATCCATGTCTGTCTCTCTTAGGGTCCGCATTGTTGTCTAGGTTCTCTGGGGTTGTGAAACCATCTCTGTTCCTAAATAATCAAGGTAGATAATGACATCTTATGTTAATCAGGACTGACTTAGTCTTAATTTACATTTTCTATAATTGCCTTTACATTCTCTCCTGCCTAGGTTTGGGATTCATTCATCAAATTTATCAGGAAATCGGTGGGTTTGCTAAATCCCAATTGCTTGTATTAAACTATGTAGTAACTAAGACAGAACTAGTTCACCAACAAAGAAATTGAGCATTACCAGGGAAAAATGGCTCTCTTCCATTAATCAAAGAATATGTTTCAGTTTAGGGACTTGTTAAATCTCAGTAATGGGTAATTTCTAAGTCATTGAATTTATCCCCTTTGTATAAGAGATTTGCTGTCTAATGGTTGCACCTGCTACATGTTGAAGGCATCTTCTTTATTTGCTTTGTAACATACTAAATATTGATCCAAGCCCTGCACATTCTCACACTTACTTTCATGCCTGTATCCCCTTTATTTCCTTTTGAGTCAGTCATCATGGAAAGGTCCAAAATCCATGGGCTTATGGCAGTGAGGCAGTCCCCATTCTTGTGGCCGTTGCTGAAATCCTGTGACCATCCCTTGCCGTTTTCTTTCTGTCAGGTATCATGCTTTGTGTGTTTTCTCTAGAGACAGTCCCACCCTGCCCTGCTGAATCAGTTCCTTGCAAGCAGGAGTACCTGTCTGGTATGGTTGCTTCTGAAGTCCTAGTCCCAAAAGTAGGAACTTGACAAATGTTTGCAGAATAGAAGAATAGATCTCAAGTATCTTGGAGACAATCGTTAGAAGGGCATAATTTCTCTCCTGTGGCTATCTACGCATTCTATGGCAGTGCAGGGTTGTGAACTAAATTCACTTGACTGTGAAACCAACAACCTCATTCATGACCTCTTTTTCTATTGTAAATAACCCAGGAATTGTGCTGAATGAAGTTTTGATAACACTGACATCACACAGCTGTGTGGATTTTATTGCAAAAAGATGCTTTATGTATATCTAAATTGAAGAGGGGATCCGGGTCATTATTCATCTGGATAATCTCCATGAAGATCCCTCTTCTTCTCTAGACTTGGTCCATCTATAAGTTTATCATGAGTTTTTCTTTTGTCTACCATGTTTCCTGGAGTTGTCAGGATCTGAAGAAGGAAAGATGAGTAGCATTGCCCGGTTTACTTTTGCACTGCTTTTCTCCACATGGCTAAGGCACCCATGTAAATGTACACTTCCCAAATCAGTTGATGACTAGATAATTGATAATCCACACCATGCTTCTGAGAGAAAGAGGGGACACCTATTTAATAACTTCCAACACAGCAGGTGTGTATTGTTCAGGCAAAGTGGAGAGCATTGTCCTAGACTTTAAAAAGCTGATGGTAAACTATAGGTATGTGTTGTAAAATATTAGCTAATGATGTGTCACATTTGTTTATGCTGTGGAAAATTGTTTTGATGATGCAAAGATATGCTTCATGCTTTTAAGTTACATTTGCTTAACTCTGTGACGCTATGTCACTTTGCCTGTCTAAAACACCTGATTGATCTAATAAAGAGCCAACCAGCCAGTAGCCAGGCAGGAGATAGGTGGGGCTGAAATGCAGACAGAATAAATAGGAGGAGAAATCTGGGAAAAGATCGAGGCATGAGAGAAGAAGGAGGAGGACACCAGGGGCCAACCACACAGCCACACAGCCTTAAAGCCACACAGCCAGACACAGAGTAAGAAGTAAAGAAAAGATATGCAGAAATGGAAAAAGCTAAAAGCCCAGAGACCAATGGTAGATGGAATAATTTAAGTTAAGAGAAGCTGGCTAGAAACAAGCAAAGCTATGACTGGGCATTTATAAGAAAGAATAAATCCCCATGAGTGTGATTTATTTGGGAGCTGGGTGGTGGCCTCCAGATGAGTAAAGATTAGAATAAAACAACAGATTGTGTGTGTGTGTGTGTGTGTGTGTGTGTGTGTGTGTGTGTTAATGAACACATTTATTGGGCACCAGCACTGTATAGAGAAACATATTAAACACTGTAGAACTATGAGTCTGACATTCATTATGCTTTACAGAGAATTTAAAGACAAATATGCTATGAACTTGTGTAAAGTGTGTTTTATAATCTGCTCCATAAAAATAAAGACCATTAAAATTAAAATATAAGGAAAAATAGAATAGGGTCAGTACAAGGTTAAGAATATTATCCTATTGGGGGCGACATTTGGGGGTTAGAGAGAAAACTGACTCCAGGGAAACTCCCAGAAATCCAGTAGGATGATCCCAGCTAAGACTCCTAGAAATAGTGGAGAGGGTGCCTGAACTGGCAATCTATTAGAATCAGAAATAAAGCTAATAATAATAAAAAGAATATTATCCTTCAAATACATTCACTGTGCTGTAGTGCATTTCCTCTTCTTTCAGAATATCCATTGGAATTAGTTCTCTCTTGAAACATTTAACTGGACATGAAATGAATTATTTATACACAAGTATATATTTTTCTTCAATAGACATTGCATCATCTACTACTATGCATACAAAATCCATGTTCAGAGAATAATGACTGGCTAACTGCCATAAAAAAATGAGTCAAGAGGTTTATAAAGGTGCAGGGGGAAAAGCAATTTTGAAAAGCCATCTGGCAAACAAATACAGAGTTTTGCTCACCAAAGACACCCCTCTTTGCTCAAACAGCTTGTCGACAAAGGATGAACTTATAGGATGATTATTTTTCATCTTGCGGTCTTATAATGATGCAAGGCATTTGATTATTTGGAAACAAGTTTAAAAGCATTTCAGTTCTCTCCTCTGGCTCCTACTGTTGGAAATTCATTAAGAAATGAACATTGGCAACACTTTGCCTCTTGGAGAATGTTGTGCTTTTTCTGTCTGAAAGTGTGGGAAGTAGTGTAGGACATCTGTCAAAGGAATCGTGTTCTCAGCTCCTGCAGTGTATATTAAACCCACTTGTTTCCACTTCCTTACATCCTAAAAGCAAAACCTCTCTTCCTTTAACATTGAAATAGCTGGTAGCAACCGGAAGCCCTGAATCATGTGGGCCTGCTTGAAACACTAATGAAGAAGCACCATTTTCTTTTGCTGACTGGGTTGCTACTTTAGTTCAGCCTAAACTTTGGTCTCATTTTAGGGTTTCGAGATTAGACTACTGGCACACAGTGTGCTTCTGTATTCTTTGTAACTGGAAAATTAAGTCACATTACCAGAATTCCCAAGAACTTATTAACATCTCGGATGCTAACATTACTTACCAGAAGTGGTTCAGTTACCGCCATCAGTGAAGATTCTGATTTGGATATGGGGAAAATATTAAGGGTAATTACCCAATGTCATCATTTTGACAGATACATGGTGTCCACACTGACTCAATGTTTGTTTGTTTTTTTCCCCACCCTCAGTGGGAATAAAGCAACATAGATCTTTTTTACTAGTTTAGAAAACACTGAAACAACTTCCATGGCTGTTAACTCTTTATCTGTACCTTTGGTATTTCTCCCTGATTGTGACTATTGTGTACAGGACTTTGAGATGTCTGAAAGCTGTATTTACAGAGTGGATTACCAGAAATCTCCAATGCCTGACCACAGATGGATGACCATTCATAGAAGAAGATTTGCTAACTAATTAACAAAAGTTTAGTTCTTAATGTGCTTCCAAACACAGCAGGATTCTATGTTTGTTCAAATGGTTGATTGTCTGATTGGATAATTTTTCTTTATTGAGCTGAAACTGTCAGCACCAAGGCAAGCATTTGTCAGTTACATCTAATTAAAACCCACACACCCTAAACTCCCTAAGAAAAGGGAATTTTTGTATTTGCTATTGCATTTCAGTGGACCCCTTGCAGAAGAGAATCATATTTCCTCTCAAATGCAATCTAGGGGGTCTGTACTACTTCCCGTGAACCTCAGTAGTTAACATTAATAGCTCCATAGAGTAGTAGAGAAGCAAGTTAAGGGAGGAGGTAAGTAGATGTTTGGTACACAAGTATTCTGCTACTATAGTTGCCTTATTTAATATGCCAGGCAAGAAACTATAATGCTGACAAGGGAAGTGCAACGGATACACGAGGCATTGTATCGTCTGCACCAAATTAACTGTTATCTAACTCTTACTCTATCTCCTACCATTCACTGTGACTCAGGGTGTGTGTCTAAATCCCTTGTGAAAAACGTGCATGCCAATATGGCCCGAACTCACGTGGTTATGATAATCGCATGGATTATTTCATTCCACTCATGCTCTCTCTAGAATCTAAGGAGCAGCTGGCCAGTGTTAGCCATCTTTCATTGCTGCTGTTGGTGTTAATGATATCCGTGTCTCTACCATTTGAGGCCCAGTTATCAGTGGTCAGATCATTTGATGAATGGTGTTAATCCTGGAAAATACAAGGAGCGGAATATGGAGAGAGAGGAACTGTAGGAAAAACGGGTAGATAAGAATCAAATTATCAAAGCTGAATGAAGTATCTATGGGGCTCCCAAGTGGAATTTTCTTGGCAGCAGTTCATGTTAAAAGACAGAAAGGTATGAACTCTGAATAAAGATATGTTTTATTTTGTTTTTTGTTTGGGTTTTTTTTTTGTCTGTTTTTTTTTTTTTTTCAGTGCATAAAAGGTATTAGAAGCCTCTTCTTGGGTGCCTTGACCAAGAAATACTGATAGTAGAATCAGCAACAACCCCGAAAGTTGAAGAGACATTTGCTCTCCAGCTTTCTTTTGGTAGAATGTAATCGGGGGAGCCTACCCTACTCATGTTACAAGCCCTAAAAAATGATTGTGTTGATGTTTGTGCCCTGGTATGGGCATGGACAGGTGATGTCTGCTGTCCTAAAGAAGTTCTGCCAGATTCTCCAACTGCCAAATTCAAGCCAGACTAAAAGCCAAAAGGACCTTCTTTTAATAAATGCCACTGTCTTTAGAATGTGGGAAATCCTGAGGCCTCCAGTTGCTACTTGCTGGCATCTGTGTTCGTTACTATGCTGGGCATTTCCATTTTCAGAGCTAACACACTGCAGGAAATTGATGTTCCACACACCGCTGTGTTATGTCTGCTTTTGTCTGAATGGCCTCAAGAGTTCAGGCTAATGGTGTGATGAATGGGATTTATGTTGGGCTCCATGCTTGTCACCCATGAATCAGAGTGTGCAAATCTGTGTAAAATAGATGGGTCAGAATTTTCTTAGGAAGAGTTTAGCTCTGGTTTCACTACAAACCTGTATGGACTAAGGTTCTCGCCTCTCGATGAGACTCGATTCTCCAGGATGTTTTCATTTTCTCAAAGGTCAAGTGTCCAGCTACTCAGTCTAGACCCACAGCCAGGAAGCTGTTGAAAACGGGAACATTCTGTTTTCCCTACCAGGCCACTTCCTTCATACCAGCCAGAGTTCTCATCGACTCTGGACTCTTGGCAGGTTGAATCTTCACAGTAATCCCTTCTCATCCCCATTTATGTACAATTAATCCCTGGGAGTCCCTGCCAGAATGTTGGTAAACCATTGCACAGGTATAAACGGAACTGTCCCTGCTAAGAATTTCACCCCTGAGAGGACTCGTGTTTCCCCTTGGGGGAAATTTTCATGTGAAAATTATTCTCTGCTGCTGTACAACGCTCCTACGTTATCTTACTTTCTTGAGCCGTTGTTGCTAATATTATGGAACAGAAGAGGAAGTCCAATGGCCCCCTTAGATGTAAGAAATGCATCCCGCTGTCATGCATGTCAAGGTCCCACCCCCATATGATAAAATTGGGGATGCTATTCCAGTTATACAATATTATTTCTCTATAACCCATGTCATTATACTCCAGTGCTTTCAGATTAAGAAGGCTGCCCTTACCTTTGTAGCGACCTTAATAAGAGCTTTGCAACAACAAGGAATTTAGTAAAGTCACTCTGTATTATTGAGACTGCTTCATGTTTAACATTATGTGTGTTTTATTGCTTACATGGTATGTGTGAGCATTTTATATGTAAGATTCCCCATGTCCTGTGTGCCCAGGGTGTATGGAGGTCAGAGGTCAACCTCATCTGTCAATTATCATGAGCCAACTCTTTTGTTTTCTGAGACATCACTTTTTACTGGGACATGGGGCTAATCAATCAGGATAGGCTGGAAGGCCAGCCAGCAAGCTCCGGAGATGTGCTTTTTTTTGCTTCCCCATCATCGGGATTTCAGGGAACTACCACCACACCTGGGTTTTTAAGTGAGTGCTAGGGATCAAACTCAGGTTCTCAGACTTGCGGGACAAACTTTTATCAACTGTGTATCTCCAAGACCCAGTTACCTGTCTTTACACTATAGAGACATAGACTTGAATAACATAAATAATTTTGTGATAGTGTAGGGAAATTGATGTGTGCCCACAAGATTTATGGAATGTGAACTGCCATAGCCACTGAGAAGAAAATGCTTATAATTTTTACCTAATGACTAACTTTCAGAAATAAAAAAGCAGTTATCTGGAAAAAAATAAAAATATTTTTCTTATTAATACAATCTGAGCTTATAAGTATCTAAAAAGAACTAGTTGAAGAAATATTAGCCAAATCATTCTATGTGCTCCCATGTACTTTAAAAAAAAAACACTCACTAGATTGTCATGCATTGACTTTAAAATTGTCCACTAGGTACAAAAATATTTACAGATTGTGTGTGACAAGATCCAAATTCCCCAAACCAAATTTCCCCAAAAGAACACACATCCACATGCACAAACATGAACAAGCACATATACATACACACATGTACATGCATGAATATACAAGCACATACACATGCACACACACATATGTGGTGTGTTGTGTATGTGTATGTTTGTATGCACATATTACTGATATGTATTATGTGAACATTTGCTTAAACGTATTTGGTAGCATTAATAAAAATAAATATATTGGTAAACAGTAAGAAAGATAGCAATTAATGTGAATTAAGAAAAGACAAGTTTGTTTCAATAGTTCTGTGTCATGTCATATGTTAAAATGAATATGGCCAGACCTGGTGGTACCTATCTCTAGTTCTCACAACTTAGAAGATGAGATAGGTAAATTCCCAGAGTGGGTAAATTCATGACATTCTGGGCACAAAGAGAGCTACATTATGTTTTAAAAAATCTTACATCATCTTCCTATGATTCAGAATATATAAAATAAAATGATTAGATAGAAATATTTATTTCAAACAGAACAATTCATCTACATTTGTAAACTTCCTGAATTTAAATTGTACCCATTTTCTCAATCAGTGTCTGAATTTAGCCACTATTGTAGAAGCAATACAATTTTCTTTTTATCACACTGGTTCTAAGACTTTATTTTCTTGAGACACAGTAAGACTACATAACCTTGCTTGACCTGGACCTAGCTAACTGGAACACATAGACATCTGCCTGCCTCTGCTTCCTGAGTGCTGGAACTAAAGGTGTGCGCCACCACTCACTTCCATGACTCTTGAATGAAGTCTTTGTGTGTGACAGACAAGATAACTAAGGTGATTCAGTGGATAAAAGTGCTTGTTGTGAACGAATGACAACCTGAGTTTAGTTCCCGGGTCTAACAGAGAAGATAGAGAACTGACTCCCAATGGCTGGATGTTCTCTGATTTCCATGCACAAGACATGGCACCTCTACCCTTGTATTCACACACACACACACACACACACACACACACACACACACACCATATATGTACACACATCATACATATACACACACGTCATATACTCATGCACACATATACATCACACATACACATATACCTTACATACACATGCTACATGCATGCACACATCATACCTACACACACCTCATGCATTCACACATACATGCGCATACCATACATACACACCCCCATACATACAGACATACAAACATCATTCATATAAACACACATATACACACATCATACATAAACACACAACATAAATACAGATGCACAATACACAACACACACTTTTTATACATACATGAATACACTAATATTAAAACCTTTTACAGAATTTGTTTATCTATATTCAAATTCTAACTAAGAAATTGTCTTCACAGCACTGTCTTCTACCTCAGCTTCTGAGGGATGTCGTTTTCTGTGTCACTCAGGCTAGGGTCAAACTCACAATCCCTCTGCCTCAGCTTCCGAGGGCTGGTATTTCAAGTGTTCTCCACTGCATTCAGGTAACAATCATTTTCACCTGTCAAAATTGCCCCGTACTCAACATGCCTGCTATCTCTAGTAGCACACATAAGGGCCCGGGGTAGGTTCAATGGAGGAGATGACGGAACGGTCCTAAAAGCTAAGGGCTCTTAAGGCTGTAACTTCATCCTGAGATCGATGCCTTGGGCAGAATTATTTACAATCTTTTCCAGTTTCTCCAGCTTGTCTTTCCTTGTGTTAAATTAGCAAAGGCATTGCTCCTAGTTTTTCCAGTAGTTCTTCACCCAGAAAACAGGGAGAATTAGCATTTCTGGACGTGGCTAACAAAAGAAGGAATCAGGAATGAGGTAGTCACACATGTTCTTTTGTTTGTAATCTTTCTGTCCCCAAGAGGCTGAGTTCACTTCTATTGTGAACTCAAGTTTTTATCCTGATAATTGGAAAGCCACCATAATCACTTCCATGGGCCCAGCCCATTTTCTAATATTTTACAGTCAGAGCAATAATTGATTTTGCTCTGCCTGTCACATGCACGCTTGCTCTATAGGCAAACAACTGGCTATTCAACCACTCTTGCGTTAGGTTGTCATCCTCTGAGACCTTAGAGGGAAATGGAATAAAACCTGCTGCCTCCTCAGAGGGAAGCTCTGAGTGGAAACAGGCGTTTGTGGAGCTACAGAATTTCTTCTTCCTCTGCTCAGCCAATGACTGGCTGGAGCACAACCCTGATTAGAAACAAGCAACAAGCTTCTGTATCTATGAACAGAAAACAAGGTAGAGCATGTAGCCTCCCACAGACACCCGTTTACTCTTGAAGAAAAAGCAGCACCCAGCGACCAAAGCAGCATATGGCCGACATCCACTGTCTGACACGTTCTTTCCAGCCTTCCCAGGAATGCTGAGCTGGCCACCGAGATTTGCTTTTACTTCCTGATTTTTTTTTGGTACAATGAGTCTGCCAACCAGCTGTGAGTACCTACGCCTGGGGAAGGTGGCTAGGTTCCGGAGTGCTTATGTTCATGGATCGCCTTGTGCAATCAACAAGCCAATTGATATAAAACCACAGAGGAGACGGTAATTGCTTTCCCTTCCCCATGCAGTTTGTCGGTAAACGTGTGTTCGCTACCCTCTGGGAACTGCTTTGGAGATCTGCTGATCTGCGAGGGTCGGGGAGAGAGCTTAGTTGTTAAATTCAGCATACTGGGGGAGTTAGGAAAAGATTAACCTGAGAGTAAAGCTGACAGATATTCTTAGTTTGGTTTAATTTGGCCAAACCTAATTCAGTTTCAAGGTCTGGGGATTTTCAGAATCCGGAAAATTGTTAATGTCAGTGTTCCCAGCAGAATCATCCAAGATGATAATTGGAACGGGGATTTAGCAAAATAATGGACTTGTTTATTAGCAACATTTATTTCCAGATATTCAAGAGTTCAGACTCTGTCTTTAATGCCTACATCCAGTAATAAATGTGGGATAATTCCATGGGAAGCATATGTTACCATGTGGTCACTCCAGAAGAGACCAATGAATTTTTTTTTCTATCGAGAAGTTGTAATTTCTACATCTGTGTTCCAGAGTTCCGCTAACTCATACTCCCCACCCCTCTGCCAGCCCCCTCCCTCTCGGCCAGACAAGCAAACTTGTGCCCTGTGACTTCAAAGTTAAGCTCAGTATTTTCAGAACAAGTGGCTGTCGGCTAGATGGACCCTTTCTCCTCCTGCAGATTCATTGCAGTGGCTGAATAGAGGTGCATGTGACTAACATGTCTGGAAGTAATTCCTCAGTGTTATTTTAAATAAGATTATCGTTTTATTCAGCATTTGCCGATGAACTAAAAGGACTGATAAAGACGCTCCATTTCCCCATGAATAACAGTGCTCCTAATTTTATGATTTTCCAGAGAAAAAATAAAATAAAATGCGCTCTGGAAAGCATTAGATTTTACTTCAGTTGCCATTACCATCCTGCCCCTTCTCCCCTTCTCTTTCTGTTATTATACACACATAGATGTATATGCATTACTCACCGATCATACACCTGACTGGATTTGACATTAATAGAAATGCTATAAATGTGAAGGCACATTTTCCTTGATGGAAATGAACTTTTCTACTTCAGGAAATATTACTATTTCCCCAGAGCATCAAGTCTTTCTCACTCAGCTCTGACCCTGTGTAATTCATAGTGGGCTAGCACCTATGATCTCTTATGGGAGCTTTATTGTTTCCCAAGTTTCCAGCATGGCATGACCACTGTCCACACCTCTACTGCAGGGTGAAAACCCAATCCCACACAAGCTGCCAAAGTCAAGTGTAAATGTGTTTGCCTGACCCCTTGTTGCCCTTGTTTTGTGTGTGTGTGTGTGTGTGTGTGTGTGTGTGTTTATGGATACTCAGGAAAATTCTGACTATTCCCAATTAATTTTATTTATTTTTAACTAAAAATCCCCTAAAGCGTATTTGTTCAGCAACAAAGATAAATTTAGATTTGTAATGCTCAATTAAAACCAAAACCAAAAACCAACAAGATCAAAAATCTTTGATTTATTGTCTCTGAATCTCAAAGAATCACAGATCAGGAATTTGAAAGCATTGAGAAACTCAGTTGTTTGGTTAGTTTTCATTGTGTGCTATGGTTTTAAAATCAACCATCACAATGTATCTTGCCAAAAAGTAGTTTTAAAAGCCCCTGATAATAATATTTTGTGACACAGACCTTGGAATTTGTAAGAAAAATAAATATCAGATCCCTTTTTACAATCAAGTGAATGCTTTCTTCTGTAGCAGATGCTTAACTATATCTTTCCTTTTGCACTGCTGCCCCATGGGACTGAGATAGAAGTCTGTACGGAAAGCAGTAGCTGGGCAGGATGCATGAGCTATGAGAAAACATCCAAATCCCAACTTTGTATTCTGTAGCTATTCTTCAAGTTAAAAGTTTTTACGCCTCTGATTTAAAAAAAAAATCATGGAGAATTATATTAGAATCTCAAAAATAAAAGGATTATTTTGAAAAATTATAGAGAAACTAATAAACTTGCAATAGTGGTATCCCATGAGCCTGGGTTCATCAAAATCTACCTAAGATGACTGGTCACTTTTCAGGATGCTTGCCTGAACTCATCTAAGGTTAATGAACAACATCTATGCACTCATGTTTATACAATGGTCTTAGCTTTTTGGCAAATAGGAAATTGCTGTTCTGACTTAAAACTGTGGGAAGGAAGGGAAGGAGAACATGGAAGGAAGCAGGGTGTAAAGGAAGAAAGACAATCCTTCTGAGCTCCCTGCATAGTGGCACATGCTTGTAACCCAGCACTTGGGATGTGGAAACAGGAGGATCAGGAGTTCAAGACCAACCTTAGCTACATGATGAATTTTAAGACAATTTAGGCTACAATTGACCCTGTCTCAAAAAAAGTAAAAACAGGCAAGGTCATAGTGGCACACACCTTTAATCCTAGTACTCAGGAGGCAGAGGCAGCAGGATCTCTGTGAGGTTAAGGCCAGCCTGGTCTGTAGAACGAGTTACAGGACAGCCAGGGCTACACAGAAAAACCCTGTCTGGAAAAACTAACTAACTAAATAAATAAATAGAAAAAATTCCAGATATGAGAGTTTCCTCATATATGTCGAGTACTTAGGAAGCTGAGACAGGAGGATGGCAAGGAATTTGGATGAACCTCAACTTCATAGTGAGTTGAAGGCCATCCACGACTAAATAACACAATCCCATCTCACAAAAGAAAAAGGAGAAAGGGGGTAAAGAAAAAGGAAGAGAGGAAGGGAGTGAGCAAGAGAGGGAGGAGGGGGGAAATAAAAAGCAGCCATGCGTTGTTTCATGCTACCCAGCGAATTATAATATTGAGTTGATAAAAAGAAATCTGGCTTTGTAGTGAAACCCATGGAGGGGAAATGAGGTTGGGAATCTAATATAGAAATTCGAAAGATCGTTCTTAAATCCAGGTATAGCCTTTCAAATGATGACTTGCAGAAAGAAAGGTGTGTTAAAACACAGAAAAATAATTTCTGCCTTAAAAATCAGCGGCATTGGCAGTACAGTCACGTGATCGTGTAAGAGCTTCCCATTTTTATCTCAAGTGGCAGTGAGGACATTACCAAAGCAGCGAGAGCACTAAGTCTTAATTAAACCCAGCCTTGAAGAGCGTGACAGCTCTGCCATCTGGAATTACCGTGATTTGCTGTATTTGTGATTTCTAAAATATTTAAGCTTTTATTATAATCTCTGCAAACTCTAGAGTACTTTAATTTTAACATACAAAAATAAAACTTTTTTAAAAAAATTCTGTTACTTGAATTTTAATGGATAGAGAGGTAAGAAGATCAGTTATCTTGGACAGTCTTCCCCTTAGGGTTTTATGTTTGTGAACTTTTCCCCGCCCACACAACCATGTCAGTCCGTGTAGTCCATTGTTCGGGTCTTGCTTGGGTAATGATATTGTTTGGTGGGTATACAGTCTCACAGCAGCTCCCCTGGTCCTCTGGTTCTTGGGATCTTTCTGTCCCCTCTGCGTGATGCTCCCTTAGGTATACAGCTTGGTTTATAAACGTGTCAGCTAAGGTTGACATAGTCAGTTGTTCTCTGCCTTTTTACCAGTTGTAGATTTCTGTAACAGACTCTTGTCTACTGCAGAAAGAAAGAGCTATGCTTATTTGATGAAGGATAAGTATTTACAATAGTTAGACATTATACTGGATTAGGAAAGTATTACTAGTAGGATTTCCTCTAAGCCATGGGTAGATAGGTTCATAGTATTGGGAGTGAGTCCCTGACTATTGAGCAAGCCTTAAGTCCAGGCCTTAATTCAGAAGCTGTTGACTACCCCAAGATGTAAATGCTACTCTTGCGTTTTTGGTTCTGTCTTGCTGTGCTGCTAATCATTGTGCTGGTTTGTAGACATCACAGTCGGGTAGGACTATTGATTGCTTTTCTCTCTTGACAGCTTACATAGCACCTTCCCATGCTATGAGAGCTAGTTTTCAGAAAGGAGACTTCCAGGTCTGTTCCAGCTCAATTCCTCCAAGTCTCATGTCCAAAGTACGTGGTATATGTGGTATCTTCAGCAGTAGGGCTTACCTCAAATTCTAGGAGGTGACTAAGGGCAGGTTCAGTACCCTATAATGTTTTGAAGGTCTACTTGACTCGCCCAGCCAACAATTCAAAAGGAAGTTTCTTGTGGTACTGGGGTTTTGGTTAGATAGTCAGTGTCTCTTGAAGGGAGCATTATCACTCCACGTGACATAATTTCACTTTGAAATGTATATGTTCCCCACATTGTGCACCAGAAGAAAACAAGTACACATTGTAAACAACCAATCTTCACCAATCAGAAATTTAATTTAGGCTCCATAACTACTCTGACAACATTAGATCAACATTTGATGTTTAGATTATCATTTCCTTCTGTGTAGTACTTCAGTGAGTGGGAGGGGACATTAGATTAATTATGGGTGTGTCCCATTGTTTTTCAGTAGGATCACTTTATTCCCCTCCAACCTAAGGACATTTGAAAAGTCTAGGAACATATTTGATTACCATGATTTAATGTGTGATTGCTTGGTTAATTATATCCAGTATAAAAGGACAAGACTATCTTGTGATAACCAGACAACTTTCCTACAATTACTAATTACTGAGCTGTCAACAAGCTGAACTGGGTGTGCCTCAGAGTTCTCTGAAGACATTTACTTGCATCCAGACAATTAATATATTTTATGAATTCATAAAAGCAGCACTTCTCATCTTTTGTGTGGTTATCAATTAAGCCATTGCTCTTTTCAACTGGTTAGAAGTAGAAAACTATTTTGATTTTCCAACAGTCTCAAATATTCAGTAATCTCAGCTGTCTTATCATCTGGTTCCTCTCAATCAGCAGCTTTATTGCGTTTTCAGGACCTGTTGTTCCTTCAGTAGAGGTTCTACTAAGATCTCATTAAAGAAAGCTGAACAAATGATCTAATACAGCCCTGTAGCTCCAGGCTAAGTGCCAAATCACAATCCACTTTTCAAAGAGAAGTGAAAAACTCTAGGCAAAATTGCACGGGAGATAATGGAGATGAAGTTGTTCAATGTGTGTGTAGCTTGGCTGAAGCCTTGATATCTGTTCTTATGTCTGGATGTGTGATCCTGTGACGGTGACCATGTGAGCCAATGTGGGTGCTTTCATCATAACCAGTTCACTCTAACAGCAAAGAGGAGGGAACCTTCGAGAGACGAGAGAAGGTTTTTTTGTTGATAAGTGGTCCTTCTTTTCTCTTCAAAACTTCTGAAAACCAACAGTTTCCCATCCTTCCTAAATCTGGATGTAAGATATTGGTGGAAATCATTTCTGTTAAAAAAAAAAATCTCTACCTTCTCATCCTGTCCTCGGTGCTCAAGCTGAGTACCTAGTACTAGTCATTTCAGACTTCATCGATTTGAAAGGAAAATTACCCTGGGATAGTCACTGTTTCCTATGCTGCAGACTCTGGAGGTCTCCGAGGTGCTTTCTTTCCTCAACTTCACCACCCTCCCCCTCACCACCACTGGAGTCAGGTGCATACTTGATCCTCGAACTTACCCTCTCTTGCCATTGGCATTCCCAGGGCTGCCATTGGCATCACATCCTCATCCTTTCTTGCCTGAAAGATGGGTAGCTACATAATTGATTTCTTTGCTAGCATCTTTTCCCTAGCTGTACTAAAACACTATCATGAATATTAGTACTTTCATGTATGTACTAATAGCAGGCTCAAAAGAACCGTGATATAGTCTTCTAAATTATTTTTGTAAATTGCCTGGGGTCATTAGCATACACTCTGCATTCTAAGTGTAAGAAACGACTTGCTATTTTGGCCTAGAGCTTCTCTCTCTCTCTCTCTTTCTCTCTCTCTCTCTCTCTCTCTCTCTCTCTCTCTCTCTCATTCTCTCTCTCATTTTTTTGATGTAGCTTATGCTACAAACCATTTCATTAAGGCTTGTCCTACATCCCAATTTTGAAATTGAAGTGGTACCTTTAGTTTACTTTTTCCTTTTTCTTATATGGCTACTATAGCGTTATCATAGCAAATTCCAATTATGAGTACATTTTTTCTGTCTTTTCATTTTAGATTAGCATAATGGAAACTATTGTTTTAGGGAGATGAATTTGGCAAGGGTGCACAGCATAAGTGGGAATGGAAAAGATCCCTAGAAGCAAGCAATGTGAAATCCTAATAAGGAAAACTTCATTAAAATAAGAACAGAAAGCCAGATATTTGATAGAAATTTTGAGAACTGCTCAGAA
The DNA here is from genome assembly GCF_903992535.2 of Arvicola amphibius. Taxonomy (NCBI): domain Eukaryota; kingdom Metazoa; phylum Chordata; class Mammalia; order Rodentia; family Cricetidae; genus Arvicola; species Arvicola amphibius. Next base: position 38,890,096 of record NC_052049.1, on the reverse strand, counting down.
TTAAAAAAAAAATCGGGGACCCAACACACACACACACACACACACACACACACACAACTCTAAGGATGAGGCCTGAGGATGAGTATTAACACGGTACACTGAGAACTCTGTAAATGAAGCCATGATACAAATGTTAAGCTAAAAGATATGACGTCATAGTAAAAGAGGGAGGACAAGGAAAACAGAAAGTGGAGCAGTCGGGTAGAGGATATTATTCTAAAATAATTGAATGATTCAAATATTTCATTTTGGAGAGACATTAGGTGATAATCTGATTTATTAATATATTCATCTGAAATATAATTTAAATCATATTCTTTGTGTATTGTGCAATTATTTCAATGTTTTAAAGTACATGTTAGGTAATATTTTTCAACTGAACTTCAAGGAAAGGTCAAATTTCTAATCTATTTCTAATGGCTGAGAATTAATAAGAAGTCATAAATGGTAACCCTTGTGCTACTTCTACTCAGCATTCACCCATCCCCCAGCTGCACAGAGTTTGTATTGCTGAAAGCAGAGCAACAGGCCAGGAGAGACCGCCTAGAATGTCTATTACCAGAGCCATGGAAGGAAAGGCCACATAAAAGTGACCTTCCCGTGTTAAACCACTTAGATGCTAATTTACTTAACCTCCTTGGAAGCCTTAAGTTTTCCATAGCCTTGTTTCTATATTAAACAAAATTATTATATAAAGTTGAACTACCAAGGGAGGAGTCTGCCATCGCCCTTCCTTTGCCCACTGGGATTAATGAAGGCAGCGAATAGTGAAAGTCACAAAGCTACCATAGCCCCTCACTACCCTACAGTACTCACAGAGAGTCAGAAGAAACAGAAACACGGTAATTCCATTGCAGCCCTCTTTGCATATGCATATGTATAGATTTTAGGGAGTGTCTACAAATGTAAGCATCCATATGACTTTTTCAAAGGTCTTTAGTGTTAGTTATCCGACTTCCTACTCCTTCCTCTATCTGCCCTCCCTCCCTCTCCGCATACCATTTAATATCTCACATTCCATTGTTCCATTTCTCTGCTCGTACCACCTGGGGTTCACATTTCTCCTCTTGAAATGCCTCCATTACCCCTTATTACATTTCCTTGGCTATCCCAAATGAAGCGCCCCTATGACATATCTAAAGACTCAAAATTAGCATCCACATGTGACAGGGAACCTATGACGTTTGTCTGTCTTGGTTTGGGTTGCATCATCCAGGATGATTATTGCTAGTTCATTCATTCACTTGTGAATTTCATTTTATTTTCTTTACAAGTGAATACTAGCCTATGGTGTATATATGCACCATGTTTTCGTTATCCATTCATCAGAGAATAGAGCACCAGTGAACAAAGATGAGAAAGCATCTCTGTGGTGAGATTTAGAGTCTTAGAGACTATGCTCGGGGGTGATATCATTGAGATCATAGCTTCTTGAGGAGCCTCTACACTGATATCCATAGTGGATATGCCAGTCTGCCCTCCTACCGGCAATGAACAGTATTCCTTTCTCCATGTGCATGCCATATTTTGTTGTCATTTTTCTTCCTCGTCTTACCCATGTTGACTAGGGTAGGATGAAGTCACAGAGCAACTTTCATTTGCATTTTCGTGATGGAATTTAAACAGAGTGACTCTATAATAGGAGGGCAGAGTCTCTTGTAGACACCATAGACTCTTAGACAGTGCCAGCTGTGGGTTATTATCTCTTTTCAGTTATTGGTCACTAGGATCACCCAGAACTCCCAACCATGACAGGTTATTGTTCTTGTTCTTGGATACTCTCCAGAACTTAATGGTAAGACACTCCTCCCGAAGACGCCACATTTTAGAGTGGTAAGACTGAAAAATCAACCTGGCACATTCCTTGAAGCCTTCACCCAGTTGACTAGCATTCATTGGGATGGAAGGTGCTGTGCACACTCCTAGGGTAGAAAAAGAAACAACAGTCTCACTCAACCGTGAATCCTGTCAGTTACAGATACCACTGCCCTAGCAAGATATATCCATCGGGTTACTAGTGACACAGATGTTATGGAAGTAATTAATCACTTTCTGATTGGATTTATGGCCCACTCTAAAGGGAGAACTCACAACTGGTACTATTAACTGAGTCATAGACTCATGTTTGGCTAGGTTATATCTATCCCTCAGAGAAGAACCTAAGACTATCATTCATCTAAACAGGCATAGACATCAACTACCCCTAAATTCTTGTTATTATACCCGTAGATTGCTGTGCCTCTGAACCCTCATCAGAAATCTTTTATTTTTCAGTAGACAATGATTAAAACAGAAACGCACAATTACTCAACATGAAAAAGTAAAAAAAAAAAAATCTAGCTTTATGCTCAGCTCTACATGGAACGTATGCATCATCTACTCTCTCCATAGGCTTTAGGGGATCATGGAAGAGGATGGAGAAAGACAGTCAAACGTAGTAGATGTCTTCAGTATTTGCCGGGCATGACACAGCCATTGCGCATGTGAACTCATGGTGGCTGTGACTATATTTACCACACCTAGACCAGGTCAATCTATTTAGAATCCAACCATGGATAAAGTATTGAGGAAAGGAGGCTTGTGCCTCCCCGCCCCTAGTTGAGGAGCTATTTTCAACTGATGGCTGCTGGGGGGTGAATAATCAGTTTTCTTCAGAGGAATAGCCCCCGAGAAACTACCAATGCTACAGTGATGGGCCTACACCCATGGGCACGCAAGTAACACTAAGTGGATGCATAGAGTGGATGGAATAGGGGTAGATTTGGTCAAATCATGTGCAGGTATGAAATCCTCAGAAAATACAAAGTAAATAAAGAACAATGGGCAATCATTCTGCTAATGGTCTTTGAGACCAGAGCTATAGAGGTGGACTTGATATTGCCTTTTGTGTGACCCTACGAGAAAGGCTGATCTGTCAAGGAATATAATTTTGCCAATGATAACAAAGAGAAAGACACCTAAGAAGAAGAATTTGTTGAGGAGGATATTATAGAATAGATATCCCCTTCCTATAATTCCACCTATAATTCAGAGAAGGTGCTATGTGTTCTGCATATGAAAAGACAGTCGTGTCTTCTTTCGCAGGGCTCTCAAAGGCAGTGATCGTACTCATCCCCAGGCCTTGTGGTCCCTAGGGAGACATGCCCCAAATGCTCAGACTAGGCGAGGTGCCTATTAATATCCTCTTTGGGGGCTGTTGAGCAGTTCTTGCTATTGTAATAGCAGATGCCTGTATTTTGTGACCCTCCATCTCTTCCCACATAAAACCATGAGACCCTGAGAAGAGATCGTAAGCCTGTTCTCTGAAACCTCAGGCTGTCCCATGCCTCATACAGGACCTGATACATAGCAGCCAATCAACAAAATCCTGTGTTTCTTCTTTCCTAGTTAAGAATATGAAAGTAACTAGAATAAGTAAATAAATCTACATTCTTTTGAAGATACTTATTAAATTCACAATGAACTTGCTTGATTTTTTTATAGTTAAAAAAATTCAAAATTCTCTTGAAATTTCCTGAAATCTAACCTTATGATTCTATGGGAATTTACAGTAATGCAGTTTATAACACTTGGCTAGTGCCTTACCATATTCTATGGGAGATAGGAGGAGGATGTGGCGTTTAGTTATTGATTTTTTTATTTTTGGCAAAAGCTGGAAATGTGCATGGACTGAGAAGTCTCAATCTGTACAACAAGAAAACCTTATTCAACCAGTCCTTATGACAAATGGAGAGCGTTGAGATTGCCCTCTTGCCCCACCCCTCAAAAAGACTAAAATATGCGCTTTGGTCTCCCTGTGATTTCTCTACACTACATGCTGATATCCCGTAGACGATATGACGCTCGAGTTACCATGGTAATCCATTTTGATTCTAACAAGAACATTATGAATGCCAGCCGTTTTCTACTCTCCTAGAGTTTCTTGCCTCTTTTCTTTGGCCTTTTTGAGTGTCAGGGTTCCAGCAGCTATGTCAGGAAGAGTGGCAATCCCATTCTCTGTGTCTGTTCCCGTAGTGGGAGTCAGCTCTCCCTTGAAAGGAGTTCTTGGGCATTTTGCCTGGCAAAAGATTTTGCTGACGCTCAGTTTTTCTTGTTGGTGAAATCTTCTTCCCTCCAGGGGAAAATGCTTTATGATTCCCGAGGCTGATAGATGCCTAAATGCCCTGTGATGAGCCCTGAGGAAGCAGGTCGTCTCAACCTTGAGATGGCTCTTGTCTGACTCCAGCATGCATTAAAATAACCTCACAACGGAATAAGAGGGTGACAGTTAACCTTCGTATCGCTGGCATTTTTTAAAGCTAAATTGGCATTTTGACTCTGTCACTCTAGACTGCCCATGAATTTAACTGACTCTGAAGGTGATTAGAGCTAAGTCATTCAGAGGATAATGAGGTTTCTAAGACCCATTAATCTTTCCAGGTTATGAAGGGATTTTACATGTGCTGTGAAAAAGGAGGCCCCAACTCACCCTGCGAAAGGACAGTTCATTAGAGTGGAACCATCCATGCTCTTAGGAATGCAAATTCAGGTGCTTACTCTAGGCAAGATAAAGGGACAGAGGTGAGAGTGGAAATGTGCACAGAACAGCTCCACTTCTCTCCACCTGCCTCTGCTTGTGATGGAACTGCATGCCCTCCTAAGCAGGAAGTACAAAATGTGAACCTGCAGCTCTTCACCTCTCAGTCTGTCTTCCCATTGGGTCTGTCGTATGGTCAACATCAAGCCTTGTAGTCTGATGACCTAAGGGACTGTCTACGGTAAGATACACTATCCTATACTTATGTCTTAAAGGCTCCTGTGGGCAGTGTCTAAATAAGAACCACCAATAAACATTGTAATAACATACCATCAAAGCAGACACTTTAAAAATTTAATTTACAATGACATTCTTCTTGTGCCAGCAAGTGTAATTCAGTCCGTTCACAAAGCTGAAGGTATTGTGATTGTGTGCACTTCTAGGAAGGTCAGTCATACACAAAAGCTTGGTGTGCAGAACTCCAGTGTATAACCCACCTTGGCCATATTTCCACTACTCATTCAGACCTATCATGCACATAACATTACCAGGAAATTACGAGGACCCCATCCTAAAGAGAGATGGAAAATACTAAGCATCTGCTGTTAGATTCAAATGTCAGTATATCCATTCATGTTTTCTTTTGCCTATGCATTTACTTGTTCACCAAGAATGGACTGAACAGGACCAAAGTTCAAAGATGTCTGTTAGGAGTGCAAAACTGAGAAAGACAAATTCTAAGCCTCTAAGCCTTTTAAAGGGTCATAAAGTAACTGCTTAGGCAAAAAAAAAAAAAAAAATAGGAGACAAAAGGTATAACCACATAAGGATTTCCATAATCTTCTAGAAGCACACAGAACTAAAGCCATCACTTAGGCTTCTCATAACAGGCATAGTGAGTTGTGCGAGAGGATGAAGCGTTCCCCTGAGGAGCACTGGCCCATTGCAAAGTAGATTTTCATCTGTCATCTGTTTGTTTTCAGCATTAACTAATGAAAAACTTAGGTCATGGTGGCCCATGAATCATGTTCCAGGGCATAAGGTTCATTAAGGGGTTAAACTGATATCAATTTGTTGGCCTGTGAATTTTGTTCTCTATATTACTTTAAGCACCATGAAGAAGCAGAAGCCATTGTTATGGTATTTCTGAGAAAATTAATTATCTACCAAGGGGTAATATCAAATGCTCCACGGGCAAAGTTAGTTTATGCTCAGATATGCAAAGGTGAAGATTGTGTGTGGATCTGTGTGCATGTGTACGTGTTAACACTCATCACTGGGAGAAATCTGTCAGGGTTATAGATGTGTCAGAATAAATGAACATTTACAGGGACAAATTTTGTTTGGCCAGAACTAAGGAGGTTTGAGAAGCAGCCATGGAGGATGATTTGAAAAGGAAGAGTGGACTATGTTTTGAAGTCAATATTTCCCCAAACAAGGTGATGCTTGCAGGTGTTTGAACCAGCTTAAGAAAAGATCAAGTAGCTTCGGTAAACATATAGACTAATTTGTCTCACTCATAAAGTTTAATATTTTAAGATTAGATATTCTCCTAGGAAGATGTGTCTTATGGAAAAGCACAGTGTGGAAGTTACCAAAAACAGAATACTACACGAGATGATCCATGAGAAGGTGGACGGCAATAATCTCCTCTAGATGAAAAATTGTGCTAACAAAGAAACAGCAACAACAGGGGATGGGTTATCATGAGTTGTTTGCTCTATAGTTTCCATAATGTTATATGAGTATGTGTATAAAGCAATGATATTTGTGTTTGTTTCTGAGAGGGCAAGTAACTGTGTCCGATAAGAATGCCTTTAGGAGAGAATGTTCGCTTCAGACACTGAGGAAGGATTAGCAGGACTTCACAATATGTTTAAAAAAGGAAAGAGTCTTAGCTCCATGTCGATATCTGGGTAGAAGATATATTAAACTTTCTTGTAGAAGATATATTAAACTAACAGAAATAGATATCCGAAACAGGCACAACTTTGGCAGTGAGCTATGTTGGGACTCATTGGTAGAGAAGTGGATTTTAAGAGGATTTGAATGAAGAGTTTGGAAGAGATGAATACATACATATCAGAGAGCAAGGTGTAGATGGTCCAGTCCTTATTTTCTCTGCACTTACCTTTTTCTATAAAACTATGTGAGTGGTATGGTTGCCATGTATAAGTAGGAGCCTGCATTATAACTAGAATTTGATGATGATGATAAAGCTATACAATTTTAGAATTATAGAGGAGAACAAAGAATAAGCCATCAACAGAAAGTGCTATTACCCAGCCACTGGTAAAATGGATGCTTGCGTCTGCACAGGGAAAATTAGCCCAAGATCAAGTGTTCTATCATTTTCTATTAGGTGGCTTGATTTTGTTTTTAAGCAATAAGTTAAAATACCTTTTTAGTACAGCTTACTGGAAGTTGAATAGTTACAGGATTTTTCTTGTTTGGCTAAAATTAGGCATTTTTGCTGTTCCCGTTCAGTGGTTCAGAAAGTAGTTTCATCAGTAGTTAGATACATTGCTTTCCTAGGAACTTGGGGATTTATTGAGGCTGTCTCAAATGCATTTAGTGTTCTCTCTAACGGATTTGTTTATCTTTTCCCTGCTGCTGAGAGCCAAGGATGCTACTTATCATTTGCCTTTAAGACATAGTCACCTCATTGCTATAATCTGCACAAGATGGCACTTTAGTGTACCATATATAATTTGGATGTGTTATATATGACTATCTATAAATACAGATCTGATCTGTACCTAACTCATTGTTCAAGATATTCTTATAGGGAAATGTGTAAAGGAATTTATAATGGATACTTTAAAATAATGACATTCAAAGGAGTAAAGTAGGTCACTGTGTTTTATACACTTTAATTTCCCATGTAATATTCATAAAAGTTGGTGTATCTGTTTTACACATATATCATATAACTATAGATATATAGTTTTGCTAGCATCTAAGTACTGATGTTTGCCTGTCAGTGCAATGACTTGGTTACTCTGAGAATAGACGCTAAGTCTGTCAGGACAGCTTGTGCAGAGGAAAACACTACTACTATGATAAATATGGGATTAGTAATATGTTCACTTCAGTCAATTGAAAACAACTGTCTAGAGGCCAGGACATAGCTTAATGGAACATCTGCCTAGCCTGGTGAGGCCCTGGGTTCAAAGTACAGCAATGAAGAAAACAAAGATACATTTAAGTTAGTCAGTTATTGGCATATTTCCTGTATATACCAAGTGCCTGAAGATTGATAGAATGTTATTTTTCCTTTGGTCCGTTGTCCTTCCTTAGCTTTAGTGATACCTAAAAATTTTCAAATATTTAACTATCATTCTTTAATTAAAAATTTTTAATTATCATGAACATAGCCATTAGATCAAACATTTGGATAATTTTCTACAATTCTCCAACATTGTTTAGAGCTCATGACTAGACTAGAGTCCTTCACAGAAACAAACCCAGGCAGTGTTATCTTTACTTTGCGATGAAACAGTTCCCAATTTCCTACTCACCATTTTTTCAGTAGCCTTGAAGAGGATCTCCCAGAACCTTCTCTTGGGACTCACTGGTAAAACTGACTCTGCATAGAGATTGACCTAAGGACAGAGCTTGGGGCCTATCTCACTTTGGGTTTCTGTCACTGTAGAGACACCAAGACCACAGCATGTTCTAAAGGAAAACATTTCATTGGGGCTGGTTACAGTAAGAGGTTTAGTCCACTGTCAGCATGGCAGAAAACCTGGTGGCATGCAGGCTGAAATGTTGCTGGCGAAGGAGCCAAGAGTTCTACACTTGGATCTAGAGGCAGCTGGAAGAGAAAGAGACACTGGGCCTGGCTTGAGTATCTGAAACCTCAAAGCCTACCCTCAGTGACACACTTCCTACAAGTTCACACCTCCTAATGGTACACCTCCCTATGAGCCTTTGGGGACCATTTTCATTCAAACCACTATAAAGCTCAAAGACAAAACAGCCAGAGATTACATGATACCCCTTCAGAAGATAAACAAATGTCAGATACGCAGAAAGGACACCAGAGTTGCTGTTAGCTATGAAAACTGTGCTAGATCTCCCAGACATGAGGTGCAGGCAGAATAACAGGCTCAGCCCTGAAGGTCCCACAGGCTACATCACTTACCTTGCCAAACAGTTGATTTCTCGTTTACATATTTCTCACTATTTGGAACAATGCTAGCCAAACCAGGATGTGAACCACAACTATATTTTGTTTTGTTTGATTCCTTTTTGTTTTATTTTTGAGATGATCACATGTAGTGCAGGCAGACATCAAATTCACTATGCACATGTCTATACTTTTATACTCTGTTACAATATTTGGATAAAATTGTTAAATGTAATTAATTTCACAGACAAATAATCAAGCTCACTCTCTAGACCCTCACAGAATGCCACATACATTATTCTTAATAGTGAGGATTCTCCTGCAACTTAGGTTTTGGAGACTTAATTATGTAGAAGAAGAATGTGAATCTCAGAGAGTAGGCACTTTGGTCAGGAAAAACAAGATAACAGACAGATTCTTTGGGCCCTGAGACTGGACCCCTTCTATTAGTCAGGCGATTCTGAATCTTCAGTATGGCGGGGTATGTCAGGCTTCCAGGTGCATCACTGCAGAGTGAAACACACCTTGGAAACAGCAAGGCATTTGGGTAGGTAGAGAGCAGAATGAGTGGGAGCATTCTGGGAGAGAGCTATCACAGGGATGGAGACATAGAGGCATGTTAGTGAGACAGTCACAAACAAGGCTGTCTAGAATGGTCCCACACGTATGTACACACATACATAATTTCACCTGCACATATGCATGCATCATTACACATACCTGCACACACACACACACACACACACACACACACACACAATTTCAAGGATAGTATGATAATATACTAAACACCTTATTAGTAATTGAATGGTTACAAGTTGTACCGATTCTTTTAATTTCAAAAGAACTTTTAATTAAAATATTATGACATCCCTTTCACCTTCCCTTTTCTCTCTCCGACCATTCCTTTCTCCCCTTCATCTAACCTATGCCGTGCCCTCCTAAAACTGATGGCCTCTTCTTCTTTGATTATTGTGTGCAGTATAGTCATATGGTACGTTGCATGCAGGCTTGGAAACATCTTTCACGGTAAAATAGTGTCATTTGGACAACTATCCAAAATATGCTTGATTTCCAAACCAGCATACAAATATATGTCTGGGTAATAGCTGGCACTTAGTTGAATGGTGACCCCTTGTGCACATGTTATGTCCAGGGATATTTATAGACATCAAAGGAGAGGCACTGTGGGCACATTGGTTCTGGTCCTCATATGAAAGTACTGTTCTGTGAGGGAGTTGATAATGTTTCTATTTTATTCATAAGAACTAAGTCTTCAAAAGCATGAATCCCTCCCAATCAGTCCAGATCTTGAAAGTCATATCACCTTAAAGGGTTGTCAACTAGTGCCTTTCCCGATTCTGTTTGCTTTTCTTTCTTAACTATGTGTCACATCTGTGAGAGTCTGTTGCCTAGATCAGTATGTTACTAACTATCTGTCCCATCTTTATGTAGGCAGTATTGTACCCAGGGATTGTGGGAGGCAGGAAGGAGAGATGGGTGTTAGAAGGTTACTCCACAGCGTGGGGGTACAGATAAGGAGTACTTCCAATAAGACAGCCATGGCAGTCACTTGTTGGGCCACTCAGTGTCTGGAGAGACAAATGACACTAGAATCCTTCTTCCTATGAAAGAATAAGAACAGAGAGTTGGTAAATCCAATTAGTTAATATACATGCCGAGTAATAAGATTTTGCTGCAGATCAGTGTTCTCTTGGAAAAATCTTACAAGGTAAATAATTTTGTTCTGAATGTTCTCTCACATAAATCAGACAAGTTTAAATTTAGTTAAAGTTTGTATCTGGACATTACAACATTAACCATGCCAAAATATAGAAAATCTCCATGCTTAACACAAAGAAAACCAAAACCATGACTAAATGCACTTTTATCTGAAACTTATCTTCAGATATGTAGAAAATTACCTATAGTCATAGGAGGCCAAAAGAGTTCTATCCATAGACAATTCTAGAGATAACAGGCTATGAATTCTTGAGATTAGAAAATGGACTGTCATATTTTGTAAAGGCCTGGGTTAATTTGTCTCTGAAGAAGATGACCTTGTACTTTTTCTCTATCCTCATTCTGCATGTGATTGGTATGATTGGTCAAGTCAAAACTTGCTATTTTAAAGTAGCAAACTCATTGTATTGCCCAAGTTAAGGTTACACATTAACCTTTTCCCAGGCTCAGTCCCTCACAGGAGCAGGGGAGGAGGCAGAGCGCTTAGATTTCATGTGCTTGCCAAATGAAAAGTCAGGGTCCAGCTCACCCTGGGCTCCATCACAAGCTCTGTTGCAGCTTTGTCAAGGGCCTTGGTTCTTCTCCGTGAAGAGCTCTGTCTTCAGCATGGTGTTCCCACCTTGCCCTACAGAGAAGGCAGACTGTGTGCAGACGCCGAGGGACAAGCCCTTCCAATGGCCTTTAATTTTTCACTTTCTGTTCTTCACTTGAAAGCTGGGCTCTCACATCCCCTGAAATGCAATGCTAGCCAAGCAATAAAATCCAAAGCATCCTTTATTAGTAACTAAGTACTGAATATCAAAAGAGTTATTTAGAAATGAAGAAAACAAAAGAAAATAGCACATTTAATGCAAAACATGCACTATTTTAGTATCCCTTGAGAATATTTTATGTGTTTTTTTAGAAATTACCCTTAAGGAATTGACATTGCTTTTTTTTTATTTTAGACCACCCAATAAAAATCTGTCACAGGTTGTCAAGTTAGTCTCCTGTAATTATCCCGCCATGAACTATCATTCAATGCAGGTGTTTCATTTGATTTCTTTCGCGTCCTTTAAGGAAACAAGAATCCTACAAGAAATAGCTATTCAACGGTTGGTTATTTAATTCATGAAAAAGTGAACAGTGTTATTTCACAAGATGCCATTGATATGGCAAACCTAGTATCTTTAGGTACAAGGATAGAGAATGTCAGGACCTCATACATATCAAATAAATATTCTACCACTGAGGAACGAAGCAACTGATATTCATATTCATTTATAACACCTGTGAACCCAGAACCAGCATGGCATGATAACCTAAGGGTGCAGGAGTGGCAGACATATCTTGAAAGTAGCCAACAGCTCTCTAAGTGGGACTTAAGGCCCACTCAATAAGAGGGAAGTCATGTGTGGTGCTGGAAATACAACTAACTGCCCAGAGCCAGTGAGGTCATGTATCTCAGTTGGGAAGAACCTAGAACAACCACTTTACTACACCAGCATAATTTAGAGAAGGAAGGCTTAATACTTTGTACTGAGTTTGAAAGAAATCAAAGCCACTTTTCCAAGTCGTTTCAGAAGGTGGAGACGACAAAGACACCGAGCCAAGTAGACTAGATAGTCGAAGAGATGTTGTGTTTGTACTAGTTGACAGCAGGGTACACTGTTCAGATTTTAGATTACTTAGCTTCAGTTCACCTCTGTAGATGATTGTAAGTAGTAACCATGATCAGAGGTCACCGTGCAAGCTAGGACAGAGAATTCCATATAACCCAACTCCTACACCTAAGGCTCAGGGATCACTGTGGAAGAGAGAGCCAAAGGAAAATGAACTTTGTTGGGTCTCCAAGAAGGGTCAGAACTTGCCCTCCAGTCTCTGCACTAGTGAGCACACATCTATAAAATAGTCAGACTTGCTCTCCAGTGTCTGCACTAGTGAGCACACGCACATGTCTATAAAATAGTCAGACCTGCTCTCCAGTGTCTGCACTAGTGAGCACACGTCTATAAAATAGCCAGGACACAAACAAGTCACTGTGTCGAGTGACTTATTGCACCCATACTTGGGGTGATCCTCCTTAGGAAATCCAACTGAATCCAACCAGAGAAAGTTAGTTTTCTATGCATAGCTTGCAGAAAGTTTAGCTTTCTTTTTTAGCCCTGTGCCTCAACACTTGGCATTTCTATGGCCTAGAATGTCCTTCATAACTTTAGAGTTGTCTTTGCCTCAAGAAGTCTCTTTGGCATGTAAATAGTTGGAAGAATATATCCTGTGAGTGTTCTTTACTTTGACAGAAAAGTCTGAAGCTTTGGCCAAAACAAGGACTTGCTATTGCGCTAGTGAAATCTGTTTCTTTGACTTCCAGGTTTCCTGAAAGACAGGTGTGTTGGGAATGGAGGAAACAGAGTCCCCAATGCTCAGAGGTTTCCCTGCCCACATCAGCAATGCTGTCAGGTTCTCACTATCCTTCTTTTAAACAGAGAAGCTAATATCTGTAAGACAGTAGTCCTCAACCTGTTAGGTTGTGACCCCTCTTGGAGGGGGTATCAAATGACCCTTTCACAGGGGTCACCTAAGACCATGGCAAAACACAGATATTTTTATTCCATTTCGTAGCAATAGCAAAATTACAATTATGAAGCAGCAACAAAAATAATTTCATGGTTGGGGTCAGCACAACATGAGAAACTGTATTAAAGGGTCACAGCATGAGGAAGGTTGAGAACCACTTCCCTAAGAGAAACATCAGCAAATGAAGTTCATTAGGAAGAGACAAAGTCAGGAAAAACCTGAAATATTTCAGTATAATACTCCTAGTCTTCTCCATAAACTTAGGATTGCTGTTCTCAGTTCATCTCACCTGTCCCTCCCTAGCTCTGCTGCTCCTTTTCTGCCCTAGCGTCACCCATAGACGTGATCTCCCTCTGGAGGTCCCACGTTCTTAGGACTATGCTGAAGACTGTGTATTGCCAGCTTTGCACATAGCGGGTCCTCAGAACACGTTGCGTTTCCAACAGGCACAACAAGCTGTCTGTCCCTCTGTGCATTAACTCGAGTCAGCGCTTTCCTTTTACCTGTGTTTCTAGAGCATGTTGCCTAGCACAGTGATCGAACAGACCGTGTTCAACTCAGTATCTGATATAAAGTCTTAGCATCTCACTGCTGTTTGTCCTTGAAATCCTAGAATTTCATCATTTCAAAAGGGAAGGTGTGCCGGGTGTTGGCACTGCACACATTTAAACCCAGCACTTGGGAGGCAGAAGCAGGTGGATCTCAGTGAGTTCGAGACCAGTCTGGTCTACAAAGCAAGTTCCAGGACAGCCAGGACTGTTATACTGAGAAACCTTATCTCGAAAAATGAAAAAAATAAAGAGGGGTGGGAGGTAATAATGTCAGCATCTATGCAGACTAAGATAACCTCTGCACTTGCTGGTATATGCCTCCTCAACCTACAATATGAGCTGCCCCTACTATTATTAGCATTATTTGTTATTTCTAGTATTTAGTCTGCTCATTTCTAAGTGAAAATTATGACGTCAAATTTGCAGGGATATCATGAGACGTGATTCCAGACTTATATGTCTGTATAAAGGGTATCGCTATACACTTATGTAACATATATATGGTATCTAACATGGTATTAATGAAGACAATGAATGAAAAAAAAATATTAATATCATCTCTTATGGCCATCATATTATCATAAGTAACAACTACTATTAAAGTTTTCTATTGTATCTAAAATGAAGTTAATAATGCATGTGTTGTAAAGCTTTAAAAACCTCACCTATTACTCTCTGAGTTATGCCTTGTGTGTTTTAGAAGGGCCTATACACTGTGTTTTCATGTAGGGTTTATGTACTGACTGTGGATTGGTCATGAAAGAGCCTAGCGGCAGACAGAATGTCTGACTGTCGTACTTCTTCACTTATCTGGCCACTACCAGCTCATGGTGCTTTTTATTGTTTGCTTTTACTGAAAATAGATTTTTTAAGTCATCAGGTTAAGTCATAACCTGATTGTGGTTCTCTCTCCTTCTACTCCTTCCAGTTCCCCCAACCTCCTCTCTCATCAGGATCCACCCCTTTTCTGTCTCAATTAGAAAACAAACAAACAAGCTTCTATGAGATAGTAATAAAATAAAATAATAAAATACAACAGAGCCAACGCTTCAGAATAGGAGAAAACAAATAAACAAATAGAAGGAAAAAGCCCAAGGAAAGCTGTAAGTGGTACCTTGTATTTGATAAGCCGTATAAATAGGTTTGTTTTTATTATTTCAGTTGGACTAACTTAAAAGGTGTTATTGTGCAATATAATAAGTGTACAATATGGTATGTGCTGGAAAGGTTGTTGATTTGCTTTTATGTTAATTTTTAGCAGCTGATAGCCCCACTGGAATGAATATTAATGGCAATACAAGTTTTCAAGATAATATTATCTCTCTACACTGAGCCAAGAAAATTCAGGCTGGCAAAACATCTTAGTCCAGAAGCCAGTCGTAGGCAACAAGACAAGACATTGTGAGTGAAGCTAGCACGCTTATAGAAGAAGTGAGGGTGGCGTTTGCCTTCTGCATTTAGTGCCTTGCCACAACCCTCTTGCCGATTGTGACAGTGACATCGATGACAGAGGAACAACCCCCACAATGCTGCAGGGGCACATCCCTTTTGCGGAGGGTGCAGTCTCTCTGATGAGACCGGGCACACGCTTGATTCCATCTGCTGTCATCTATCTGCCAATACAAATAGTAGATCTTGGCTAGTCTTTGGCAGCCAACATGACAGACTGTATTTTCGTAACTCGAGGGAAACTCTCCAGAATGTCAAAGGTGGGAAACATCTATGATACCTTCGCTCAAAAACACTCATCTGAAATCGGAAGTGTTGAGCCCCACAAACCGATGTCAGTGAATAACAGAAAATAAAATTTTCAACTCTTATCGCCTAAATGTATTTTAAAGAGCTCAAGAAAAAGTTTATCACAATTACCTTCTACATTTAATTACAGCGCAAACTTTTTTTGGGGAGGGGGGATATTAAAACCTTAACTGAATTTGAAATTCAGAGGAAAAGAAAGAAAAAGAAGAACACTCAACTGTCTCAGTCCTCAGAGTATGACCAGTGTGGGCTCTTTGTTGGACAAGATGAGTGTTTTATGATGTCTGAATTAAAATAATGGGTGTCTTTTAGCTGTAGGGTGCACACAGAGAATATATGGTTTGAAAATACATGCCAGAAACAAAAACAAAATGGGATAACCGGAACTATTATCAGTGTTGTTAGGTATAAAGCTATCCTTTGTTGACGGAGGTGAACTGAGATCGAGACTGGAGGGGAGAGGCCTCATACGGAGTGCCAGTGCAGTTCCAGCGCACGGGATCATCAGCGTGTGTTTGTGTAGGAGAACCTCCTTTGTGTGTGTGAGAGTCTGCCTTTACCATCTCTCCAACAACTTCTCCCATAATTCCCAATCTTCTTTCTTCTCTGTTTTTAAAAATCCTTTTTCTCCATGTTTTATTCTTGAAGTGGTCCCCATCATGATATACATTGCCACCAGAAGCATGTACAAGACACGCGGAATCAAGCCGTCGTTTCTAGTATTGATCTCCAAGTCTGCCTTTTATCAAATACCTATCCATCTAGGCCTTTCAGCCCAGCTTCTTCTCAGGTGCGTGTTTTCTGACCATGCCCAAGTTTGCCTGATCCTCAACTTCCCCTTTTGTATTCATCTAAGCAACAGGTTGAGGCAATTTCAGCCATTCTTCTTTTCTGACCTCTGTTTCCCACATCCAAGTTCTAGTAAGTCTCCTCCAGTCTCTGCTTCTTCTGTCCCTCATTCTTATGCTAGCCTCTGGCAGGTTCACATGCAGTCATGTCTGGATTTGGGTGCCAGGTACTAACAGATAGTTCAGCACTCAGCCAAATCAAGTCAGTCCTCTTCATGACTTTCAGCTGGCATATTAAAGGCTTTTACTTCGTCTTATTATGCGCCATTTCAGGAATCCTCCAAAAGATGTCACAAATCATGCATCAACAGCAGTCAGGAGGTAATGCCAATAAAGAAGGAAGGCAAGAAGGAAGGTAGTGGAAGAACAGACCCACCCTTTGTGTGGGCAGATAGCTACTTAGGAGTTCTTCTGCAAGATGGCTGTGTGAAAACAGGGGCCAATAGATTTTATGTTAAAAACAAAGCAACCCAGAAAAATACAGATTTTTTTAAAAAGTTTATTGAAGGCATGCTATTTATTGAAAAAGGAACAACATTGAACTAAACAAATAAAAATACTACCCTCACATCATTTATACTCAAAATAGAATAGAAGAAAACTAATCTAATTGTGTATGTGTGTCGGTAGTAACATTTTAAAATTTGTTAGCTGTTACAAGATTTTTCAAGTATGGAAGTAAAATAATGATAGGTAATCATTGATTATACGTAAATTATTTTTAGGGACAAGAAGGTATTAAAAATTGCTTCTTGAGAAACTTGAAATTCACATTCCAAGATTATAGAGAGCCATCTTGTGGCCGAGTGAGTTCCTCACGCAGAAATAAAGAATCCTTACAACGTGTCTCTCTGTAGTTGTCTTGGAGTGGTTAAAGAGCTGGTGAAATGTATGGCATCAGCCTCTTGAAGGGGCAAATGTGGCCACAGTTTTGCTTAATTCTGGCAGTTTCCTCAGCACTTGCAGTTCGCCTATGAACCTGTTGACAGACTTCCTATTTTCAGTCTGTGCACTTTATAGAATAGACAGGGAAGGTTGAAAGGATTTGAAGAGGACTTGAAGATGCAAAATTAAAAGTTACACTCAATGCCTCATTCTCAAAACCTGAACTCACATTACTCTCTTAAAATAAATCAGTGCATGAATTACTTAATTAAAATATCCTTGCTGTACTATTTCAATGCCTAAGCAGAATCTAAGCAGTTCTAAATTATATTCTTGGTCTCCTTTTGTTCCCGACTTCAACAATGGTGCATTCTCAATATTGGGTTCATATTATGGTGTGTCAGAAAACACTTTCATGTTCCTTTCCCTTCCACCCAAAAGAAAGCATGAACTTTAAATTTTTTTCTATAAGATTGAATGCTCAATGATCTCTCTCTATCTCTCTCTTGTGTGTGTGTGAGAGAGAGAAAGAGAGACAGACAGACAGACAGACAGATCTCTTGAATTTATTTCTTTTGTAAGTTTGTGAGTGCTTGTTTTGTTTTGTGTTGTTTTACTGACTCTCCAATTCAATATTCATCTTAATTTCCCTTGCATCTATAGATACAACTCAATCTTCTATTTCCAGAAATTACACTTTTTAGATTTTATACATGAGTAAGGTCTTTTGGACATTTTTAGATTGCTTATTTGCTATCATGTAGTGGCATTTAACTTGTATTTTAATAAATAAAACTTGCCTGAGGATCAGAAACACAAAACAGCCATACCAGCCAACGTTATAGACAAGGCAGCAATAACACACATCTTTAATCCCAGTAGACAGACATACTAGCTTGCCATAGAAACCAGGCGGTAGAGGCTTTTAGTCCCAGAACTAGAGAGGATTATAAGACAGGAAGAGACAGCTCTCAGTCTCATTCTGAGACTCCTGGAGGCAGAACCACCATTTTGAACTGAGATCGAGGTAAGAGCCAGTGGCTTGCTGTTTTGCTTTTCGGATCTTTGGGTTGAACCCCAATTTCTCTCTCTCTCTGAGCTTTCATTAATCATGCTTCATTCCATTGTGTTAATTTCTTTATTTTGGAAATTCTGTCTTTTACACTGATGTAGATAAAATTGGAAATAGTTACATTAAATCAGATAATCCAAGAATGCAAAGGCAAGTAGTGTGGGGGATTATTTTTGTATGTGGACTCTTAAAAAGTTCATCTGGCAGAATTAGAGACTAAAGTGATAACCACAAGAAACTGTAGTGGGGAGCTGTGGGCAGGCCTGCTTTTCGTCCTGCCCGGCTCTCGGCCACTGGCTAGCTTTACCCAAAATAATTACATAGAAACTGTATTCTTTTAAACACTGCCTGGCCCATTATTTTCAGCCTCTTACTCACATCTTGATTAACCCATATCTAATAATCTGTGTAGCACCATGAAGTGGTGCCTTACCGTTTAGTTTCTAGCATACGTCCATCTTGGGCTGGAGCTTCATCGCATCTGGCTGTAGAGGCAGGGCAATTGTCTGAGCCATCTACCTCACTTCCTTCTTCCTGTTCTGTCTACTCCACCCACCTAAGGGCCGGTCTATCAGATGGGCCAGGCAGTTTCTTTATTAATTATCCAATGAAATCATCAGATAGATAGAAGACACACCTACATCATTTCCCCTTTTTCTGTTTAAACAAAAAGAAAAGCTTTCACTTTAACATAGTAAAATTACATATAACAAAACAGTTATCATGCAAAAATTACAGTTACAATATTTATATCTACTTTATCTTTTATCATAACAAAGGAAAACAACTATAACTATGTATTCTTCAGCTCCATCAAAGACTCCAGAAGAACACAATATTACCTAAGTAAATAAGAAATATGCAATTTCCATATAACTCTAGAAATGATAGAGACATCTCGCTGCCTGGACAGTCACCCAAAGTTCTTTTGTATTGTTGGGGCATCTATCTTCGGCCTATAGGCCCACAGTATCCAGCAGAGTTTCCCAAGAAGCAGGAAATTTCAAAGACAGTTCAGTCACTATCTGCTGTGTCCTGCAGAATGTCTCGCAGACTCTTTCATGAGTCAGGAACCCCAAAGAATCATCTCACATTTAGGCAAGTTCAGCATTCCTCTCTGTGTCCAGTTTATGCAAGAGTCCAAGCAAGAGCAGTTTCTTGCCCAATGGCTATCAAACTCCATAAGTAGCCTTTTAGATGCCCATCTTCCTCTTGAAGTAGCTTGTGCTGCCAGGAGCAGATGTGTCTCATTGTCATGAAAAGTCCTAAGTTATTAAGACATTTAAGTGGAATATTCTGTAGTCTTTGAAAGATATGAAGAATGTCTATCTAACTGAAATATATCTATATATCTAGAAAATCTAACTAACATGACTATAAGCTTTACTATTGATGATTATCCATTAACAACCTATATTTCTTTATTATAAATTACATTTTTAAAATGAACTACACAATCTCAATACCTTAATCAGTATCAAAAATACATATACATATAACAAAATTGACCTTAAATGTCTATCAATAAAGCAAAATCTATACCAATGCAAATTATTCATATCTATATCATATCCCCCTTTAAATGTAAAAGAACATTTATAAACAATATTTGGGAATATGGGCGCAGTTATTTCTCTCCAAACTGCTTCCTGCTGAATGGGGACGCTGTTAATCAGATCTTTCATAATGTAACCTGTGTGCCAGGTTCATCTTAGTCATCAGTTGAGCGAAGTGATTTTTTGAGGGTGTTCACAGCAACCTTTCAGGAGGGCGTGGTCTATCATACCATATTGGGAAAGAAGCAATCCATAAGGTCTCATTTTCTGTAAAAACAAAAGAAGAATCTCTTTTCCAAAGTATCATATCCTTAGATCCAAATTCTGAAGTCAAGGTATTTTCAAAATATCTATCTTGGATTAGTTCAGCAGCATTTATAAACAAGTATCTTTTAGCAGCTGTTGCTCCTTCCTCAGCATCCAAACAATTCAAAGAGAGCATAATAGTACACAGTATCAAGATTCTCTGTGTATTTTCCATCTTATGCGGCTTTGTTTTAACCTCTATTTCTTCTATTTTACTTTTTGAGACAGGTTCTCTGTATATCTTTGTCCAGGAATAACTCTTTAGACCAGGCTGTCCTTGAACTCAGAGGTCTACGTGCCTCAGCCTCCCCAGTGCGGGGATTAAAGGTGTGTACTACAACACCTTGAACTCACAGAGATCCATCTGTCCCTGCCTCCCAGGCATTGGGATTAAAGGTGTGTGCTACCACACCTTGAAGTCACAGAGGTAATCTACCTCTGCCTCTCAAGTGTTGGGATTAAAGGTGTGTACCACCACACCCTAGCTACTTCCTTTTTTTTTTTACTTTTAAGAACTTTAACCTTTAGCTTGCGTATATTTTTAACACACTGTAAAACATTTAGAGGTTTTCTTCATCTTTGAATCTCTCTTTATTGTATATCTCTCTCTTTCTGATCACATGAGTCTTTAATTTACCCACCAATATCGGTAGAACTAAAGCCGTAACTTTGGCGGCTGGATCCAGCCCATGCCTTAGCTTTCTAGCCTCATGGCGGAGGTACCCGCAGGAGCCATGTTTATCGCCACAACTCTATGGCATTTCAAGGTCCCTGCCAGCAAGCAAGCTGCAACAGTGTCAAACAACAATCAAAAACTCCCTACTCAGGACCGCCTGCTTGAAAGAGTCAGAGTTTGTCCTGGCAGTACAGACCAGAACGCCAGCATTTTAAAACAGCACAACTTTTTTTCCTGCTATGGCTGAAAACCGAAAAACATACGTTCAGACCCAAGAAATTGCTGCTACCAAGAAGCCATGCTTTACTCTATTCTTTCCCAAGCTTTCTCAAGCTTTCTGTGGATTCAGTTATCCACATGGGTGCCATTCTGTAGTGAGGGGCTGCGGGCGGTTTCCCACCGCCCTGCTCTCGGCCACCGGCTAGCTTAAAACCCGAAATAACAACACACAAACTGTATTCTTTTAAATACTGCCTGGCCCATTATTTTCAGCCTCTTACTCACATCTTGATTAACCCATATCTAATAATCTGTGTAGCACCATGAAGTGGTGCCTTACCGTTTAGTTTCTAGCATGCGTCCATCTTGGGCTGGAGCTTCATCGCATCTGGCTGTAGAGGCAGGGCAATTGTCTGAGCCATCTACCTCACTTCCTTCTTCCTGTTCTGTCTACTCCACCCACCTAAGGGCCGGTCTATCAGATGGGCCAGGCAGTTTCTTTATTAATTATCCAATGAAATCATCAGATAGATAGAAGACACACCTACCTATTTTGGAAATTCTGTCTTTTACACTGATGTAGATAAAATTGGAAATAGTTACATTAAATCAGATAATCCAAGAATGCAAAGGCAAGTAGTGTGGGGGATTATTTTTGTATGTGGACTCTTAAAAAGTTCATCTGGCAGAATTAGAGACTAAAGTGATAACCACAAGAAACTAGGGGATAGCAGAGATGTTAGCCACAGGGCATACAATTTCAGGTGGACAAGGGAGAAGTTCTAGACATTTATTGTATGTCAACAAGACTTACTTTTAAACTACTTTATACATGAGATTGACCCAAGAGTAGATTCTAAGCATTGGCTAAATATATAATACAATGATTTTGTTTACGAGCTCGATTTTGTCATTCTATAGTGTATCTGGATATCAAAACACCATGTTTCACATCACAAGATTGTACAGCTATTGCCAATATAAAAATCATGTATTTGGAGGCTGGAGAGATGGCTTAGAGGTTAAGAGCACTCCCTATTCTTCCAGAGGTCCTGAATTCAGTTCCCAGCAATCACAACCATCTGTAATGAGAACTGATGCCTTCTTCTGGCATGCAGGAATGCATGCAGATAGAAAACAATATATCGTAATAAAATAAATAAATCTTCAAAAAAATACTGTATTTTGGAATTGTAGCTTAACCTTAGGACAATGAAGCGATGTATCTGGGGAAAGTCCTGAGCCAGGTTGCCCTATAAGTATGGTCAAACTACCTGCTCTTGCTACTTTCTCTTTCATGGAGACATTGGGTGCCTTCCCCCATGATGGGGTAGCTGACCAATCCCTTGTCTGAGGGGCTTGACCCCTCCAGGGCACAAAATACCTTTAAAAGATCCTTGTTTTGATGGTTTGCTCTCTTGGTTCCCTGCTCTTCGCTGGAACTCTGGCTCTGTAAGTTTCTCCCATTTTCTCCTTTTATTAAAGCTGAGTATTTCATATAAGGCTAGTTTGGTTATTTCCCATTGCCCGCCAACCACGCCCGCTACACCCCCAAAGCACCTCATCTAGTGAGGAAACAAGGCTCTGTTTTACTCTTCAGTATTAATGAAAGATTGTCTTCTTTTTCCTCCCTTGTGAGGAATGAAAATGAAAAATGACTCCATATCAATTGAGTTCAGCTTCACAGACTTAAGCTAATATATCACCAGAAGTACTCCCAGAATCTTTCACTGAGTGGATAAATATTTTAAATCTCTAGGAAGAAAATGTCATATTCAAAATATCTTAAACATCATGAAACATGACCTTTCTATTTGTTATCAGAGTTTCTGAGGTGAGTCAGAGAGAACATTTTCATATACAGAACTAGAAATACGGAACTAGATTCTTAAAATGTAGGCACATTGCCTAAATAAACTTCAGGATGGTGAAAAATTGCCTTCTAGTACAGAATATTCTTAGAGTGGAAACGTTTTTACATTAAATGATCATGATTCAAATATTATGATGAATTTTAATTTAGCAGGCAATTAGCTCTAATGGAGAAAGCTCTCACCTGATGCTGGGTTAACTTACACTATTTTCCAGTTCAATTTGCTGCTCTTCAGGGGACTAGAAATCCCTTCTGCCTCCTTTGCTAAGGTCGAGGAGCCTGTAGGAGTTACAGAGGCTCTGAGGTTAGTGTGAAATTGTTTTAAACGTATAGGCAGCAAGCCCCAGAGCACATTTCAAAAGCTGCTTGATTGCTTTGTGATTGACGTGGGAGTAGAAGGTGCGTCTGTTCCAGAGAAATTCTCTCATCTTCCAGAATAGTTACATTCCAGTTAGCATATTCAAAGGTCTTAAAAGTCTAACAATTAGAAGAAAAAAAAAACCTTTTAATTATCAAGCCAGTGTCTTACCCATTATTTGACTTTCTCTTCTCTGGTTTATGGGGAGGGATGTTGTTATTATTTAACTAGACTTGAGAGATAAACATTCCATGTAATCATTGGTAATTTCCTCCACTTTTTTCTGCTTATTAAAATGGTTTTTAATTCAAACTCACAGAAAAGAGCTGTTACATCAATAATCTTTTAAAATGTGTTCTTCCATTTACTTGTAATGAGCAGGTCACATATGCTCACATTATCTCTAATTGAATATAGGGGTTTAAACCTAAGCGTGTAGGAATAGGAAAGACACCTGCCTTCGTCCCTACCCACAGACAGCCCCTACACAGAAATACTTAATGTTTTTTTTCCATGGCCATGGTGTTGGAGTGACTGAAGACGAAGGGAGCAGATATACACTGAGAGCCGTTGTGAGGGGATGGAAGGACAAATGAGGGGGACCTATAGTGTAGGGTGTTGTGAAGGAGAGGATGAGAGAGAGCTTGATGTCAGCCACATTCATGGGAAAGTGCTGCCAGAGAGATAGGAGGAAGTGGATTAAAGACTCAATGAAGTCTTCACCGACCCCTCGGAGACTTCACAATGGAGAGGACTTTAGACAACTGTGTTATCTTCCCTTTCTCCTTCAGCTAGCCATTAGCTGCAGGTTTTTCCATGGGCGAGATGGTGTGGCAGGAATCTCGGGCAGGAGCACTATGCCCCCTGCTGGACAATAGTAGGAGGCTCTCTTCTCGGATCTATGACCTATGCAGCCATATCTCAGCTGGATACAAGGGGTCAGATACAGGTTTCATCCTTCGGAGCAGGCTCTAAATTTACTCAGAATGTAGGTGGACACCCCAGTGACATCTGTACCATGACTGCACTGAGGGCATGTCTGGCCAGGCCGGTCGTGATTGTAACTTTCCAGGTTCAGAGGTGATGACTGAAGTCCACATTTCTCCTTTGGTAGCTGCTGAGCCACTTTGACTCAGCTTCATTCTCATTGTTTTAGATGCTTTATTGTCTCCTCCCTCCACCCAATCATATATGAGAAAAGGGTATTTTTTCCTTTAGTCTTATTTGTGTGTGTGAGTGTGTGTGTGTATGTGTGTGTGTGTGTGTGTCACATGAATGTGTGTGTATATGAGTACCCCATTGTACTTACCTGTGTGTGACAGCCAGAGGAGGATATTAGGTGCCCTGCTCTATCAATGGCTGTCTTCTTCCCTTAAGAAATGCTCTCTCACTACACCTGAATCTCCGAGAGCCTCCTGCCTCTGCCTTCTCCCTCCCTAGGTGCAAACATTAGTGTGCTGGGCTCCGTGACTAACTTGGTGTGAGAGACAGAACTAAAGTTCTCATGCTTGAAGGACTAGTCCTCTCCCCACGAAAAATCTCCCTAGGTCCCTAAGTTTGTTTTTGTTTCCTTATGGTACCTCATCAGCTAGGAGCTCAGCCCTGCTCTACGGTGGCCCACTGAAGTCAGAAAGCTGCTAGTGATGCTAGTGTGCTTCACTAATTCCTCGAGTAGAGGGATGGAGGCGGGGCAGCAGAGGGTCTAAACCTGCTTATTGATTGTTATTGTCTAAACTCTCTTTATTGATGTGTGTACTTTGTGGGCCAGAACTGGTCTCAAGGCTTCAACTACAAAATGGTTACTAGGGCCTTGAAGCAGTGAGTGGAAACCTGGAAAGGGGAAGATGAAGAGACTCTGACTAGCCCAAGCATGGCAAACATGGCTCTGACAGGCTTGCCCTTCTCTCCCATTCCCTCTTCTTTGCTAAGAAACCATCAGACTACCTTCCTAAAGTCAGCCACCACTATCTGTTCCCTTATTTGACCACTTCCTCCTCCTGAGTCTGACTACCATGGTCCAGGTATCAAAGTACTGAAGTCTAGTAATCCAAAGCCCACTTTGGCTCACCTAATGAACATGCCCAACCAAAATTGAACACTTGATCCTAACACAGAGTTTCCCTTTTCACCTTTCTAAGCTGCTATTTGTCTCTTCTCTTTCTGGAAGCAGTCCTTTGCCCCCAAGACAATATCTCTCCACATCTCCCCTGTTCCTTTCCCCTTTGCCCTCAACCTCTGATCTCCTGTGTTTGTCTCTTATTCCCTGCCTTTTGTTCCTCTGGGGTAAATAAATGTTCTTTGTGCTGAGACCTTGGTTTTGGGGTGGTCCCTTTAGAGACAGAATCTCTAATTATGACCACAATAATCCTCATGGGCATTTTTGAATCAAATTATTTATTTCTAGGTAGTAATTTAATTAAGTATGTGTCTGTGTGATAAATATGATAGGGTATGGAATTAAAATAGTATGTTTTCATATAAATTAAAGTTTATTATTTTAAATATGCTTGGCTTTTTCATAGCTATTTTATCCATTCTTTAAAGAAATGGCTTTTTTGAGCAGCTTCTTTTCCTTTGCATTTCATAGTCCTGGGTGTTCAATGATGAACAAAACACAGAGAAACCCCAGTTTTTGTGTAGCTTGTCTAGGAAGGTAACGTTTAGTGTAATTTAATGTAAGGACAGGTAAACACATAAATGCAGTTAAATAAATGCATCTAATTATGGGGTGATAAATACATGGAAAATGTAATGCAAATAGAGAAGAGCTAAATGCCCAGGCTGGGAGGACCCTAGAGATTTTCAGAAAGTCATAGGCAACCTTTGCCCTAGAGGCAAGGCTGGAAGACACCTGGGATTAGGCAGCAAAGAGAAGAGAGGGGGATCCAAGTGGACTGGCTGAAAGATCTTTGCTGTTTTCCAGCAATGGTTAGAAGGCTAGAGAGGCTTCAGGGAGGAGAAAGCAGACGTTGTCAAGGAAACAGTGTGATTTTTGAGATGCCAAGGCCTTGCTGCATCCTGAGTTAAGTGAACTCAGGGTGAAGTGGCTGAATTGTCACAGGAAAGTTACATCACCCAGCACTCAGATTGCAGATATTTTCCATAAACCGCCCTGGTTATCCTACGAAGAAGATGAAAAAATGCAGAACTACATTATAATTTATATTCACTTCAATTCCATAAAGCTCTTTCGTACATTAAATCGCAAAGCATTAGCATGAGATCAAGCTTTCGGGCCACCAAGGCCACCAACCTTTATTGAGGTTATGTGAGGGCTTTACTTACTGTGTGCTATGATCCAGTTAAGTAAATATGATGTTCCTATTTTACAGATGGGGTTATGGAGGCTCAAAGGTTTTATCATGACTTGAAGCATCAGGCCTATACTAGAGCTGGGATTTATAACTAGTCAGTCTGAGTGTAAAACACATTATTTTTCCACTGTTTGAATTTAGCCTCTCTACATTTCTCATCAGTGCAGAGCTGGGTGCTGGATATTTTTTAATGGTTCTCACAGTTCTCCCTCTGGCAAATCTGGCTACTAGAAAATACCATGGCCAGCTGTTTCGGCATCAACCAAAGCCAAAAAATATTGTTTACAGAAAACAATATACACAGCGATATTTAAGAACTAACTGCATTGTTATAAAAATTTTGGCAATCTATTGAAAATATTAAAGTGCCCATTCATTTGAGATTGAATTCTTTCCTTTTTCTTTTGCAGGTAAGTTTGGATACTTTTTTTTCCCCTCGTGGAATGGAGGTATGCTGTTAATTTGTGATGAATTTTATTTTAATTCTGTTAACACTTCACAACAAAATACATTGTTGTTACTGCAGATTAGAAGTCATGTTGTTGGTTTATGCTGCTTGGTTCAGAGGTTTTATGTGTAAGTCTATGCTGTGTCTGTGTTTGGGCTTGTGCTTAAGGAATTGAGTAAATTGTCTGGCCAGGCTGTTGCTTCTGTGTATCTATGAAAAAAAAAGAATGCTGACCAGGATTGCAATGGAAATCAAATTTAAATTAGAAAGAGAAAATAGATTCCTTTCTTGAGAAACATTACAAAAAACCTGAATGACCTATGTAGTGATTATTTCAAATAAGGGGAGAATATTTCAATAAAGGTACTAGGCACAGAGAGAGGGGGGGGGGGGGAGGGAGGGAGGGAGGGAGGGAGGGAGGGAGGGAGAGAGAGAGAGAGAGAGAGAGAGAGAGAGAGAGAGAGAGAGAGAGAGAGAGAGAGAGAGAATGTAAATGTTCCAGGGGCATAAGGGAGTCCTGAGATTTGAACCCCAAAAGTGAAGTAGCCAGTCAAGTTTCCATATATGCTATCAATTTTTCATGGTGTCCTATACCCTTATTAGTATATAAAAGAAACAATCATATAAGAATTGACTCAAACACAAATTTAATACACTCTGTGCTTGTTATAGATGATATATAGAGAGCAAAAATGCCATGTATATATCTAAAGGTAAAATCATGCTTTCTTTTGAAATGCATTAAAATAGAAATGTTGATCAGCAGCATTCTGGCTAATCAATAATAGATGGGTGGTACAGTTTGTGTTTGTAGCGTCCCCAAAGGGCCATTGTATTAAAGACTTGATTGATGTAGAGAGTAGTGGTTGGACCTTTAAAAGTTCTTTGGGTCATTGGGAAAGACCCTTAAAGGGGATGCTGAAACCTCAGGCCTTTTCTCTTTTCCACTTCCTGCCGAGAAGTGAGTGGTTTTGTTCGCCTAGCATCCCTCTGTGGTGTGCTGTCTCACCCAAAGCAACAGGACTAACTGCGATGGTTAGGAACTTTCCGAACTGTAAGCCACAATAGGCCTGGAACCCTTCGAACTTGACTGGCTATCCTGGGTACTGTGCTAACGATAGGAATCCATGCGAGCACTGAATCAACACAAGGATCTCAAAGCTCTTTGGATTCTGGTCTTACTGGGTGAGGTCACATCTTATTCGGTCTTATGTTGTTCCCTCTGATGGGAATCATATCCACGTCATCAGGATCAAGTGTATGTTATCTCAATGAGAACATATTACACAAGCTAGGACAAGTCTGGTTTCTTTAAGGAAGTTAAAGGTTGGTCATTGGAGCAAATGCCACCTGACTGACTTCGAGCTATCTGTTTTAAGTAGTGTCCTGACAGTTGACAGAAAGGAATGGTATTTAAAAACATTCTAAAATGTTACAGTCTCTAACCTAATATTGAATTGCCTGGCCCAAGTCATGGTCAGTTGGTGCAAATCTAGAGAGTAAAGATTTTAACATCATCAATTCAGAATTCAGCTTTCAACTCTACTATGAAGAGAAAATGCAGTTGTCCACAGTCAACCCTTTATAGGTGTGTGCTTTGTGTGCCAATAAAGCTTTATTCATCAAAATAAAGGTTACAGACATGGCAAGAATTGTACCATAGTAATGCCCCAATTCGTGTTCTTTTTGAAATGAAGGGATTTAAGATAGAGAGGGGAAAAAACCAACAACACAATGAAAGTGGTCCCCCTGAACTCTCCGAGTTGAACTTCTCAGAAGTCTTGGTGAATTCAGACACTAGAGGGCACAAAAGGATACTTTTAAGTCAAGGGCTTTTTGTAAACAGAACATTATAATTATGAAAAATGGCCTCAAGTAGAACCTCGTGACCTCAATGGGCATAATTTGTCTGAAATGCTGGTCTGCAGCTCTTATGACCTCAGTGACCACAAGGACTGGCAGTGGCTGACCACTTCTGTGTTGGTCTAATAATACCCTCCTGGCTTTCTTTCTCTCCTTCCTTTTTGTTGCTCTGGGCCTTGTATAAAATATGGTCCAAATTAACTGCTTATGTGGTGGAAGTTTTTTCTCCTATCTCATAAGGGAGGCGTCACTGGCCTGCTGTTTTAGATACTAAGTTTCAGGGAGTGAAATTGTTCCGATGTAGCACATTGCAAGTTATTTTTAAATGATCATTTTACAAATAATTTAAAGTCCAAATTGTGCATACAAATGTGATTTGTTACCCTAATTTTTGAACGAACTAAAGGTATATTTTTTTCCCTTAGGAAAATGAACAAACATAATTAGTTGCCTCAGGCTTCAAAAATAATCCTATGCTTTATTCACTCTATTTAAAGGGATTAGGATTTACAGAGGTCTTCTGACACGTTAAGAAGATATGTATTTAAAGATATTTATCCAGAATTAGTTGTACTATTGAGTGTTAATTCCACCAATTGAGAATAAGATCACTACCACAATTTAAAGTCAAATTTGAAGCCAGCTTTAATTAAATACTGGTCAGGAGGATGGACCCAAGTTCCCAGGAAATGGCCCTGAATCACGGTTTACAGTGGCTGAAGTCTTTTCCATCAGGTCCAATCAGGGGCAAGCATACATGCTGACATACCTCTAGCCTACATCCAATCAGGGGCAAGTGTACATCTTAACATATTTCCTGCTTGCAAACCTCCCGCCCACATGTGGTCAAGCACATGAGTGTATAAGGGTCAAAAAAAAAAAAAAAAAAAAAAAAAACTTGTTGAGGGAGTGAAAACACGTGGCTTGTTATCTCCCATAAACAACAGCCTCCAACTTTCAGCATTTCAGCTGGGTCCTTGAGCAAGAGGTTTTTTTTTTTTTTTTTTTTTGGTTTTTCGAGACAGGGTTTCTCTGTAGCTTTGGAGCCTATCCTGGAACTAGCTCTTGTAGACCAGGCTGGTCTCGAACTCACAGAGATCCGCCTGCCTCTGCCTCCCGAGTGCTGGGATTAAAGGCGTGCGCCACCACCGCCCGGCTAGCAAGAGGTTTTTGAATCAGACATTTTTGTTTCATGGATCTCTAAGGCACAGTAATTAAAACATAAAATGTAACTTTGGCTTTCACAGATCGAATAGATATATTATAAATATCCTACATGAGCTAATGTTTAGATAAACGTTGGCATTATATAAAGGGAATGGAATTTTTTCAACCATGAATTTTTTTTTTCAAATAAAGTCAGATAATATGAGAAAGTGCCTCTTGTAAAATATATGCTAAAATGAGTTTGAAATCAATAACAGACATTAAAATTTTCAATTAAATGTTAAAATTAGATGTATAGTTTCATGTGTTTATATAAAAATGAAAATGAGCCAGATTTTCAAATTAGCTCTGGGAATGGCTGATTTTCTTTTCTTTTGCTCACTTTTCTGTATTTTCTGAGCATTCTTTCATGAATATTCATCCTTTGCATAGGACTAATATGTGTTATTCAAACGGGAGCCTGTTTTAGCATTCCAACCTCTGTTTTTGGACATGATTCTTAGGTCACTGCTAGAAAAAAAAGCAGTGGGGCATATGATTGAAATATGAATCAGAAACGATTTACATGGACACTTGTATCTCTGATGCATAATACAGTCAGATACACCTTGAGAATCAACTTGCTAATCCCAGAAAGGAGAGAATTGTCCTCAGTTCTATGTTGTGAGAAGAGTTATCATACACTAAGCCATGACGGGGACCAGAGACCAGCGAGACCAGGAAAGGAAGGACCAGCTAGAAAGACCTACAGGACTAATACCTAGTGTTTATTCTCCCTATGCTCTGCAGTCAGTAAGTCCTGGAAAGTAGCCCAGAGATAAAGTGTTTGCTTGTGCTCCCCATCTCTCCTCTCTGTTCCTCTTCCACTCTCTCCCCCTTCCTTCTCCCCTATCTTTCTCTTCCTGCCTTTATCTTCATTCTGTCCCTCACACCCCCTCTCCGTCATTCTCTCACTCCTCTCTCCCATTGTGTATATCTTTTCCTTTAATGTATGCCCTATCCTTGTCTTTCCCTGTGTATGGATGCACGTTCCTGAAGACAGGCAGCAGGACAGCCAAGAACTATGCTAAGTTGGACTTCTAGTCCAAAAGTCCTTAGCCCTGCACAAAGATGATGAGAAGTCTCGTGAATGGCCTTGGTAAATGCTGTAACACTGTGTGACACAATGCAAAAATTGTGGCAAGCTTTGGTTATACTGTTTTTGGTTTTGCTTTTTAAGCAACATGAATTACTGTCTAAATATATAGAACTCTTCAAAAGTCGTTTTTAGAGCTTGACTATTTTGAAGCTTTAGAATGTTTTAAAGATTGAGAAAACTGGGCAGTTCGATGAACCAGTGAAAAGCTAGAGCAGAGACTGACTAGATGTGGAGATTTGAAAAAGATGTTCCAGGAAGTCTCTGGCATTTGGACACTTGGTCCCCAGTTGTTTGGCACTGTTGGGAAGGCCTGGGAGGTGTGGTCTTGCCAGAGGAAGACTACCACTGGACTTTGAGGTTTCAAAAGTCATGTTTCATCCCTAGTTAGCTCTTTGTGTTTCTTGTCTGTGGCTCCAGATGTGAGCCCTACACTGTTAGCTTCCAGCTCATGCTCTCATAGCTGTCCCCATCATGACAGGCCCTATCTCTCTAGAACTGTAAGCCCCAAATACACCCCTCCTTCTCTATGCTGCCTTGGTCATGGTGTTTTATCCCAGCACTACAAGTGTAACCAATACGCCAGCTGATTCCATTGTGTAACCATCCACATAAAAATACAGAGCAAAAGACGGATGGTGTTCTTAGCCTTAGGTCTGTGGCAGCTAGGTGTCCATTCGAACATCCCAAAGGATTTATTTAGCTAATTGTCAGAAAGGTGGTAGGTCAGGTACAGAGATTGGAATAAATGGTTATTAAGAGGACTGGGGATAGCCAAAGCTGATTTGGCTCTGGGTTTGTTACATTCCAGAGTCTCCACAGTCATTTACATTTTAGTCAGCTCCTCCACACCTTTCTGAAGGTTGGGCGAGAAGTCCAGCTTCTTTCCAGAGACCTTTGTTCACGTATCTCTAAGGTCTTAACTCTATGTCTTTTTTCACTTCCTTTTAAAAGTCTGGATGAATTGACGTAAGATAAAATGACTGATTTAAGCAGTCATCTGGGCTTATTTTCAAAGACATGTTGGGTATTATGAATATATATATTTATTCCCTCAAGTGATAACTGCATGTTCTTCTCTATGAAATGCTCCGGACCATGCTGAAGTACAACTAGAGCTATGGAAATTATAAATAAGCATGTGTTGCTTTCCAGATGGGTAACCCAGTTTATCTAAACTAATTGCTAAAGGAAATGGAGGAGCCTTAAGTCTTTTTTGGAACAAGACAGAATTAAATATTCATCCCATGAAGGAAGACAGAATTTGGAACACAATAATGAAATTTCTTGAGGCTGTCTTCTAAGAACCCCGAAG